>NC_137637.1:19393085-19450585 GCF_963383615.2 Lipophrys pholis
ATTCTATTTCACAGTTCAGGGGCTGTGGTGTGCGTGCGCTATCTCTGCCATCACTCCAAAACTCACACAGACACACCTACACACACACACACACACACGCACGCATGCACACATGCACGCACGCATGCACACAAACTGAAGCACCAACATTGACATAATCTTCAACAGCACAAGTAAATATCACCATCATGTTGACAAATATGTATGGGGGGGATATATTTGTTTTGTGTGTGATTTATGTGGTGGTTTGAGAAATATATACCTATGCTTTATGTAGTTTAATACACTTTTCTCTATAATACAATCTGAAGACTACTAATGATCCATATTCTATGTTGTTTTGCCCCCCCCTTATGGTCATGGGGTGCTGGAGCTGATCACATGCATGATAGGTCTAGTTGATGAAATTCTCCCCCTCAACATACACACACACACACACACACACACACACACACACACACACACACACACACACACACACACACACACACACACACACACACACACACACACACACACACACACACACACACACACACACACACACACACACACACACACACACACACAAAGGGACACAAATTCAAGCAGGCTGGCAAATCTGGAGCAAAAGGCTCAGCTCTGGAAATAATTCATAAAGAAAAGAGGATCTGAAGTCCTTTCTACTGTTAAGACAAACGCACGTCTTTGTTAGAATTTCTGTGTCCATGTACATGAAGATTTGACACAGTGACACACATCGAATGCCTTATAACCAAACTATTTGATGACGGTTGCCACTTGGATCTTTGCATATCTGGTTTCCATATTCAAACACGGGGAAGTTTGCTCTGTAAAGGACCAGCAAAATACTACTTTCCAAACCAGAGAAGACATTTGCTATCAAGTCTTATTGTAGCCATACCATTCTATATGCGCTAGTTCACAATGCTCCTATATTGTATTTCACAGTTGGTTTTCTTTGGCTGCCAGTGGATTCAGTCTCTATAAGCCAGCAGCTTCTGTGCAGACGGGCCAGACATGCTAACCTTAATACCCGTCTGTGTCATGGCAGCAACCCTAACTCCACACACTGACAACACAGCTGCTCAATTATTCAGAGATTATACCTTCTACAAGTCAGACACCAAAGGCAGTGCAGGACAAGCACAGCAAGAAGAGGGCTGGGCATGTTTAACATGAATGCAACTGTGCGTGCAGGCCTCTTGGGCAACGTGCAATTTTTTTTTTTCTTTCTTGCTCTTATCCCATTTTGCCAAAGAAAAATCAATCTACCGCCTGCTGTGTACTAAACCCCAAATGTAAACAAACGCTGCAGAGCGTAAAAAAACAGTATGCAATTGCCAGTGTACAGTGGAGCAAAGCATTATCTGAGGAAGTGTGAATTTTGCCAACAAGCCCATGAGTTACTATGGTAACTAGAAAGTACCGCTGAGTAGTTTGCCCCTACCTCACATGCACGTTGATTTGCGCTGGACCAAAAGTATCAGCTTTGTTTCTAAGGCAACCTCTCCTACGCACAGTAGAAAGATAGCCTGTTTGAAATGTATAGGTTAGGATAATTAACCCTGAATCTCTGTAAAATAAAACAAAAAAAACACTTCAAACATTATTTCTGTCAACTGGTCTTAGAAGTTGAAGATAAAAGCAAGAAGCAGCAGGTCTTCACCCCCAAACTAGGTTTTCAGGCTGTGCTAAATCCATACAAAGCCTTCTATTGATCAGTGAGCTGGCCAGAGGCACCAAGTGTGATGAGCAAGGGTGCAGATCGATGTCACACAACGCAGATGTATGACAGTAACCTCTTTCCACACTCTCACATATGTTTACACACACACGCTCACCCACACACCTAGAGGCCTGGTTCAACATGCACAGACACCACCACTTCCTCCCTCCACTTCTGTTTTTCAGCGGCATGTTTTTGCTACAAATTCAATTTGTTCCCAGCCTCAATGAACGACCAAGCAGCTCATCCACCCGAGATTCCTCTCACATCATCATAATTCCATACATGAAGGTCGCCATTGCTCCAGTTTATACCTTTGGCGCATGCTTGGGTTTGCGGAAGAACGAGGTCTTGGCTGTGAAGAAAGTGAAGTCCTCGCTCTCATCGTCCAGGCTGCAGTACCCGCTGCTCATGCTGTTACTGCTGGTCATGGAGGGGGTCAGGACTGTACTGACAGTCATGGAGAGGTCTCGGGGCAGCCTCTGGCGCCAGGCCAGCACCAGAGCAACACGCTGATGACTTGAGGAAGTGGCGGATGGTCTTGAAAATGCTGGCGCTGAGGTGACACTCAGCCACAGTCAGCGTCCACGCACGTCCAACTGTCCTTGAGTCATCCGGGAAAAGTCAGCCGTCCACCGCTGATGCATCCAGAGAGTTCAAGTCCTCACCCGCGATGGCGAAACAGGTGAACTCGGCTCGGGTTCGGCACTTTGGGTGCTACCGGAGAGGGGACCAGGAAACACGAGAGCGAAGACAGACGTGTCACTTCCTCCTGATGCGTGCGTGAGAATGCTTTGACGCCGGTGTCACAAACACGCGCAGACCACACAGTGCACGCACCTGGTGGTTTTCAGCTAAATATTACAGGCTCATAAGTACCTCGCACACATATAGGCACACAGTGGTGTCGTGGAGTCAGCTTACAGGTTGGTTTCAAGTTAACCCGGCTCACCTGAGAGCACCTGCTATACCCGCAAACAAACACTCATAAAGGTAAAGCCGCATCCTGCTCTGGTCCTGTTCTGTGGCTTTGTGAAAAAAAAAACCTGCTGCGAGGAAACGAAGACCAAATCCTGGTTGCAGAAGCGGCTCAATAATGCCAGCGTTTATTTGTATAAGCATCCATCCGTGTGTGGAGTCAAGAGTAAACAGCATCGATGGATCTCTTGGCTGCAGCCACAAGACATTTACGTATCCTTTTCGGGCTCCTCTGTCCTCTTCTCGTTGTGGCTCAGAAATACTATGAGCGATTCCTCCCACTCAGCCTCTTTTTCTTACTCTCTCCCCTTTCCTCCCTTCTCTTCTCTCTGCCTGCCTTCACTCTCTCACTCTCTTGCAACCTTGCTCAACCATCTGTGGTTGAGTGTGTTATCAGCCTGCGAGCACCCTCCCCCTTCTCCCTCCACTCTCGCTCTTCCTGCAAGCGACTGCACCCTGCAGAGCATGGCCACTTCCTCTCTCAGAAGAGAGAGAGAGGGAGGGAGGGAGGGAGGGAGAGAGAGAGAGAGAGAGAGAGAGGAAAGAGTAAACAGAAAAAAAAATGTAGATGAGCGAGATATGAAGCCTCGGAGCTACTGTATTTAACACGTAAAGTCAGCAGCGACAGGAAGCTGAAAAGAGGCTGGCAAGATGGCTGCTGCTGACATTCTGCTGCAGTATTCAATGGTTGACTGGAAACCATCACAACCACTGTGGATAGAGCTTTTATGGGAGGCCAAGTCATAATTAGCACTAATTTGTCAGGACCAAATCCAGTCAGCTGCACTACCAGAGCCGATCGGTCAGCGAAGGGAGAGGTCTTGCTGCAAAAGTTGAGATAAGGAAATTGATAAATGACTGCCCTCAGCACAGAGATAGCAGTGACCCCTAACCTCACACTGACCCCTCAATCTGCCCCCTTCCTCATTAAAAGCAGCAAAAGCACCTGCCATTGGTGAAATCGATTGTGTTTTGTGTCTCTATCCACACATGCTGTTTCTGGCCAAGCATTATGATTAAAAAAAGAAAAACACTCCCACTCCTATGTTGGTGAGTGTAGACGATATCGGAGAATTGCAATGTGCAGCACTGGTCCGTCGAGCTTTCATCGGGTGTCTTTTTTTCTGTCAGGTTTGATCCAGCTGAAGACTGATTACCAGCGGCTCAGCTCCTCACTTCCATCAGTGTAATCACTACGGGAGGAGCAGGGGGTAGGATGCTCCACACGCACACGCACACACACACGCGCACACGCACACGCACGCGCGCGCGCGCACACACACACACACACACACACACGCACACACGTGCAGTAAACGACGCTGCTGCTGGCTTTAAGTCGATTGAACTCGGTCAGTATGCTGAATGTGTGTGTGTGTGTGTGTGTGTGTGTGTGTGTGTGTGTGTGTGTGTGTGTGTGTGTGTGTGTGTGTGTGTGTGTGTGTGTGTGTGTGTGTGTGTGTGTGTGTGTGTGTGTGTGTGTGTGAGTGTGTGTGTGTGTGTGTGAGTGTGTGTGTGTGTGGCTGCTTTCGTGCCTGTGCATTATGGGGCGAAAGAGGATCAATTTCTGCTGATGCAAACACTATGAGGGATCGGAACAATACAGGGGAAAAACACAACCACACACCATGCAAGCACACACACACACACACACACACACACACACACACACACACACACACACACACACACACACACACACACACACACACACACACACACACAAATACACGGAGCCACAGCTATAAAACCCAGCGAAGGGACAAAAGGGACTGCAGGAAATAAACTGTCATGTCTTCTCAAGTCTGCAGTGCCGATGCCCTGGATGAACCAGACCTAAAGTGAGTACAGAGACAAGTTGAGTTCACAAACCTCCAAGACAAATTTCATCATCTCCCACTTAATTCTGGCTTGGAGCTCATTATCTCCCTCGACACAGTCGTTAACCTCAGAGAGTACAAGGCACAGTGGCGTAGACATTAGCACTCTCGCCTCATAGTGTGAAGGTTCTGGGGCGGAGAAGATGGGGCCTCTCTGTTTGGAGTTTGCATGATCTCCCTACGTGTGCATGGGCTTTCTCCAGGTACTCACGCAACACAAAAACATCTATTTGCGGAGAATTGATTGTTCTAAAATGAGTGTGTGTCAGTCTATGGGTTCTTGTTCTGTGATGGACCGGTAGCCTGTCCAGCCTGTCCTGCCTCCTGTTAAGCTGGGATCGGCTCGAGCCCCCCCCCCCCCCCCCCCCACAGCCTGGAAATGGATGAAACATCATAGAAGATGGAAGGGTGGAAGGGTGGCAGACTGAGAGTAGCTGTGGCCAAGATAGAAATGACTTCAAATCATACTCTGCCCATCTCGTGTTTCTGTGGTTTCGTGATATTGAAAGAACCAAACATGTCTTTGTAAATAAGCAGAGAAATAAAAATTTGGGTCTTTCGTTGCTTTGCACCAAACAGTAGGGCAGTACTCCATCCTTCTCCCTGTGCTCGCACTCGCTCTGATTCACATCATCAAAATATTTCAGAATAGCATGATTGTGCGACAGTGCATGCGTGTGCCCATTCCCTTCTAGAAGCGTAGTACTATCTGGCACTCCACCAGGGTCTAATTTTGCATTTTCTACCCCCCAGGAGCATCGAAAAGCTGCCAACTAGTTGCAGGCTAGCGTGGTTATCCAGTTTTTTCTCCTGCGAGTGTGGTGTGTATTTGTGTGCGGATGCACCACATTGCGTGGGTGACTGTGGCTGGGATGCCAAGAGCAGTACGCAGACTCACTCTCGCTCAGGTCCCCGTACACAGGCCTGTGCTGACACAAAGAGTGAGTGAGGTAAGCTACTATTTTCAGAAGAAACTTTATATAATGACTGTATCCCGTGGCATGTACTGTACAAGATTGTGGGAACATGAATATAAAGCTGAGCGCAATGAATAAAAGTGTTGAATTACCCATCAACTGTATAACAGCTCACAGGATTTGTGCGGGCCACAGAAGTTTGAGTGTCACTATCACAGGGCCAGATTGGGGACTCTGCACTTCTACTAAAGGAATCCATTAGAAAAATGTCTTGCAATTAATGTCACGTTTAATTGAGGTCAACTCATTTACTTCAAACCACACCCTGTAAAACATAAAATGCATATCTTTTTTTGTTTATGGGATGCAAATTTAACCTGCGAATAACAAAAGATCTGAGAACAGGTTAAGTCCCTACTGCTCGGCTATAATTGGAGTTCCTACAGTGATCAACCGAATTAGTTTGCCTTCCTTTGCGAACGATTCGGGATGTAATGATTGCTGATGTAATTTAGAAATCCAGCTATATCTTGCAGCTTTTGCTGTACGGTTTGAAATTGAAAAGGATGTTGGATATGGAGCAGCCAGGCCGGAGGAGAGGGGAAGATATTTCCTGAGGAAAGCAGCCAAGATGAAGAAGATTAAATCAGATTTGACTCACTTCCTTAACAAAACACGGCAGAAACCAGTTCAGTACCAAACAAGCTGATGGCCGTCTCCCAGGAGGAGAGGTGCCGAGGACTCTGCAACACAAGCTGCTGAGTCTTGTTAATTTTCTGCTTTATGTTTGTAGCTTTGGCTGCCTCAGCTCTCTTATTGTTTTGTCTTCAATATATGGAGGTTTTAATAAGAGAACATGTAATTGTAGAATATCCAAATGACATTCCTGTGATTGCTAAAGGATTGCTGTAACATAACAGAGTGAAGATTGTTTCATATTTTGAGAAGAATGGATGTCATAATGAAAAAATTGTGTTTTTCAATTTATATCTTGTTCAGCTCGTCATCAGCTTTGGTTATTGTGTGTACTTTTTCAAATTCACAACACATTTGACCAGCGGTGCAATAATACAAATAATGGTGATGTGACTCATGATGTAATACTGTTGCATCTCTCGGAGCCAGAGATACCAAAACAGGAGAGCGAGGGCAACCGGAGGAATACAAGCAGTAGAGCAGACAGAGGGAGGGAGGAGGCGGATGCTGATGTGACGTAGCACTTTCTGTTCTGAGAACATTCTGTGATCAAAAAAAAAAAAAAGCAAACGAGTGCATAAATAAATTCATAAGTAGGCTGCCAAGGAGGGACAGCATGCTGAGAAGGTGGAGGATGGTTACATAAAAGTGTAGGCAAAGAGATGCTGCAGAATGACGCCTGACATTACGGCGCCCTGACTCATGTACACCGCTGTGTCAAAAGTGTGTTTTTCCTCTGACCGCCTACATATGGCACAAATAGTCTTCTACTCACTTCTCTGATGTGTCATTTCCTCTGGATGTGATGCTACTCATCCTTATAGGTACTGTATGTTATTGCAGGTCAGTCCTTTTTTCCATTTGTATTTTGCCATTGTTGATAACGTGGTGACACTTAATTTGCAATAAATGGTGACACACTAAGAGGTGTGACGGTCTGTCAGGTCATGTGATGGACTGGTGACCCGTGCAGGGTGGATGAAAGGTACCTTTTGTTTAGGAACGGCAGGTAAGCAGTGACTTCTGGGAGATAGAGAGGATTCTTTGGGTGCTCCGTCCCTCTGGTTGCAGTCGAGCTGGACCTCCCTCTCACAATCCAGGTGACAGGTGTAGCTGCAGTCTGGAAAGGACAAACCCAGAACAGTCAGAAGTGCGTGCAGGTGGATCGACGCAGCCATCGAGCAGCATGAATGGAGTCACACAATGATCCAAAAATGTGGATCCTCCTCATTTCCTGTAGTGTTGATTAGTCATCCAAAAGTGTGTCGGCGAGACATGAAGAAGGAAACCCAGCTCTGATTTCATCAAATGAGTACGGATGTGCAACAGACACCTCTGCATGTAGATTTGGCTCCATCTAGTGGTTAAAGTCACACTTACAGTTTAGAATTCATTAACAAAAAAAAAACAAACGCCAGGTTTGTATGTAGTAGTGATTTAAATTTCTAGGAAGTCAAAAATACCTGCACACACTCACTATCAAACAGCACTTAGGGCCCATCGACATCTAGTTTCAGCCATCAGAAGGCAGGTGCTCTATTAGAGTGAGATATGTTCTTTTCATCATCCAAACAAAACTATTCCAGTTCATCAAGACTGTACAAGCCAGTATAGAACTACACGTTGTGAAATAGGAATGTACTTCATTGTGTTGTGACAAAACATGAAACAACTCTACCTAAAGATTTGAAGCTCAACAAACTACCAGTGCAGCAGGCGGACTTTCAACTCTCATCCACCGCTCTGCTGGAAATGAATAAATTTAGCCACTTCACTGAAACTTCTCTAAAATTGTCCTCAGTTGTTCTTTAATTTCTAGTTGGTTTCACATATGTCAGCATTTTATGCCTTGCTGACTTTATTGTGGTGGCAGGCTTTCTTTACGGAGACAGACAGCCTCAGATCTTCATTCTCCCTCAGCCAGTGACATAATCCACAGTAAGGCAAAGTGAGATCTTTAAAACTGGAAGGAAACTCTGAGTCAGATCCCTTTTCATGGTCCTCACGGAGGGAATGTGCACAATAAAAACACATTGGGGTGCGTGCCATCATCGAGATGCTTTCAAAACTAAATCTATTCCGACAATGCTCACTTTAGAACCGCCTAACAAACAATTACACGGTTTTCGGTCTTTGTTACAACCAGTGGAGAAGATCCGATGCGATCAGCCTGGCTCATTCCTCTGTCTGCTGATATTAGTGTCTGCAAAGAGAGACCAACCTCTGCATCCCTCACACTCAGCATCAGCACTGTCACCATGGCAACATGATCATTGATGACCACTGCTGAAAGAGAGGAGCTCTGCTTACTAAAGTTACATAAGGTCACTTTTTAGTAGTTGGCTGTAAATTCGACCCAAAAAAAACTGACTGCTTATTCCTAAATAGATTCTTTGGAAAAAAATAAAACACTTCAGACTGTTGGCCACAGCTGGGTCAAGGAGGAGAGGGTAATGGGAGGCAGGGCGGGGTGTGTTTACAAAACGCAAACAGAAGAGGATATCTTGCTCAAAGCAGTTTTGAGGTCACGTCGGAGAGGAAGGCGGAGAGAAGCTTGTGTGTGTGTGACCGGCTGGCGGAGATAGAACGAGAGGGAAAGGCTCCTACGGCTCGCTGACAGCAGGGATGTGTCGAGGAAAGACAAGAGTTCAGATAAGGGATGCTCTCCTCATGCAGTGAGAAGGAAAGAAAGGAAACACCACGGAAAGGAAAAGAAAAACTCCTTTCCTGTCCTGTTTTCCTTCATGGACTCTCTCCACCATCCCTTCTAGAGGTGGCTTCGCCTCTCCGCCTGTCATTCCTCCATCTTTGTTTTTTTTGGAAACCATGCCAGCGATGACTTGTGGCAGGGTCCCGCCCATTTTTACAGATAATAAATAGAAAGAGTGTAACAAGGAGAAGGGAGAACCGTCTCATCTCTCACAAGTGGAAAGCTTTTTCCCATCTACATGACACCTTTAGATTTAAGCAAGTTCTGGTTCACCCAGGATCTTGATTATTCCCACACTGATAATAAACACACACACACACACACACACACACACACACACACACGGACAGAAAGAAAGTCACATTTCCGCATATTGTCATGAATGTTCACTGTTTTGAAATCTTCAAAATGGTGTTTTTATATGCATTTGTTGGTCTTGATTTCATCTAAAATTTGATCAATTGACAAGTTTTATCACCTTGATTGCAGCTTCAAGCTGTTTGACTCACATGATCAAGTGCTTTTTCTTGCACATACATGTTCTAGGGGCGCCTCCTTGAGATGCAGTAAACTGCATGCATGAGTGCTAATGAGCAGGTGGAGAGACTGCAGCAGTTGATCCAGTGACCCTCGAGTATTTCTGAAGGTTAGGCAGTCGTGCTGATGCAAGCACCGTCACGCAGAAGAAAAATGAAGGAGGAGAGCGAAAGAGAAACACAGAGAGGAGGATGAAGTCAGCAGAAAATCAAAAATGAAACAAGCGTTTTTTTGTGTGAATTTGTGCGCTTGAATGCAAATCGAGACGAACACGCCTCAGGCCCCCACGCTGGAACGTACAGGGGGTTTCCCCATTTCTGTGCAGTGGAAAGTACACAGCTCCACGGTCTCTGTATGGAGAAGTTGCTCCGTTTGAAAGCCACTGAAATCCATTTGTCTCTTGGTGCGTCAGGTGGTTTTGTCCTTGCGCCAAGAACTGCCTCTTTATTCCTCAATATCTTTTGGTTTTGTTTCCTGGAACTGCACCGATTCAAGGAAATGATCCTTCAAACTCTCTGTTCCTCTTTTCTTAAAAAAGATTTCAGTGACACATTAAACTTGTGTAGTTTCCCTCATCTAATTCCTTATTATCTAACGAGGATTTATGATCTGAGAGCAAGGTAATCAAGCTGTCAGCTTGTCAACCGTTTAATCTGATTTGCCTTTTTTTCTGGTGAACCACAAAGCTGGTGAGATTTTTTTTTTTTGATCCTCTCAGCTTAATCTTATGTATAATAGCGCTCCATTTGTTGTTTATATCAGCTGATCTTCTGTCTACCATAACCACTTCACCCAGACTGTAAAACAAGAGTCTACTTCAGGTTACACAGGGCGAAAGACAAAATACAAGACAATTAAACTAACAAGAATCTCAGAGGGAGAACATGGAAACTCGGCACAGAGCGATCCTTTTATCTATTACAGACTCAAATCAGGAAGGTTCTTGGTGTCAGGTGACATCACCACCCACTGCACCGCAATGCCACCAATCAGTCCATCAACATATTGGTGGACAGACCTACGTGTTTCACTTTGTACCAAATGATGAAGGTGCTAACACGAAGGTGAATGTTAAATGTTAAATGGACTTCACTTATATAGCACTTTTCGACTGTGTGAGCAGTCCCAAAACGTTTTTGCATCGTTAATCACATTCACCCATTCACACAAACATTTAGGCTGCTGCCATGCAAGACAGCGCCAATCCATTGAGAGCAGTTTGTGGATAACCGGCAGCCGTCCAGTTTGGAGACGACCGCTCTACCAACCGAGCCATGCCAAAAATGTCAAAGAAATCCCCATGACATATATAAAAAAAAAAACGTTTCTGAAAGCCTCTTTTGTATCCAACTGGCTCACAATTTGTCCAGAAATCACACGTTTACAGAACGCTGGCCATGCTCTACAAGCGAGTGGAACAGGAAAAGCTGTGTACCATGTGTTGTATGTCACAGAGTAATTCACTGGTGGAGTATTTATACACCTGATGACCACAAAGGTACAACAACATTCCAATATTCCCACAATGCACGTAGAGAGCACCCTGATGAAGTTGTACCATAAACACTCATTAGTAATATTTGTTCCTGCTCAGAGCCGTGATGCCTGGAGTTTCTGTGTGTTGTCTCAACATTAGGAAAGGCTCTGGTGTTATGTGTCACCCTGGCAAGACACTCTCCTCTTCAGCTTTTGTCTCCAATCATTCCAGTCTGACTGCTTTGTCCGCTGCATTGCCTTGTTAGACATCCAGGACGACAATCTCGAGAGATAAAGATGGAGGAAGGTTCTCATGGAAGCTTCATCGTTGCAGAGGAAAGAGATGAGGGAGGGTAAACGGACAGCATGTAGAGATCTATATGTGGTGGCTGTGTTGACTTCCACTGCAGCAGCTGGGTCGATAACATCTGCTGCGAGGAGAAGGCGGTGAAAGGAGGAGTTTCGATTGCAGCGTGTTTAATGGACACAATTTTGCCCTCAAAAGACGAGGTTCAGATTGTCGGGCTGCTTCAGGAACATTGATTCACACTCATCTTACCCCTTTTTAGCTTCCAAAATCTTTATTCTCTTGTGCCTTTCCTCTTCACTCCCATCATTGTTTGAAACTGAAGAGCAAGAAAATTGTCCCATCTCAGTTCTGGCTATTGAAACCTGAGAGGTTTCTGTGTGTAATCAAAAACTGGACTACGACGGGGGCTGGGCTTATAGGGGATGTGGGTGCTTGTTCTGTGTTGTTTTTTCTCTCGTCTGAGACGGGTGGGTGTGGGACAGACAGATTAGCGATGTCTCTCAGGTCAAAAAAAGGATGTCTGTATGGGAACAGATAGAGACGTAGACTGGAGACAGAGGGAGGGATGTATTTACTGCCTGTCTGGTGGAGGATGGTGCACACAGGGGTCCGGGAGCTATATCATAGGAGTAGAGGATATTAACACAGTTGCTAATGAACCTAAAGGGGGTTCTGCACGTCTTACGAGGGATTTAGGGGCAGCTTTAGGGTCTTTAGCAAGTCTGATCCCATCATAGCTGATTTGGAGCAGTTATCTTGTTCCCCTATTGAGCGGCTCATACACACAAGACACACTGTCAAAGCACATGCAAAAACAGTAGAAGCAAATCGAGTAACAATGTTGCATTTTGGTATAGAAAGCCTCGATTGTTCCTTCGGTGTATGAAATATTCTTGAATGTATTTTAACATTAAACCTGTCATATGCTGACCTGGCAGACATGACGAAGCAAATCTCATGTAATCCTAGAGTGGCATAAGATCCGACCCACTTCACCTTGACATCTGTGTTCATGTGTGTAAACAATCATTTCATATTTGGTACTGACATGCTGATTCATCACCCGGCAGCCTGTCTTTTTCTCTTCCTCGCTACATACTCCCATCTGTGTGGCCACAGATGCTCTCGGAATTAACCAAACCAACAAGAGCGGAAGCAGGCTGTAATTTGTTTTTAAAAGCTTTCCCGGTTCGGGAGAGATGCAAATAAAATGCAGCTGAATGCTTTAAGGAGTTTTTTTCTTCTTGTTTCTATAAGAGAATACTTTTGTGGATACGCTGCCAATCATTTCAGGGGACCATCACTGTGTTCTGTGCTTCACCCATCAACCACAACATTAAGACCACTGAAAGGTGGACAGAGTAACACTGACTTCCTGTGTCATGGCCCCTGTTAGTGAGTGGCATTTACAAGTATAAGAGAGGAAGTGAACATTTTATTCTTGAGGTTGATGTGGTTGAAGCAGAAAAAATAGGCAGGTGTAAAGATTTACGTAGAGAAAATTGCGATGGCTTGAAGACTTTGTCAGATCTTTTGACAAAACTGCATTGCTTGTGGGGATTTGGTAATCTGCAGCGGACAGTCTACTGTGTCATGAATAGTCCAAAGAAGTGAACCATTGACGGGGTCATGGGCAAACCAAGGCGCACTGATGCATGTGGCCAATCGACTTAAAGGATCTGGTACCAGGTGGTCATAATGTGGTAAGACTGATTGGAGCAAATTCTCCACTATAGAGTTTGTATTTACACAATTTGTCAAGTACTTTTACCAACAAGTTCAAGATTGATCCTAGCGATGTCGAGAGAAGTACACCGAGTTCCACTTTTTAATGTGCACAACAAAACCCCTTATGATCCATTTATGTTTTTAATAGTTCCGTCTTCAATAGCTGAGCTACTTAGGGCTGCATCGGTTTTCTATCTTCCATTATGTTGTAAATTAGAGTGCCTGTTAAAAAACTGTATCACTTCTGATGCTTAGTAAATGTCTTTTAACCTCCATGCCCACAGGCTTTCTGTTTTAGTCTCTAAGCCCGCCCAGAGAAAACCTTGATGAGATCACAGGGATTACTTTCTAACACTTCAGTGCCTGTGACTTTCTTCACATGCTGGGTGGTACGCTGCTCTCGTCCTAATAGGTCAACTTAATACTGTTTGTATAATCTGTTGGATTTTTTTATTGGGGGAAAAAAAACATAATTAAAAAAATGTGAATCTGTTAATAAGTATTATGCAAACACAGCGGCAACAACTGGAAAATGAGCCGTTATTGAGTAAAAAAACAACGTATTATCATTGTCTTTGTACATGCAAGCAGGTAAAACCCTCTCCTAATACCCATAATCCCCTCCGGACCAAACTGGGGCCTGTACACTTCAAATTATTAGATTCTTAGTCGTTTATACCATCAAAGTAGTCATGACTATACAAGACGTTGAGTGGAAATAGATACAGTTTGAAGATGCAGAGAAAGAGGAACTCAGGGATGGGTCTGCTCCAGATCACTCTTCAAAAGGATTAATTGGGTTTTCTTGCAGGGAAGCACCTTCTAAAAATAGCCAATATCTGGCTGCAGTGCCTTGTGCTGTTGATGCTGTTTTTGAAGCCTTTTGAGGCTGCAGCATGACGCCACTCAGGTGGAGCAATGAGCTGTCGATGAAGTGATCTCTGAGTCATGTTCGGTGGGGGTCTTGTCAGGCTCAAGCAGGAGGAGGTAAACATAGAAAAAAGGCTGGAACGACACCTTTTTAACTCAGCTGTCAGTCAGCGGCTGCGAATGAATCAATGACTCTGCAGCACGTAGCGCTTTTTCATCCTGGCCACACTTTGTGGTAATATTACATTATGTATTCATCACTACCATCCAAAGAGAAAGACATTAGCAGGCCTTCTATTTAGAGAAAACAGGGGGCTAATCGATGGCCTGCAGCCTCCAGCAGACGCACTCATCTCAAATGTCTGCTACAAATATAAAAGTCAATATGATAACTCAGTTACATAGGAGTTTCTGGGCAGTTTGAAAATGCGTGGGCTTTCTGTGTCTGCCTGTGTGAAAACAAACAGTGGACGCTTTGATCTGACCTGTTTACTGGACTATTCTGCTATTTACTGCCGATCAGCAGCCTGTGTGTAACGGTTCACACACGATCTTGTGCACACAGACACCATGGGACTCTATACAAAAGGGGGTGGATCAGCCGATAGAGGATACAGACAAAGAGTAACAGAGCTTGAGGGCATTGCAGTTCAAAGACAGACCAGTGAGCACAATACACAAATATTTTGGCCTCCAGCCGGGTTTTGAAGCCCACATGGTTCAGCATGTCTACTCGTCCTCTTTCCGTCACCCCAAATCGATTGATTCCTTTGTCTCAATCTGTTCTAACTGCAGATCCATTGTCATCTCCATACCTGAGGTGGGAAGCAGAGATCCGTTAGAGGAGGATCGCCGGAGGATTCGCAGGCTGTCGCTCCAGGAGCGTGACTTGGGCAGCCTCTTCAGCAGCCGGCCCAGCCTCCGTGACACCTGACCGAAGCAGGCGCTGCTGGCGTCTCCGTCTGAGTCGCCCCTCACCTCTTCCAGACACAGTGACACCTGACCCAGGAAGGTCCTGCCCACCCCAACGCGCTCAACCACCCCTGACCGGACACCAACCACCCCTGCCTCCTTCTTCACCACCGCCCCCTCCTCCTCTCGGATGAGAGGTGCTATCTGTGCCATGGATGGAGCATGGTGGCACCATCCGGCGGGCACCGTGCTGTGGGTGTAACTGTCGCTGGACCTCCTGTCCTGCTGCTGGCTGCCCCTGTCCCTCTGAGGACTCCCCCAGCGCCAGCCCCCCCAGTGCCCCCCTCTGCCATCCCAGCGTAGCCACTCTGCCACCGGTGCCACGCTCCGAATAAACAGCCCCCTCTCCGCACGCTCTGCCACCCCCTCCACCTGTACTCCTCACACACTCCTTGATGCTCTCGCCTCTGGACTTGCCTCTCACTTCTCCTCTGGGCTGCACCTAAACGGTTCACCTCGCACGTCGCCGTGCAGACATGAGCCTCGAATCTCTGCCGTACAACTTGTTCCTCTCTGGTCCTGCTGTGTCTCTCTTATCACTGCTCCCTCATCCTCTCTTCCTATCTCCCCTCTTTCTCTCTCTCGCACTCTCTCTCTCTCTCTCTGTCTCCACTGCAGCACCCACACACTCTGCAGTAACAAACAGCCAGCTTAAAGAGACAGAGACATCCAAATACATTCACCGTTCTCTTTTTCTCTCTCCCTCTTTTTTCAGCAACAGGAGTCATTCACTTTTTATCCCTCAGAATTCGACTTTACACGCTTCAATCAGCATCTTCCACTGACAGACGTCACACACCACTGCAGAGATGCTTCCAGACTGCTCTCCCTTGCTGTCTCTTTGACGTGGACGTACACAGTCTGGATGAAGGGACGTGAGTCAGCCATGCTGTCTGACCAAGCATTAGTTGGCATATCTTGTCAGATGGCATCACCTCAACTTTCACGGTGTCTTTGTTTGTTTGTCTGTTTGCGGGTCGAAGTGATGCACAGTGCACGAGCTGTTAAACTGCAGTGTGAAGAAGAAACAGAGCGCCGCCGGGAGGTTTTTCTCCTGTCCTACTTTTAAAACTGAAGACTTTGGAGGAAAACAATGTGTTCACTAGTTTCCCTTAGAAGACAGAATGAAAAGCAATTATAAAAGATGGTTTCACCCGAACGTCACCATTTGCCTCACTCTGATGTTTCTTGTGGATCTTTTTTCGGAGACAAGATCTTTAAATCTTCCTAAACTAACCAATCAGCTCCAGAAAGCCTTTGCCATGTTCACTTTGCCATAAACCACTTCTTCCTCTGCAGTTCTCCTATCAGCAACCACCAAGGGCAACCTAAATATAGCCTGCTTGAAAATCCCCACTGTTCTGCCATACATACGGCAAAGTAGTGATGCCCAGTGTCGTGAGAGTTGCAAACACGATGCAGAACCTTCGGCAAAAGAACTAAAACCTCATTTGCATGTCCTGTATTTCTCGCTTTATCTCGACAAGTTCATAGTAAGCTGTCTGAGTGGTGAATACGCCTCTTTAATCCTCTGATAAATGAGATAAATGAATTAATATACAACGCAATAAAAGTTTTGTGGGGTCGTTTTAGGAAAAGTTGATTTTCTTCTTTGGGTTTCTATTTGATTTAAATTTAAGATATATAAGCTCTGAAGAAATGTTCTGGCTGGAGTCTGGTTCGAACTATATTCATCACAGGTCTGGCAGAGCTGCCGCAGCGGTATGCTGGAACAAGAGGGTTATGATCCATTTAATGTTTTCCTCCTCCACTCGGAGTTGACTTCTGAGAGGGCCCATGTGAAGCGGCTGAGAAGGGCTCCAGAGACAAGGCCTGCTCTGTGCGGACCAGGACCAGGGAAAGACGGAGTTTAAGGAAATAATCCCGTCCCTGGAGAGACGTCGGTAATGCCATGGGTTTAAAGAAGGGAAGGTAACGGTGGAGGTCTGCAGCACATGTGTGGCCTAACCTTGCTCACATCAATAGCTCATGAATGCTGTTTCTCATTGGGAAATTGTGTTTGGAGGGGCCCTGACCTCCCGGCTGTTCACCTCGTCATACAGAGCGCTGACACGAGGGGAAGAGACACGCAGGCTCGGTGGCGGGACGAATCACCAACAGAAAGTCAACCTTAGCGTTGAAATACAATGGACTGTGGGCAAAATGAACCGTTTGTATTTCATTGATGAATCAGCTCTCTTAAATGAACATTAGCTTACATTTTTATTAATAAATCTACTTAATCTAAACTCTAAATTAGTCCATCTAAACAGTTTTGTCCTTCCCAGGTAACTAATTAATGTTTGCAGTAACTAGTGAAGTAACGTCACCAGTTATTATAGGATAGTAAATGTAATCACTTCCTAAATATCAGTAACTTGCACATCAGTTGTTCACCATTTTTTTCCAATAAAGAAATCACTGCAAGCCTCTAGGTAAAACTGAAAATGATGGACACTGCGTGTAATCCTTTCCGACACATTTTTAGGATTTATGAATGTGTGAAAATAAAATGAAGTGGGTTTATGCCACATAATAAACTGGTTCAACATATGGCTGGTGAATATGAAGACGTTTCAGTATTCATAATGACAGCTCTATCATGGTTTGACTAATAAATAATAATATTCCATTAAACATAACAAATCCTTAATGTCTGCGATAAGGCAGCGGATGAAACACAAATCTGCTTACAGCCACATTAACCCATTAACGGTTCGCCTGCTGCTTCGATGCCAAATGCAGGGGTTAAGTGCCACTCCAATGAAATCTGAATGGCAGCCGATTGAGCGCTATCTCTGCTACTACATCCCCGAGATCATGCTTTATTGAGATTGACGAGAGGACAGGGCCAAATCCAGTATATCGGGGCACTGGTTCCACAAACAGCATGGCTCCCTGAGAGCTTTAATTAAATATTAATCTGACATCTGACTCTGTCTGTCTGTCTGTAATCCCAACAGCTCCACTACTGAGACATAATCCTGGGCTGGAGACACCCAGTGCTGGGATTAAGGAGGCCTCTGTTCCCTCCCTCCTTCCTTCATTTCTTTGCCAATGTAAAACACGGAAAAATAGGAACTCAAATCATGAAAGAGGGTTAAACGGCCGTGGCCACGACAGGACCCAAATATAGTGCTCATGCTCATACACATGTATGATTATCCTGCATATTTGATTTTTCCTCTACAGCAGAGTATTTCTTTTTTTTTTTGGGGGGGGGGCTTATATTTTGCTTAATTAGCTTTTTTTTCTGCATGTTTGATAAGATCTGGATGACTGAATTAAAATATGAGAACAGTGAATACAGAGGACACACAAGCTGATTCCCAAATGCAGTGCTCATGTGTAACACTGCAGCTTCTGCCTCACGGCCTCATGTTATAAGGCTCATATAGTGCATGTGTATGGCATCTTTATGTACATATGGAGTGAGAGTTCCGCACCACAAGTCCCACTCTCTTCTAACTCCCAAGGCTTGTCATAACGAGGGTGGAAAACAACAACATAAAAACAGATAAAAGCTAACAATGAGGCGTCACAAGACGATCCCACTGCCGAGCTGCAGACGATGAGACTGGGAGCTCTGGCTCCATTGACAGATTTCACCGTGGGGCAAGGCCACGATAGTCCCCGGGGGGAGCCGCGGCGTAGCTGCTTCTATAGACTCCATATGCAACAAGCGGACAGAGAGAGAGAGGCCGATAAATTAAAGAAGGGCTGAGGGAGCGAAGCAACGAGACAAAGGCACAGAATGATGGTTGTTTATGGTTGCATGGCCTCCGTCGCTCCCTCCCTGTCATTTGTTGGGTGTAGTTGAAACAGGCATGTGTGTGTGTGTGTGTGTGTGTGTGTGTTGTTTCTATTTTTGGTAGAATTGGTTCTTTAAACTCCTATATTGGTATTGCTTGGTGACCCCCATGGCTGCTCACCACATTCACCTCTGATGGATCTGCATTTAAAAAGAAGAAGGAGCAGAGAACTGCAGTTGGCAGTAAAGTACAGCTAATTTGCCCCATCTACAAAGAGACATTGAGGAAAGACAAAAAAAAAACTTCAAGAAGTTGGTGGGCTGTAAAGACGCTGCTGTGTGTGTGTGTGTGTTCCTCTGTGTGTGAATGGTGCTTCGGTAATCCTTCTTCTCGCTCCACTGAGCGCTTGCTGATAGCACACTAAATCAGACAGCTCTGCAGTGCTGGACAAACTTGTGCTCTTTTCCTCCATCCCTCCCTCGCGTTGGCTCTCCTTCGTCAACCAGCCCTCTGAGCTCTTTGTCTCGCCTCATTCCTGGTAGCACCCTGCCCACACTTCTCCCTGCACTCCCTCCCACCATTTTTGCTTTCCTTGTTCCCCTTGGTTTCGGACCTCACTTTTGGGGGAATGTCCTGTTTCATCAGTCCCCGTCTTCCCTCTTTTCTGTCCTCACTTCAGTTGCTCCATCTCACACCACCCTGCGGCCGCAGCCTCCCCGTGACAGACTGCTGCTGACACAATGCCAACTCAGCAGCCGCATCCACACACCAGCACACACTTTCACACAGCATGCAGCACACACTCAATCCTCAGGTGGAGTTTATTCTTCCCGGCGAAAGATGTATGAGAATGTGTCATTCAGTCACACTCTCGGGTCAAGTCAGTGTTCGGCGCAGACTTCCTGTGTCTGAGAACTGAGCGGGTGGGATCAGTAGTATGTGACTGAAACATACGTCCATCAATCCATCCTAGCATGGTCACCGGACTCACACTAGTAAACACTGGGCCAAACCAGTCACTGAATGCATTTTAACACCCTATTAATTTAAAAGGCGTTATTATTTACTTACTACATCACACTTTGTTCTTATTAACTACAGTCTTGCAGACATTTCCTTTGAGATTCAGGATTTTACTAATGCTCTGCTGTCATCTCTGCTATCTTTCCTCTCTCTTTGAACTCAGCTTCACAGAGTGGGAACACTGGGAGGCAAAGCTGGGAGGACAAGATAACAGGCTTTCCATGGAGGGATTTCGGCTGTGTATGCGCTGGAAAGTTGCTTTTGTACATGTCATCATCACCGTCACAGAGACCACTGGTTCTAGCTCTGGCACAAGGAGACAGGAAGATGCACATGTGCCAGTATTAAAGGGTTTTGCACCAGGAGAGGTGTGTGTCCCTTCGAAAACAGCTGGAAGTCAAATCATACCAACATGTACATCATCTCATGAAGGAAAAAGATGCACGAGCAATGACTTTGCCTAATGAAACATGCAAACTGTGCATGTTTTTGAAGCGCATTCGTGAAATTTAGTGCCTCAAGTGTGCAATTCCCACTGGACACGGCAGGAATCATGTGCAAAACTATAAAAACACGACTGTTACTGACTTACTTTGACACTTGAGTGCCTGCGCAGTGACTTGCCGGCTGCAGGCGTCACACCAGTCCTGCGTAACGGGCTCCCTCGTGAAGCAGTGCCCCTCGCCTCTCTCGGTCCTCACCCGGGGGTCTCTCCCCCGGGGGAAGATGCTCCAGGCCTCCCTGCGGTGCGGCTCTGCACGGGCCAGCTTCACCACCCCAGTCCTGCCCTGCGTGAGCCTCTCCAGCGGGAGACCGCTGCCAGTCTCCCGAGCAGACAAGCAGGAGGAGACGCTGCGCGGCACGCCGCCGCCGCCGCGACGGGAGTCGCGTCTCCAGTGCGGCGCGTCCCGGTGCGCTCTCCTGTGTCCGTTCACAGCAGCCCCGCTCGGCATGACATTGATGCCCGTCCCCTTGGGCGACTTTCCCCTCCGGCCACCGGTGTTACGGTTCGAGTCACAGTTTCTGTTGCAGTCCTCGGTGATGAGACGCGCCCGTGTGTCCGCGGTGCCCTCCCGTCTGTCCCGGTCCGGGCTACGTGGCGCCCCGCATCCCACACCGGGCATCCCTCTTCCTCCCCCCCCTCCTCCTCCTCCTCCTCTACCCGCTGTCTCTCCCGCCGTGCCGGGAGACGTGGGATGGGTCCCCGGCTCGGATGCGCTCTCCCCGGAGCTCCTCCTGAACATCATCCGCTCCCAGGACGCCCTTCGGGGCATCGGGATCTTCTTCCTCGCGCCGGACAGTTTGAGGAGCAGCAGCTGCGGCTCCGAGTCCAGCCTGTGAGGACCCGGGTGCACGCTCACAGACGCCATTGTCCCGTTCCTCTGGCGAGCGCTCGTGTGTTTGAAGTGTGTGTTGTTGTTGTGTGTGTGTTTTCACTCCGTGCCCCGAATGTAAACTCAACTCTCCCCCGTCAGGCGTGTAGTAGTGACGCAACACACCCGACAGCTTAAAAAAAAAAAAAAAAACCCGAGCGCGCGCTCCATTCTCAGTGCCCGGAGCGCGCATTAATCCCCCCCAATCTTCACACTGTTTGTTTTAAGATTGTTTCATGAATAATAATATCACTTTATCCACCGAGATGAACTTGAAAACAGCCACTGGAGTTGTACTTTCACTGCAACTTAAAACTTCAGTCTGAAACTCTTTTTTCTTCCTAAAAGTCGTCTGAAGAAAACCAAACTGACAAAAATGAGACACCACAACATCTGATCAGAACTCTGTGGAGCTACTAGAAACGGCCCCATGAATAATGAATCTATGCAGAATAGCAATTGGCTATATTAAAATCAGTGTCTTCCCCAATCTGCCAGTGAAACAGTCTTGATTTAAACACGCAGTGACTTCGTGTCTCATTTAAATTCTACCTGATATTGGTGTTTCAAAACACATGACGATATAATGAGTCTAATCTCGACCAGGGGTTTTCACAGTGTGGGAGTTGAAGCCACTCTACACCCCTCACAATGCCTCACGTTGAGTTTTCTTAAATGTTTTTCACGAAAGACATTATTTGGGGATCAATATGAATTCTTAAAATAAGGTATGTGGTACGATTCACATATATTCTAAAACTGCTGTTCCTGTTTTGTTTCCTTCTAAATCTTGCTCAAATGTATAACAAATAATTTTTTGGAATAGTGCATTTTAACAAAGCTTGTATGTTCAGTATTTAGAACAAAAAACAAACAAACATGGTTCTTTCTTGAAAATGAAAACTATAAAGCTGAGAAAAGGCATTGACCTTCAGGCTTTTGCCCCCTGCTAGGCCACAACTTTAGAAAAAACTAATACAAACTTAAGATTCATTATATTTGGATATTGCCTCGGTGTAGAAGAGGATTGAAGTCTCACTGATAACGTCACACTTGTGTGGGTAAGAAAAAGGGACCAAACTTTCCACTTTGCCAAAAGCACGTCACATGAGCTGAAACAGAGAGGAGAACAACCCACAGACAGTTGAACTCACCCCCGTGTTAAAGCTGAGAATGTTCAGAAGAACAACACGCCCCCAGATGGGGGAAGACACTTTCTGTTTCATTCTGTTCCCCGGCCAAAACTGTCACATCTGACTTTTAAGAAGGTGGAAACACCTCTGCCAGAGATTGAAAAGTTACACAAAGTAACTTTTACTATGACCTTTCAGCATGAAAACTTAGTGCACACAGATTATGTTTTTAGTTCTGACTATAATAAATACAGACTGACTAAGAGGTGTGTAACAGTAATATACATGAAACATTTCTCAAACCTTTTCCCTCGATATTCCACCAACATATAAACAAGTCCGGGAATCCCCCCCCCGAGTACCGACCACGTTGGTTAACTGCACTTTAAGCTGTAATCCACCCAACAGTCCCTGAATCGTCATCTTGGTGTAATTCTCTAAAGAAAACAAGCATGTGGTGAGAGATGAGTTTCCCAATTGAGTTACTTCTCTTTTAGTGTGAATTTGATAGAGAAATAACTTTTTGTCTCCCACCTAAACAGGAACATAAAGAAATACAATTAAAACAGACGACGCTGGTGCTTTCCCCAAGGGTCTGACAAACGGTGGGGTCATGATTCACCATTTGTTTGTTAAATCTACAAACGAGGTCAAGTAGTGTCGTCTGAATGATCCATTAGTGAACAGAGCGGAGGATAACTTGAGCTCCTCTTCCATCAGAAACAGACAAAAAAAGAACGTTTGACTTCCATCAGGGCTTTTGGATTAAATCTCAATCTACAGTAGGGCGAGGTTGCTTTTTCTCTGAAAAAAGGAAAAATGTACCAGTAAACTTTCCAGGATGTACCCTTCCTTTTGCCCGGTGCTAGTTAGGACTGGCTCCTAAAGGTACAGAGAATGGAAGGACGAGTGACCAAAAATATCATCACAGTAAGATCTTTTCATTTAATCAGGTTACATTTAGACAAGTACAGAGCTTCTCCTGTGTGACAAGCCGCATCCGCTGACTCGGCTTTTCCTGACAGTCTATCATAATGGCAGCCTATTAAAAATACAATAACACTAAATGCATTATTGAGGTTTGTATTGAACGGCTGTACTCAGTCTCCACACACACCAACACTGACTACAAACCCAGTTGGACCTTCCCCCCTCCTGCCCTTGCATCTTATCTCTAAATTGAGTTTCACAATTTATCGATCGTGTCCAAACGTTTCCTCTTCCTATAAGACGAACTGCAGCTGATCCTGGATTCCCTCCTCTGTGCATTAATGGCCGATGAAGTGAACAGATTGTCAGAGTGCACATGAGTTTACAAGAGAAGATCCAATGATGCTGCACCTCTTTCACAGAGTGGAGGGTCTGGTGAGGCTGGGATCCAGAGTGGCTGCAGAGCTGACAGCTCCCAGGCTACAAGAGCCAAAAGAAAACAGCAAACTTCAGGTGGTATACAAGCTTTTACAGAAGATTTATAAAAAAAAAAAAAAAAAAAAAACTTCTCACCTCTCAATGATGTTGTTGTTATACTGTAGTTCCCGAACTAAAATCTCCATTTCCTCCCTTAAGTGGTGCATCCTACACACAGAGCAACAAGTAAAATCAAACATCTCTCACACACACAGACACACACAGACACACACAGACACACGGAGACACACACACACACACACACCTGGAGACCATCTGGTCTTTGTCCCTGGGTGTGACTCCAGGCTGCTGTCCTTGTCTCTGAGGCTGAAGAGTGAAAAGGATTCTGTCGATAGCCTGGGGAGAACAGATGAGACATTACACACTCAGAAAAAGATCCAACCAGTGTCGATAAATCCCAAAAGAGCACGACACAAGGGCCAGTTGATCGGCCAGTTAGTGAACACAGTATGGAGGCAGAGGCCTGAAGTCAGCCAGGAAAAGTCAGACAGTGACCTTATTCTGGCACCGCTCACTCATCTCCAAGTCTGCCAGTAAGCCCGTGGAGAAAGAACTGAAGTCCTGGAGTCTCGTCTGCATCTCCTGCAGAACACTGCCAATACAAGAAGAGAAAACTTGGGGTCACATAAAACTGCCGAGTCTGAAATAACACAAAACTACAGTCTTACTTTTCAAGTAGCACTGAATGTCAAAATCACCAGTCGACTGTATCCTTTGAGATGTTGTCAAGTTTTCACGGTTGTTTTTTTTAAAATGACTCATGTTTAGTAGGAAACACAAAGCAACACTTCCTACATGGGATGCGAATGACTTCTTTAAAGGATTACAACAGTTTATATATTGTAGAATTTGACAGGGAAACTGGAAACACATCCCGGCCTGCCGCATATATACTGTATGCTCGACTTGAGCGAAAAATAAAGATGGACAAAATAGTTTTTAGCAATAAATTGTTCATCTTCTACATTGCATGTTAAACTAAATAGAGGTTAGGATTACTGATGCTTGGCTGAGCGGTAACATCCATATGCCCTGTGGTAATCTGCTTCATGTAAGCTTTGACCATCTGAACAACAAGGCTGTAATAATGCCGTACAAGTGTTTGAATCAACAGCGCCAGAGCAAAAGTTGCTCCGCTTCCCTCCGTTTAACACCACAACTTGAGGACTGACCTGCTCCACGTCCTTGTGGAGACCAAAAGCTCTTTGTATCGCTGCACGCAGTCCTCTCTGAAGAGAGATTTCACTCGCTTAATGTGGGATGACAGGTGGATTCTGGGAAGTGAGAGTTACAAGCAGATTACAGAGGAGCTCAGATAGTTGACGGGCTGGGACACCAGCTGTGTGGACACACAAATCCGTGATCGCAGACGCACACTCACTTCTCAAACTTGTGAATTTGTTCGTCATTGTACGCCAGCTCTGTGACAAAAGAGAGGGCATCCCTCAGTTACAACTTTGCACAAACAGCCAATCCAAGGTACACGGCGGAGGAAGTGGGCTTACTGCCAGTCAGCCGGTCTTTACGGTAATGCTGGTGGATCGTCATTATCTTCTGCAGCAGCATCTTCATCTTCTGACAGCTGTGGAAGACCACTTTTAAACACCACAGATACGTTTTAAACACCTGGAAACTGTGTGCGCGTCTCTGTGTACCTCTTGTCATTGCTCAGAGTTTCGGCCAGCTTGGCCTGTTCGATCTGAAGTTGATCCAGTCGGTTCTGAAACTCGTGGATCCCCGCAGTGTAGATCGGCAAGTGCTCATGGACCTGTTGACAGCAGCCACACAGTCGGCATGCGCTCAAATCACATGATTCTCTCTACTTTGTGTGCCTCAGAAATGCAAGTTCTCTTTAAACTAAAGAGCGGACAGTCAAGTGTTTGCAATGTATTTGCTCCGTAACACCAAAACATGGCGGCCATGTACTGTATATGAATCACCTTCAGCTTTGCACAGTTTTGATGATCCAGAGTCTCTGAAATGCAGATATACCCTGATATGACTACACTAGAAGACATTAAGAAAAACGAATCTGGATAAAGCTACAATAATTTAGAGAAATAAAAATCATTTGACCGAAAAAAAACTAATCCCACCAATATGCAAATGCTCATTTACATGTATAGAAACATCTCAAAACCCCTCCAGGTCGTCACCGTAACAACAGAAACAGGAAAGGTCACATTTCCTAAACTCCTCTGAATTGCTGGAGTCTTTGAAAAGCCCTGCTGGTGATGCCTCTGTACTTTCTCTCACTATGTATTGGTGTCAGCTAATTCTCCCACGCACTGTTCAGCAAGTTCTAGCAAGCACAGGTAGAGATGGAAATTTTGGCTTCTGTTCTTGTGTAACATGTTTACATGTGTAACTTTTGGCAGCGCGCACGCAGGTCGGCAGGCAACAGGCAGATAAACAGGTACGGCAACTACGGTAATCATTTTCGGTTTGGACTCGGGGGATTTTCTTTGCGCATAGTGGTGCATTTCCTCCAAGTATTCAGTTTTCTTTTTATTCACAGTCCAAAGCTGTACATTTGAGGTTAATTGCTGATAGGTGTGAATGTTTGTCTGCGCATGAATGGATGGATGTTGATTTGTTTTTGTCTTGGTTGCCATTGCATTTAAATTGACTGTTCTCTTAATGTAAAAGGAATTTAAAAAAACAACTAATGTACATTACCGACTACGGCTTTCAGCGATAGTTTTTTTCTCACGGTTAATCTTATGTGTGGGACATACCTCTTTAATCCTAACTTCATTCAAATAGTCTGCTTTATTGCGAATGTGACAATTTTCAAAAAACAATCCTCCAGCATCACTTAACACATGTTTATGGCTGATGTTTCTTCTTAACTCACCATTTTGAGTTTTTGGCTGTTGTCATCTGGGCTGTGGTTCTGTGAAGTGTGAGGCCCTCTGAGAAACACAATGGGTTGATACAAGAGGAGAAGAGGGTTAGTCCTTTAGATCTACATTCAGGCTCCCAAAAACTGCCATTTTCATCCGTCTGGGTCATCAAAGTCTTCAGTTTGACTGTACGAGACCAATTCAAATAATCGTTTTTGCAGACTGTACAAGCGGAATCTGCACTGACTCAAGCATTTTCCGGTGTCACGTGGATAACTACGTCATGTCATACTGCATTTCTATTGGTTTGTTTAAGCTGACGTGACTGCAGCGGCCGCTACGACTCCCCAAATATCAGATACGTTCCGATAAAGAACTTTGCACAAAGCCCCGATTTGAATCATGACCGGCGATTTTTACAAATGATTCCCCCACGATCTGATCTTTCCTCTCATACGGCCCCAAATCTGGCAGTTTGTGGGAACCTTAACTCAATAAATCATAACAAAGTGAGAAATTTCCTTTGACAAGAATACAAGTGAGTCAGTGTGCAGCTTACTCCATCCAGCCTGCATATTATAGAACGTGTAAAACAAACACATGATGTCATCAATCAGTGCCATGAGCTAGACTCACAGTACATGGATCCTGTGCTCCACACTGAAGCAGGACTGCAATCTAATGGTGATCATAGCGATACTGTGCATGGCGTCGCCACACTCACTGCGCAACTTCATCCTGAGAACCAATCAGAGGGCGAGAGCATCAAGCACAGACTAGAAAGAGAGTCACCGACTCGCTGCATACGTCCAGAAGAACATCACTCAACAGTAATGTGTGTGTCTCACATGTAGCTGTAGTATCCCTGCAGCAGCAACTCGCGGTGCGAGTGCAGCAGCTGCACTATCCTCAGATACTGGTGGACCACTCCTACTATAACCTGGACATAAAAGGGGATCAGAGAAGATGATGATGATGAGCTCCAGGTTTATGATGCATAACACTCGTTAAGTAGAATAACGGCCTCGTGGCTCAGTGGATCCGCCAGCCACTCAGGTTTTAGCACGCCGCCGTGTCAGTTCAGATATTGACGGATTGCCTCAAACACAGATACTGGGGCTAGAAATGATCAAATGTGGAGGCGTCACACAGAAGATTTATACAGTTTTACTGAGGATGCTATGCAAACCATGGTCGCACACTCCTCCCTTTGAGTTGTGTTTTTGCAGTAAAATGCTTCTGAATATAAAATGTCATCACTTGCCATTTGATATTCTTACATATTTGTCTTACATTTTGTCATTATTGGCAAAAAAATCCTTGAATGAGTGCCTTCTAAGGTCAAACACAGCTTCTGACCACCAGAATCCTCTGTGTTTCTCCCTCAGTACGAGCAGATATTCATGCCAGACGTGAAGACAAAAAGCAGAGCTGAAGTACCTTGGAGAAGCTGTAGTCTGCCACGACGTCAAACCGTGATGGAATGATGGGAGTCTCCGCTACAAAGAGAAACACATCAGGAATTTGAGTTTAGATGCTCAAATGAATGTGTGAACTGTGTTTAACTTGACAAGTCATTCACTAAAGTCCTGACCCCAGAGGGCTCTAGTCCAGTCCTGCATGCCTTAGATGTCCCCATGCTGCAAGGCACGGGACTGCGAGGATAACTGAAGTTTCTGCTGAGCCTCATATTGATATATTTATTAGATTCAGGTTTAATAGACCAATTAGAACCAGGATTAAATGTTATATATTCAACATGAGTAGCTTCCATTTTAATTTGTGCAGCGACATAATCTGTTTAACTGATTCTTCGATTTATAAAAAAATCTGTTCCACAATAATATGTAGTGCGACAGGGCTCATCTTATATTCAAACTCCCTTATATGTTCGTCAAGGAATGGCAAATCAACATCCGTGACGTTTATGTTTTTAGCGTTGTACTCTTACGTTCTCTGACGGGCAAGCTGCTGTTGGCTTGGGATGTGTAGCTGAGGAGGATGAGGGGCTGGGAAGGTGAGGTACTTGGAAGGTTCACCACTTTCATGTTGCCCTCCAGGGGGAGATCGTGTCCCAGGTACAGGAGGTGTTGCTGCTGTACGTCTGTACCAGTCTGTGACGCCACCTCTTCAAAGAACATCGATACTCTGAGTGAAAACAGGGACAAGTTTTTTTTTTTCACCTACACATCTATGAGTTGCACATGCATGCAGACACGAAAAAACACACACGCAAAACTATCCAGAGAAATCAAATAAAAATAAATCCATCCACCCATCCAGCCACTAGACCACCCAAGCCGCTCCGTCACAACAAAGCCACAGTCCAGAAAGGCAAATTGTTCTAAAATGTTGCTTAAAATGTGACATTGAATAGAAGCTACAGCTTATTGACTAAAATGAAAGACAAATGCTTTTGAACTGTAACAGAAGCAATACATTTATAGAGGAAGGCAGGACAAATGAGCTCGACAGGTATTAAGGAATAAATTGTAGGTTTATTAACTGCAAAGCCCGTCATGAAGGCCAGACTGAAGATGTGAGACTGACATGTACTTTGCATCAACAGCTTGTCTCAGATCCTCTGGAAAGTTGCTCCAGTGGTTTGGATTGAAGAGACTAAAAACAGCATCACCAAACGGTTTTGTTCTGATTTTAGGAGCAACGAAAACTGAGGAGTCAGAGGATCTGAAGTTCATGAACTAAAACTCTTTCAGTCAAGTAGTCTGGTGGCAAACCGTAGCGCTTCATAAACTAACAAAATCATTTTGCAAACGTGAGCTAAAGTCTACATACTCTTAAGTTCTGCTGGAAGGATTCAATTAACTGAGAAGGAAAGACTTTACACAAGCATCTGGGATTAGAGTTCTAATCTAGATCTTAGCTGAGACTCTGGGGGTATTAGCACACATGATTTGTATTTGCTGCACTTTTCTGAACTACATGAATTACAATTCCAGGTGCAATATTCAGACATCTAATAAGTCATTTCAATTTGATTTTAATAGCTCTGCTCAGTATGAAAGCTCACAAAAACGGCACTTTAAGATTCAGTGGAAGAAAATAGAATAAATATTAAGTTGTGGCATCCAATTCAAATTTATGTTGGTCTGCCTGACTATTAAAATCTGCTCCCTCTGATAGAATTCATACAACTCTGCACTGAGCTCGATGGCGCACAGCGATTGGCCCGGGCAGACATACGTGTTATAGTGATGTATGTAGACACAATGGGCTGCAGCCTGCTGCAGAGAAAAGAGGTGGACTGGTTGCCGCTGCAATATATCAGTCGTGGCGGTGAAGAACTGGTCAAAGCCCCAACACCTTTCCTGGTCCGCCTCTAGTATGCCTGCAAGTACTGGAACCAGCTGCACCCTCAGACCCCTACACAAAGAGAAAAGTGCAGACAGGGACAAATAAGCATCGCGTGTTCTCAGTACAGACCAACGGAGAGCCATCTTCAAGTACTTTGCTCTATAGGATGACATACTGCGACAGCTGGCAGTTATGAGGGAGGTGGTAGCTCCACTCTATCGGTCCACCCTCGGCTCGCTGTATTCCAGCTACGGCCCCCGTGGGTTTCTCTGCAGTTATTTTGTACCTACACGACAAATACACACAAGTCAGGCTGACGCACGTTTAAACATTGATGAAGCATGTACGTGTCCTCTGACAATCTAATCCAAACAGAACCGTGTGAGCGCCGACTCAGTGTCTCACCACTCACATGGTGGGCTTGTTTCTGCGAGGTCCTTCGTATGGCGTGAAGGGGAGACTCCCGGTGGCCGTGTGGTATAAGGTCACACCAATACTCCACAGGTCAACACTGACTCCATACGACTTCTGGTGGTGCTTACGCAGCACAGCACGCTCATACATGTCGGGGTGCTGGATTATGACGAAAGTAGAGCCAGCAGAGTGAGAGAAGCTGGACCCTTGACATGATGTTCAGGTGTCCATTTTTTTCAAAACTCATAATGACGTCAAAATCATTGTTGTATGTGTGAAATTGCGGGAAAATAAATAAATAAATGAAATGAAACGAAGAAGCAAGTACAGGCACACATTTACAGAGATTGTATTTTGATCACCAATCTCTGTTTATACATTTCAGTCATTTGACCACTAGAGGGACACCCTAATCTCAGTCTATATGCAAGTTACTTTGACCTAAACATTTAGCCTCCACAGACATTTTTGAACTATCAGTTCAGCACTGTCAGGCTATGTGACGTTACACTGGGAATACAGGAATTTTACATTCTGTGGTGGTTTCACAAGCAATGTGAGGGACTGTGATAAACAGACAAACACAGCACAGATTGAAATTAGGATGTGAAGGGTTAGAGCATCACATAAAGTAACGAGGCAAAGTTATACAAAAAGAAAAAAACTGGTGTAAGTACACATAATCACAAATTAGAGAAAGAAAACAGAAGACTTAAGAACTGACTTGGATATGGTTCTGTTCTTAAGGCCGTGCTATTAAGAAAGCTGATGTTGGTTCTTTTCTCAGTATCAAAATATCTTATCAATCTGAGTCCATCTCTATTCCTAAAGCGCCTTTCAAACACAAAATGTGACTCAACGTTCTTTAAAATGCATAAGAAATACACCACTTCAGTGCAAATCCTGTTTAAAACTTAATATTCTGCTGAAGTCTTTGTGTTTTCAGTTTTTTCCAGTTATCATCGAAGTAAATGCTAAATAGTTATATCATATGCATCATGTTTACTCATTTCCCACTGGCCTCAGGGCTCGTACAATAACTGGGTTTGAGCCAGCAGGAAGCTATAAGAGACTCCCCTCTCCCCAGAAATGTCTTTTGTTTTTGAAGTTTGCGTAGTTCATTTTGGATTTCTGAATTCGATGTTCAAGTTTCTGCCAAAGCGCAATGAAAGTCAATATAGTAGGAATATTTTAAGGCAAGCAGACTAAACATAGTCACGGGATGTTTTATCTTACCAAATACTCTTCAGTCCCATAAATGGACATAAACTTCTCGTCATCCTCCAGCTCTCTTGCGGCGCCAAAGTCTGTCAGCTTGTACACAGACTTGCCGTCGTCCCCGACCTGACGCATGATGTTCCCCGGTTTAATGTCCCGGTGCACCACTCCGTTTTCCCGCAGGTGGTTCATGCCCTGCACTGGAGAGAAGAGCGGGCGTCTGTTTAGTAACAGACACAGCGCACAGTCAGAGAATATCCCATGTGCACACCCACCTATGCACTGTAACACAGTGAGGAACTCGGCTTCTGGCAGGCCGAAGGCATTTTCAGGCTCCTCCAGCAGGTTGAGCAGACTTCCTCCAGAGCAATACTCCATCACAAGCACCTTCTGCTTGGAGGGCAGCTGATAGCGGAGACAACGGGCCGTGAGCGGCACTGCTCTTCTGCACACTCAGCATTACAAAGATGGCGCAAATACTTTCTCGCCAAGTCACCGAAAACAATTAAATGAAACACATTTAAGCTTTTCAGAAAATCTGCAAACGGAAACATTTCAATAGTTGTTTTTTATTGAGTAGCGATTCGACCGGTTGCTAATAATTTAGCAGCTACAATTATCACTCCAGGGCTATGTATTAAAGCTTTACACAGTTGAGAAAAGACGCTGTTACAGTTAGTGTGCCAGACATCCCGGGGTCCTCTGGAAGAGGTCGTCGGTGTTGCAAAGTCAGAAACAAACAAGGTGAAGCAGCTTTTAGTTCCTACGCTCCTCACCTGTGTTCGTCTTCCTGAACACCCGAGGACCGCTGACATATTCTCTTCTTTTAAATCAGGCCGTAATACAGAATTATTTGTTTAGGGTTTCCATTAAACAATAGATTTTTTTTTATTTTCTTACCTTTATCTTAATAAGCTTTTAGTCTATTTAATGTCCTTTCTATGCCTTTCTTAAATCACGTTGCGTTGATGTTTTTCATAATCTAATTTCTGAATGGCCTTGTTTTAATGCGTTTCGTTTATTTCTTCATAAAGCACGGTGGATTGCATGGTGCTGTATAAGTACATTTCCCTTGCAATGGTGCAGATCTGTACACAGATTTTTAAATAAAATCCCCAAATAATGAGATCCGCATTCCTTCTTTGTCTTTGTTGCTGTGTTTCCTTCGTTACCTCTTCCACAGTGAACAGCCGGACGATGTTGCTGTGGTTGAGCTTCCTCAGCATCTCAAACTCCCTCATCTGGACGTCATGGGGGCGGTTGTAGCTCACCACGTTAAACACCTTCACAGCCACCAGCTCCCCTGACCTCTGCGTGGGTGCACACGAACGCGTGCACGGGTTAATCAACTCAACACATCACAGCGGCACACTATGAGAACGTCAGCAAACCGGCCCACATCACTGCAACCACAAGCTTTCAGTAACATCCTGCCGCTGCCGATGAGCCAAACAACGTAGGCCGAAACATCCGCGATAGATAGTGCACATTGGTGTCAGCAAGTTTCCAGGAGTCAATCTTTTCTGATGATCGTCAGCGTGCTCATACCTTATTACGCGCCTTGTACACGCTGGCCGTCGCTCCCTGACCGAGGACGTCTGGTAAAGACCACAGATAGTTTGTTGTGCTGGCCGTCATCCCGGACATGCTGTGAGGAGGAGGAGGAGGAGGAGGCCGAGAGTAAACACGCAGAGTTCAAACGTGACATTTTTCTGAGACACGAGTGTGAAACCTGTGGACCTGGAGTTGCGTGCAGCTCGGTCGCGGCTCTTTTACAGATTGTGCAAAAATCACATTTAAACAAACAGTTTTTCTTATGTTATTTTTGTTGCACAGCAGGTTATATATTAGTGCTCCTATGGTGCAGTTTAAGTTGACATATGTAACTCTTTGATTTTGTTAACTAGAATACATGTCATGTAACACTATGTCAACTGCTCGCAGCCTTTTTCTGCAGGGGAGTAATGTCGCCTGTCAAGCCCTGCCCTCGGCAAGCTCATGTCACACAAGTAGAAAAGTCACATGATGTTTTTTCACTGTAAACATTCATTTACAAATTTTGATTACTAAAATATATAGGTACTGTAGAGAGGAGTGGCTAAAATTCACGCTTCGCAGTGAGAATATTTTGAGGCTTGAATCGAGTTTATGGTTTGAATCTGTAGTATTTGTACTCTGGATGCTCTGGTTTTATCCCACTGGGTCACTGGGAAACAACAGGAGGGGCATCCTGCCTGGAAAAATAAGATGATGCATACACTGGTGGACGTGAGTGTGTGAAGGACCTAAGTTGGATAAAAATGGACACATGCATGTGGCAAAAATGACCAGTTAGTTATAGAGATGTCAGAATTCCATATTAAGTGAAAAACTAAAATGTGAAAATTGTCTGTGATCTTATATTCATTTGGAAAATTAAGCCATGGATGGAGTATGGTGAAAAAAAACATTACTTTAAACAGATATATGACTTTATTGCTTATTTTTGATGAATTGTACCAATAGATAGAACATTATGTTACTATGAGGACATGCTTTAAAAAAAAATGGTCTTGATGAGGATTGATCGATGACGCAAACATGGAGAGTAATTTGATTTTCATACAACGTAAAGAACCTGTTATCCAAATATGAAGATGTATTTAATGTACAATAAACTCTCAGGTACAGACACCTGTTACTGTTCACATATACAGCAACAATACCTGTACTTTCGTTACTCGCTACTTCTGAATTTGTTAGTTTGTTTTTACCAGAAAACAAACTTTAGTTGGTAGATTTGACCTAATAAAACATTGTAAGCTGCGGTGTTACCTTACCAGCATTCAGCCCTGCGTTTAAACTGGAGGATTTCTTCAGCAGTAAAACCCTGGCTTGTCAGCTACGAGAAGTAATGTCTGCTTTGTCATTAAACAGCTCGAAGTACTCAGAAGGTCTGGAGGATTAGTGGCCTGGGAACAGACGGCGAGGAAACTGCAGCTTACCTGAGGAGCGGCGGCTCCGACACGGGAACCCGTCAGTAAAAAAACAAAACACCAATATAAATAAAAATGACGTTTGTTTTATTATTCCAAAGACTTAGCAGGTTGAGTTACAGGCAGCAGCAGCAGGCTGCCGCGCGTTTGCTTTGCGGTGACTGATGGGAGGAAGTTTGGGGGAACTGCAGTCTGCGGCTGAAGGCGGAAATGGTGCGTTTCCAGTTAGCGGCACGTCCCGGTCGGAACTTCCCGCTGCGTGGCTGCGAGAAGACACCGAGCCGCACCGAACCGGGGAGGGGACATTTCTATCAAACATTGCCGAGTGTGTGGCAGGCTGGCCGGGGATAACCCCAGTCCGAGTCAAACCACTGGACACGACAACGGGTGGCACGAGGTGTCTCCAATCTGATTGGCTGCTTCTGTGGACACGTGCTGCTTTCACGTGCACCAGGAAGTGGGGAAATACTTTTTAACTTAATTTGAGTGTACACACACACACACACACACACACACACACACACACACACACACACACACACACACACACACACACACACACACACACACACACACACACACACACACACACACACACACGCACACACGCACACACACACACACACACACTTTCTCTCCATGTTCCTGGTAAAGCTGCAAGAAGCCACTCCAGAGGAGCTGAGCAGCTGCAGGTTGCACATCCCAGAAAAGGAGGGTGAGATTATTAGCTGTAGCTCCACCTGGTTCTTACTGTGGCGTTTTCAATATTAACAAGAGAACATATGGAAACAGTAAAACAATGTAAAATGTCCCATTAGGCCGACATTCTGGGGCTTTAGAGTTCAGTGTATAAATGTTTTTGATTTGATTTTCCACCATTGTCTTGAAAGAAATGTGATTTCATGTGCACGTAACAACAACAAAAAAATCAAGAACCAATATAGCAAGCACTGTTTATTAAAAAACAGATCAACTACAAGAACTACACATAGAATTATATAAGGCCTATTTGATTAAACTACTATTGCTATTACTGTACAATATTGTACCAAAAAAAGAGTGTACCTCTGTAATGTACAACATTGTATATACAAAGTACATCTGAACACAGGATTCTCCAGTAATACAGAGACAACTATAAATAGATTTGACATTACAGTCTTTTTTTCTTTTTTTTTTCTTTTTTTTTTTAGTTCTGCAGTTTTCAAATGGACACAAAAATGCATATTTAACAATATTCAACTCCAACATATCATCCCCACACAGTTAGTCCACATGCAAGCCAAGTTGTTCAAGTGCACGATGATTGATTTGAAATCGAAGAGGGTCCCAGCTCCCCACGACAGCACAACCGGGAAACAACGAACCAACCACCCACATGCCTGTCTGTGTGAGTGTTTGCTCTGCACCACAAACACACACAGATACGGTCCCTTCAGTTGGAACGATGAGGTAAGAGCAACACAAATACACCAGGTATTACACCAACAGTATACAGAGATTTTTTTTTTTTTTAATAAAACCCTCAGTTACAATTTCTTACCTGGACGAGAGCATACAGGAATGCAGTATGTGTTGCATTTTAAGGGAGATTATGCAGAAGACACGTGAATAAAGCCAGTTCATTACTTTTTTTTTTCTTTAAAAATAGGTTAAAAAAAACCCCAAAGAAAGCCTTTCATTGAGCTCTTCACTCATCATTTTAGTTGGTATTTGCAAAATTGTTCACATATTACATTTTTCTCATTTCACCACCCGGATATAATTTTGCAAAAAAGGTAAATATCAGCAAAGAATCTCAGACAGAGAAAAGTTGAAGTCATTTGATTTGGATTTGCTCATCATATCTCAACTCAATGCTGGTCTGCCACAACAGTCACCGAAGACAAGACATTTCAGGTATCCCTGCAGGCTTTTTATATGGTCACATGTGTACAGTGCATATACTTCTCAGCACTAAGGCTGCTGGTACTCGGGAGCATGGGAAACGCGTTTTCCTGTGCGCCCCCAGACAGTTGCTGTTGGGTGGCTTCCACCTAAAAGACGACTTGGTTTTGGGAGAGTTGCATTCATACTCCTTTATCCATGCATGCTCACACAGGCGCACACACATGCATACATCCAGAGGGCTACAAAACTCCATATTTCACCGTAACAGATTTTGAGCATTAACTGGGAAAAATACAAAGTAAAAACGTAGTTTGCTCGAGAACGCATCAGATGAGGTGGTTGGTTGTGCTTTTATCGAAACACAGGAGAATCCTCAGCTCCATGCTTCCAGTTTTCATCATGGTTATTAAATATACATACACAGTATTAGAAGAATCAACCCCTTTTTTTTTTTTTTTTTTCACTGTTAAGTTTGAAGTATATAGTGTACAGGAGCAAAACATAACTTTTCTTTTTTGGAAGATGGCTGATACTGCAGATAAAGTGACGCAATCAGCCAGTTTGCTATTGTAGCTGCTGTCAAAGGCCCCAGCATGCAAGGAAAACCTGAAAGACGTTTAGCTGCCACAAAACACCACACGCACATTTAGAGAAAATGTGCATGTGTGTGTGCGTGCAGTCCAACATTACACATGAGAATGCTGGGCTTCACGGGTCTCCTACACATAAGAAGAGAGGAGAAGAGCCAAATAATGCCACAAACTGCCAGCTTTCCTTATTTCTATTGCTTGTGATCAGTGGTTTTCAATGTATGGGATGGGATGGGATGGGATGGGATGGTGACCCCCCCAGAACTTAAACCTCATCTTCCTAAAAATTAAAAAGGAAAAAGCATCCTCCTGATCCCCCTTTATGCTGCTCTTTGCGAAAATTGCCCCACACTTTGAAAACCAAAAGCTTCAGATGAATTCATGCCTTTTGTTGGCTGAGTCAGGTATGTGTTGTTTTATGCTCCTATTGTGGTGCTAGTACTAAACAGCAATTAAAAAATAATCACAAAACATATCAAACACTGGAGGAGGAGACAAAGTAAAAGCTCTTGATCACATGACTGACACTGATATTTGGCCCAGTTTTCTTTTATCATCACAAAAGTCCACCTTTAACTCCAGTCTACTTCCTCTGAAGCAGCAAGTCAGTGTGTTTTATTTCTACAGAGTGAGAGTTTAACATTTCACAGTCTATTCTCAGAAATCAAACACTCCCACCTGGTCTGCTCGTCATAGGGTCATTAAAAAGAAAAGAAAAAAACCTAACAAACAGTCATGTCTATTATACAAAACCAAACAGTGCTTTTTGTTCCTCACAAAGATTTGTGTGTAAAGGCAAGTAACACTCTTGCATGCCCACTCAAATTCATCCATCACAAGCTACTGTATGTACGCTCAAGGTGCTGCAGACCTGTGTGTGTCCGTCCTGAGTCCTGTTCCCTTGTCAAAGATTGGAAAAAAAAATCCAGCGATTTCTTGAATCTCTATGACGGCAAGAAGAAGCAGAGGTGTTTGCCCTTTGATAGTTGACCTATATTAAAGCAGAGCTGCCAGGAGAGGGCAGTAAAAACAACAACAGACACTAAAAGAAACCTCCCGTGTGAAGAAGTTTCCTGGACACCAGTGAGAGAATGCTACACGAGAGTCGTGGGTTAACAGGTTTCTGTGTGAAACAAAGCAAGTGCTTCTGGAACCTGGTAAAAGAGCTGTGAGGATCTAAGGGTCTGTAGGAATCTGTGTTGCCGGCCAGACTGCGGGGGGCTAGGCTGGGCAGGACTTGTCATTGGACTGAGGTGGAGGTGGAGGAGGCGGGGTATGAGGGAGAGAATGCGTGTAGCCTGCTAGTGGAGGGGGAGGCGTCGGGGGGACGGTGGAGGTCGGAGAGCCCATGGCAGGACTCCCACTCCCTCCTCCACCCTTCGGGAACACCACAGGCTTGGGCCTCGTTGCTGGGGGACGCAGCTCTCTGAAAGAAGGTACAGACGAGGAGAGGGAGGAGGAGGACAAGGAGGGGGAGGTGGTAGAGGGCAGTGGGCTCCGCGGCTGGCTCTTGGCAGGGCGGAAGGATGAGGGCACATCGCTGGCAGAGGAGGCGCTGCGCTGCAGTGGGTGGGTGTGCGAGGAGCCCCCTTCACTGTCCCGCAACAGACGGGAGTGAAGAGGACTAGAGGGCTCTGAAGCCCCTCCTCCTCCTCCTCCACCACCACACACACCTTTCAGCTGCTCCAGCGTGTCCAGAACCACGTCAGGCGTGTGCGTGTGTTTGGGTGTGCTCTGCAGTTCCAGCTTGCTGAGCTCACCCATGGTCGTGTCAATGTCCTGCAACACGAAAAGGCAGACATGAAGCACGAGCATGCACAAATAAACATCATCGCTGAAATGTGAATGGCAACTGTGAGCTCTGCTTTACCTGGGCTATAACCTCGGGGTCCAGCGGTCTGTGGTTGCTGAAGCTCTTGGAGCGTCCTGCTGGAGTCGTCTTTCGTAGTTGTGGACTCTCCACCTGAATGTGTAAAATAGCCTCCATTAGACAATACATTCACCTGTAGATGCAGGATGAAACTGTTAGAGTACCTTGGCCTTGAGCGAGGAGTGGCGAGTGACTGAGTTGAGGATGCTGTGAGCGCTGACTGGTCGTTTGTCACCTGCCTCTTTGACCAGGGCGCCACCAACAGGAAGAGAGGCCGTTCTCACCCCTCCTCCGCTGGTTCCTGGACTCGTACTGTCGCTCTCTGAACGGAAAGCTCTTCGGATGCTGCCAGACTCGGGACGCTTCCTCAGCCTAAATGACACAAATATTTCACTTCTTTTTTTTACTATTCTGCCACATATTCTTCTACTTTATTGTATTCTTATTTAAATCCTGGTATCTAAATACCTATACCTACATTTTCATCTTCTATGAAACTGAAACAATATTATTTGGGGAATAAAGTGCATTGATGTGTTCATCCAAATTTGGGGGACAGTAATGAGACCACTAAGCACATGGGTTATGGTTTTGACTGAAATAACTGGAATTTAAAATGTGCAAATACATTTCAGATTTCATCATGACAACGTTACTTAAAATAGTATTAATTTAGTTATTAATTAGATTGACAAGATATATGTTAATGTCATGGCTGTAGAATTGTCAAAAATATACAGTTAAAGGTTGCATTATATAAACTTTAAATATCTAGCATTATTTTGTGTTTTTTTTTTTTTACTGTTCTGAGACGCTCACGTTGACGCCAACATGAAGATCACCTCTGACTGGACAGGCTAACTGCACGTGGCCAGGGACCATCAGAATAACCAGTTTATTGACAAAATGCTCCATTTCTCTGCTTTCTGGTATTTTCTTTTTCCGTTTTCTAAATATCATAAAAAGTGGAGGAGGTATGGTTAACATGCCAAATCCTGTTAGCGACCACAGGATCGGAGTGAGGGGGTTGATTAACAGCCTCTCAGCTTCCTGTGCTGATTTCCATCACACTGCTGCAGCAAACCATTTAACACCTCAGCAGGAAAAAAAAGGCAAATTCTCTGGAAACTCCATCCTACACTTCTATTTTGTTTTTTTGTTTTTACCAGAAAGTCGCAAAATCGTTGTCGTTACAAGGTTCATAAAACGGCAACAAAACCATTCAAAGTTAAAAACCCACTTGTTCAGGTTGGCCAGATAGATGTCGGCCACGTGGGCTCCGGTGGGAGAGGCGGCGCTGCCTCTGGTGGACACTCTCTCCTCCAGCAGCTCCCTGCTGTCCACATCAGGCTTTGGACTTCCCCGTCCCACATCAGGCCTGAAACAGACCAGCGAAAAGCTGATGAGTCATTGCCCAAGAGGTTTGGTTTAACTTTCATACACAGGCAGGAGTGAAAATCTGCAAAAGCAAAAAACCTGAGAGGGTTTCGCAGTGAGGTGGTTTTAGAGTTCAGCTGTGAAAGTTGGGGAACTTAACCAGCTTTTATTTTCTTGTATAAAAATAATCTTCCAACTTAAAAGAAGCATCTCTGTCATCTGAACAACAAAAGTTTAGTTTAGTCAGGAAATCGGTCTGTTATGATATGCTGATTGTATCAACTTCCTTAGCAACGGGGATTTCCACCAGACTGCCTTTTAATATTTACTTTTCCTCGACAAACGCTCAGATCATTATTGATCACGTTTTTAGACTAAAATATCGCTTGAACCAATATATCATATTGAATATATTATTGAAAATTGAAGGAAAGAAGACCCCTCCAGATTTACCAGGTGTGTACATTGTACATTTACAAGAGCAGCTCTAGAAACACATCTTACATGTCTTGGACCACAATATACTGGTGTGGCACGAGTCCATCCACTCCATTGTGTCGCCCCTCCCACCAGTCGTCGGATGCTCTCTGGTACAGAAGCAGGGAGGCGCCTTTCTTGAAGGACAGCTCCCTGCTGGTCCGGCCGGTGTAGTCGAACCGGGCGATGGCCTCGATGGGGTCACACTCTGAAACAGCCAAGGAGCCTGGAATTCAGAGGAGGGCACAGAGGGACAGGACGCGGCAGAAAAGCAGGGGAGAGGTGGAGGAGAGGGGAGGCCAGATTAGTGCTTAGCAGATTAGTGCTGCTGCATTCAGTGACTACACAAAGCGGTAACAAAACAGCATCATTAAAAGGAGACGGATAAAGCTGTGAGCTGCCATGTAATGTTAACGCCACTGTAACTCGTGGGTAAAGCAGGGCGACATCTCATAAACTGGCGAGCAGAAGCAAACCGGCTATAGGTGGAGAGTATAAAGCACATACAGAGCTCAGCATGTATCTTCACATACCATCTTCACTGTTGTGACTGACAGAGATGGTGTCAGGCGCCGGCTCTTCCACAAGGGGGGGCTCACAGTGCGGACTGTCACTGCAGAGGACGGAGGGGGCAGAAGAGGTTAGAGGAGGTAAAAGCTTCAGCACCAGGTAATGACTCAGCCTGCACTCAGGTCTTCTACACAGTTACATAAGCTCATAATGTACACAGAGCGCCGCTGCTCACGGCTGAGCTCATACTGATCCTGTGCACTCCTTTAAATAACATTTCGGTTCCAAAAGGATCCTTCAGGAGGGCCAGCTTCAACTGTAATGGGACATATATATTGTTGCATGTGTTTGCCAGGACTTTAAAGGAGACATATCATGCTTTTAAATCCTTCCTTTTTACATATAAATCATACAGTTGTGGTCTATACAACGCGAAACTGCAATGCTTGGGTCTGAATTCCTCATTATTATAGCTCCACAGGCCCCTTTTCAACCCCTTTTCTGATGCGCTTCTGAGAGCAACTCGTTTTGGGGCGGTCTCTTCAAATGCAAATGACACACTTCATACCCCTCCTCCTCTCCAGGTTGCAGAGGTCACACTCGGTTCAACGTCACCCTGTTCGGCCATCTTTGTAGTTTGATAGAACAGATACAATTCTCTAGCGGCGCAGAAACTTTATATTCACACATTATTTACAAAATGTCAACAACGGAAGATTTGTCCATCCAGCCATACATGTTGGAGCCAGAGTCGGACCCGGCGGAGCGAGATGAAAATGACGATGATGCACCTTCAGAACAACGTCTTCATATGGATGTAACGCAATGGTGTGTTACTAGATTTACACTAACTTCTCCATCCATGCCCACTACTACAATACTGCCTGTATTACAACGACTATTTAACACAGAAGTTACATTATAATCTAAAACGAGCACACAGCGCTAACATATGAAGACGGTGCAACTGCTAATGCTAACAAAACAATGACAGGGACGTCTTATCATCACACTTTTTAGCGTTATATACAGCTTACCGAAGTGCTCTGTTCGTCGTCTCCATAGATAGAAGGAACTGACCGCTCAATCAGACGAAGTCTTTCGGCAAATCCTTCTTTATACTGGCGGAGGTTGCTGAAGCAGTCGTCCTTAAAGTGATTCGCGCACACAAAAATGACCTTACCCACAGATGTGGGTACATTTCTGTGAAAAATAAAACTCAACCAGGCACTTCGAAAAGGTTCTGATGCTGGGAGACGGTGTAACGAAGCTTGTGGGTTACTACATCCAACAACCGAACATTTCGACTTATCCTCTCGTAACTTCGGTTGGACTACAAAATCGCAGCGAGAAACAAAAATGGCGGATTGCTCGAAACGTCGATGTCCTAATTTGGCAGTTCCGCTGAGAATACTGTGACGTCATTGTTCAAAAAACGTAATAGAGAATAGAAAAATCGAAACCGATCGCAAAATATGACCAAAACAGAATATAAAGATATCAACGGAGCACCTGAAGAGACTACTTTGAACTTTTCTGTACTTCTAAACACTCTAAATATACACCAAAATGCATTTAAGGGCTAAAAAAGTGGATTTAGCATGATATGTCCCCTTTAAGGCTTCCATACTTGGTCAGAAATCACTACGACAAATCAAAAGGAATTTCCTAACAATGTTGCCGTTCACAGTGGTGAAAGAAACATCCTCTTTCTGTTGTCATCACTTATTTGGTTACTTTCTGCAAGGTACTCACTATCTCCACTGTCACCCGCAGTACTCTGCTTTCAAACATTAAGTCTCACTTAGTAAATATATCGGTTGTGTTTCCCTCTGTTTAAGCACCTAGAAATGACTGTGTTGTATGTGGTGCTATATAAATAAAGTTGAATTCAATTGAATTGAATCAGTATATTTTGTTGCTGTACTGCAAAAATGGCAGCTTTGGTCTTTGTGAGGGCTATAAAATATGATTTTCACAACCACATGGCAAAATTGTGACTTTTACCAGAAGAATATAGAATTATTGCTACTAATTGAAAGAAAAACTAGAGAGGTCTATACTTTTTAGTTTGAAGTTTTTGAGTTTGAGTTTTTACCGATAAAATACCTCACATTCACATTCACGGTTAAATTGACAGTTTTTCCTTCCAATTACCTGTGACAATAATATCTTAATAAATTTGTAAATTTGACATGCAGGCTGAATGGGATACAAGAAGCAAGTAGCCTCTGGCTCCCTCATGCCTCCCTTGTCTGGTGTACAGTGTGTCACATTACAGTTTCCCACAATACAGACACATTCAATTGAATTCCAGGAGCACGTCATCACTCTCTTTAACCAACTCATGTTTTCAGTTTTTATTTACAAAGTAGAAAACATAGAACCAACAACAGAATATTTTCTGACTCTTGACAGATGCTGCTACTCTACTGGAGTAAAACATGATCTGTTTTTTTTTCTTTTACAAAAGGAGGATAGGGAAACAAAATTATTTGGGGAGTTATTGAAGAGTTTTCTTAACAAACAACAGTCCTGAAAAGATGGGCTATACCAGTGGGATAATGTTTTTGTCTATACTTTCTCCAGCAAATAATGAAAGCTGCTGTTCCAGCATGACCTACAGTCTTTACAACTGCACTGACCGGCAGTAATCATAATGACTGGGGCCGAGGCTTGTCATTATAGTAAAACTGAAACTTAGTCAATGTGCGCGTTGCTGTGTGTGTATGCGTGCTGCGCTCTGCTGGGTCGACGTAGTCAGGCGGTACTTTAATCTCCAGTGTGACAGAGGGTAAGCTGATCCTCATGGCCCCCTGGCCCAGAGTGGGAGAGACAAGCCGAACCCCCCCCCCCCCCCCCCCCCCCCCCCCCAGCTATCACTCTTCGTCAACCTAAATCAACCATCTGTCCCACCTCCCCGTTTCTGGCCTCCTAATCATCCCAGAGCCTCCTCCACTGTAGTTACTCCAACTGCCCTTCTTCACACACACACACTCACCAGAACTCCTCTCCTGCTCCAGCGATGATGTAGACGGGGCCCTGCATGTCTTGCGGCCCGGGGAAGATGGCGTTGTGGTGGATGATTATGGTTTTGATTAGTTCATTGACGTGGGCCTGGCAAGAGACCTGGTCATGGCCCTCGGGGACAGACATCAGGGTGGGGCCGAAGCAGATGGCCAGGTTATAGGGGTCCATCATGTTGTCCTCGCTGTACTGCGACAGGCTGGGTGGAAGATAGAGAACAGTTAGGGCAATAAATCACGCCTTTGTTTAAAGTAAGAGATACAGACAAAGTGGACTATGCAGACAAACAACTGTGGCATTTCAAACAGAGGCTTGTGATTGAAAAATAAACTGTGAAGGCATCCATTGTCTGTGTGTGTCAAAAAGTGAGCGATCTCACCGTAAACACAACCCTGGCTAGTGAGGTGCTGATGGAGAGACTCTTGGCTGTGTGTGTGTATGTGTGTGTGTGTTGCTTAGAGAGGAGAAGCAGGAGCTTCGTGATGACTGTAAATCACTCAAGAAAGAGAAGACGCTCCCTCATTTCCACATGGGCTGTCTGGGACCACTTGGTTTACCCAGGAGTCTCAAATGTCAGGTCTCCCACATCCAATAGTTTTTCCTCCTTCGCTCCCTTTTGTTACCTCCCTTCAACTGAAGGTTTTTTTGTCACGGATTGAACGGGGTGGAATGTGTTTTTCCGAGCGTGTGCATCCATGTGCGACTGTTTTGAGTTTAACATTTCTGTGGATTGCTCCGAGGCGAGTCCACCTTTTGCAACCTTTGGTGAAGTTTTTTTTGTTTGTTTGTTTTTTTTTAAGAGAGAAAAGTTTGATGGTGGTACGGAGGTGCAGTGGTTTGGCATTTCAGTGAATTTTCAAGTTCTCACTGTGCGGGTTTACACAAGTACTTTGGCTTCCTGTCTCTCCGTTCTTTACATTGGAGTTTCTCAATGCTTCAGGAGCCTCTAAGTGCTTTACATGATCAATCACACACACACACACACACACACACACACACACACACACACACACACACACACACACACACACACACACACACACACACACACACACACACACACACACACACACACACACACACACACACACACACACACACACACACACACACACACACACACACACATCATGGATAAAGCTGATATTTTGATGCGCTATGGGACATTATAAACAATATTGTAATATAAAAATAAACATTACTCTCAGGAGGAAATGAACCTAATTCCCAAGGAGGTAAGCATCCAATTCATAGAGCGATGTAGGTCAAATTATATTGTTTGAACTTTACACTCCATACTTGACTCCATGCAAAACTCAGAAGATGTTTGGATTTGGACTGAGAAGGCCAAAGATATGAAGTGTTGTAGTGATATGTAGTGCTGCACCTGCCAAGGGAGCAGGATACGTTTTATATAGTGTTTACCATCAAACCAGCATTACTGTTGTTTTTGAACACAGGCAGTTTTAGAGACAGTTATTTAATCTATCGCTTATTTTTCACCTAGATTCATTGAATTGATCTTCCCTGTTGTGGTTTACCTGTAGTAAAAAAACATTGATATTCTGTCTGTGTACACTTAACTGTTGTTGAATGTTTGAGAGTGGAATACCACTGTCACTTGTTGTAACCCATAATAACGTCTTTAAAAAAAGATGCAACAAACAGGCTGTTGTCACCAAGACTATACTGTTTTTACATGTGGTCATGATGTTGCTACTTCTCAGTAGGGTAGTGCTTTCCTACTAGACTGACATAGTTTTCATGCATCTAGTTTTTACTTCAAAATCTGTTTTTCTGAACAAATTTGATAAATTCCAACATAGATACCTTTGCTTTTTTAGCTACCAGTGTCTTTTTAAGCTTTTACACATTTGTATTTCTACTGTTGAAACCTTTTATTCTGTATTAAGTCTTTTAACTTTATTTAAAAAAAACCTTAAAAGACAGAGGTTTGCTGAGAGAATTTATTGTCCTTTAGGGATGATCCCGGCTATCAAGGCTGAAGTAAAATGCATTGTTCACACAAGACGCTGTCTCAATTCAAACACTAAAACTACATGAACAACAAAGAAAGCTCCTCATCGCCTTGTTTCCTGAATCACACTAAATCAGTGCGGCTGTTTTTGAAACGGCATTGAGGAAATACCTGTTGATTGTTACCATCCACATTTTATTGTCTGCTTTGTTTTTGATCCTCACACACCCAAAGCCACCGTTTCCCACATGAATACACAAAACGTGGAACTTTAGGACTTGGAGGTCCTGATACTAATACAGCAACCACCCCACTACCAAGTAATTCAGTCTGTGAGAGTCCAGGTACTCACTGGTTGAGGAAGGCAAACAGGTATCTCATGATGATAAGAGTTTTACTTTGCAAGGATTGCAGTATTTTCTTGATGTGGACCGCCCGTTCCTGCAGGCTCTCCATGGCTGGAAAAAGAACACGGCCATGACACCCAGGGGGATTAATCACACTAGCAAAAGCCATAAACACACAAACAAAATGAAAGGAAGCCACGCTTACAGACACAGGATATGAGGTCATGGAAGACTTCCTTTGGGAAGAGCGCATGGTCCAGTCCTCTGAAATACAGCTTCAGTACACCGGCAATAGAGTCCATGTCATGGTCATTCTGGTCCCCTGCCAGAGGGTCCTCACCTACATCCGGAGGACAAACAGGATTGACGAGAAAGGAGGAGGGAGGCAAAAAGAAAATAAACCACCAGAAAAACACATTTTATTAAACTTAATCATATTTCCTGCTGGATTATAGTTTCACCTCTCTCAAAAGCATTCTTGATGTCATTGACTTCCACTTGAGAGCCAGACACTCTGAAGATCCCCTCGTGCTGCAGACCTACACACACACAAACACACTCCAGGATTAAAACCAATACCTTCTGTACTACCGACACTTATTTTGTTGCTATAAGATCAAAATAATCTAGAAAACAGCAACATGAGTCCAGACACCAAACAGAATTGGTTCTCAGGAGAATTTTCTCACCGTGGCGGCTGATGAAGCGAATGCAGCTCTCCACCATGAGAGGAATGGCTTCACCCGAGTCCTAAAAAAAAAAAGAGACAGGAAGAATCACTGCATTTAGACGGAGACATGTCAGGGTGTTGGTGTAGTGTGAGGGAAAACCACGGCACACTTCATTCATCACCCAGGTCTGCACATGCATTGGTGCACACAATTAGAAGGAATGGGCATCAGGAATTGGGGGGGAGCCGGTGGGCGCAGCACCCAGCTGTTGCTAGGATACAACACCATTTCTTTTTCCCTTTGTTTGTTTGGGGTTTTCAGAAATCTGAGGGGTGAAGCTATGAAATACATGCTTGATTACACATGCAGCCACCATTTTGGCCATGCAGGTCTGTTTTTAATGATAAAACTCCAATTCCAAAACCATAAAAACAATTTTTTTGTTTTTGACTGTTGAATGAGATAAAAAATTATATATATATATAAATACAAGCCACACCAGTAGGGGGAGCTACAAACATGAGCTTCGTCAATGGATTGGTTTCCTTTTGATCACTGTACTGATTCAGTGGTAGAAACATACAAATATTTTTTTAATTGATCATTCTGACGGATGTGATAATACCCAAAGTACTGTCATCGTCTCTGTGCCAATTCATGCTGTGGACAGTGTGAGAAAACATGCGGCATGAATTAAAAACAAAGCTGCGGTGGCTGTGACTGACAATCTCCAGGCACACAGAAACAAATATACACACAGATAATTACCTGTTTCCGTACTGAAGAGTTTCTTCTTCCACTACCGAGAGAGCGAGAGAGATAGTAATTATTTCTCCAGAAATACTCACAAATCCAGTAATGCTCTATTTGTATATACACATGCGCACATGGTCATTGTGTGTGTGTGTGTGTGTGTGTGTGTGTGTGTGTGTGTGTGTGTGTGTGTGTGTGTGTGTGTGTGTGTGTGTGTGTGTGTGTGTGTAATGACTGCATGGCCCTTTATCTCACGTACACACTTACATTCTGGGGATTTGTTAGAAATATTGGGACAAAAAACTAATCCTTAGCACAACAATCATTAGAGTTTAAGGTAGAGAGCTGTTAATAGTCTCGAACAACTGAGAATAATTTAAGGTTAGGCAATGACTAGTTATTGTTAAAAAGTCTGCAGGAAAGTGTAAAGTCCTCTTTTGGAATGGAAAAATAGCTCAGTTTGTATCACTGTTGTGGGGACTGAAATGTTTTCTTATTTTTTCTTATCTATTATTGTGGGCCATCGTGTCAGCTTTGACACTTAATTAAAGTTCTCACTTGGGAAATTAATAATTGTAGTATGAAGACATAATATAAGGATAGAATAGGTATATATGTCAATATTAAGTCCCAGCAAGTGATGAAAACGCAGCTGTGTATGCATTTGTGTGCGTTTCCTTGATTCACCACACCTACCTGGCAAGGCAACAGTCGGTCTTCTGACCTAAAGGGGAAAGAAACAGGAAGTGGGGGAGGGGAAGGCAGAGTGAAGGAAGAGCGTTATGACAGAAGAGACACACACACACACACACACACACACACCCACACAGGCATTTAGAGTAGTAACAGGAAACATAAGGAAACATCTTCAGATGGAACAGGAACAAGGAAACACACTTCCCCCTTTAGCCACACACACACACACACACACACACACACACACACACACACACACACACACACACACACACACACACACACACACACACACACACACACACACACACACACACACACACACACACACACACACACACACACACACACACACACACACACACACACACACACACACACACACACACACACACACACACACACACACACACACACACAGGTTTCCTGTACAGTTGTGGAAACAGCAATGCATTCGGCCCAGAGGAAAACCCCCTGCATTCACACTTACACACACAGCTGCATCCACATATGGCCACTGTCACTGTGACCTATACCAACGCACACACACAGACACACACAGCCTGTGATTATTAGATATATTAAAGTCATTTGGCTTCCCTGCATGGTCCTTAGTGTGTCTCACTGCACCACTCATCCCTCTTAGTTGCTCCCCGTTCAGCCTCTAGTCACCAGAGCATCCCTGAATCCATCTCTATCCAACTGTGAGGGGCCTGCCACTCCAGTGCACACACTCACAGATGGGAAACAAGGACAAAGTCTAAAAGGTATGAAGGACACTTTGGCACTCACTCTCTCCCAGGGTCTTGTCAATGAGGTCATGCTTGGCCTCCAGCTTGGTGATCAGGTTCCTGCCTTCCAGAAACTCCTTGAGCTTCTACAACATACACAAAAGATGTGTACAGTACAGTCATATATGACATCTGTAAAGCAAAGCAGCTTGGGGATCTCTGATCATGGCTGGGACTCACTGTGAAGTAAAACTGCTCCGTTTCCTGCTGATTGGCCCGCCGCTTGGCCAGGCTGGGTTTGCTGAGATAGGACTCACTGAAAGTGGACTTCACCGACTCCATGCTGTTGCTGTGATGGAAACACTCAGAGACATCATAGTCCTCCACTGTCACCATGTCTTGAATGGTGGACAGAGTGGCCTCCATGGTTTTCTTCACCTGTCAGGCCACGGGGGAAGATAGACCAAAATGTGAAATTTTCATTGCAAGTGAATAGACGAACGAAAGCAGAAAAGGATGTCTGACCTCTTCGTTCTCAATCTTGAGCGTGGAGAGGCGGGATTGCAGCTGCTGACATCTCTGGAGCAACTCGCTTTCCAGTGGCTGCTGTGCACACACCACACCCATCTACAGAAACAAACACACATGAAGATCACATCACAGTGTCATTATTTATCTTTCAGTCAAAGTGTTGGATAACCTGGGAAAAAAACACAGCTTAAAAGGTGAAGTACAATAACTGGTTTTACCTATCAAATGAAACGGTCTGGTGCAGACTGTAAGAACTACACTCAGACTGGACCCGACACAAGCACTGCATTCATACCGTGTCTCCCATGTGGGACTGGAAGTCAAAGCGAGCTGGTGGGCAGAAGACGTTGTTGTAGGTCTCCATCAGTTTCTGCTTGTCCCCGTTGGGCTCCAGACTCTCCGCGGCTCCGTCCAGCGTCTCCAGGCCGGTGTGTTTGGACGTTTCCACATTCTGTTCTGCAGACAGGTAGGTCCTCAGGGCACGGTGCAGGCTGGCGTGATATCCCAGGTCACAGCACTGACAGGAAGACAACCACACAAAGGATAAATAAGTAGATGTTTTTTATTTTTCATTTTACACATCTCAATTAGCAAAACAAATCAGCAAAAATAATGAATTATATCTGCTTTGTCAATGTTGTCCCATATTCATGTTTTTCACAGTAGACAAACAACAAACAGAGATGTACAGTACAAGGCGTTCTGAGGCAAAAACAAACCAGGAAAGCCAAAATAAACACAGCAAAGTAAATGAACTCTTCAGACACACTGTGCGCTCAAGGTTTACTGTTTTAGAGTTTGTTTAATAAGTTCAAAAAGCACTGCACTGCTACTTTATAAACCTGTTTTAGTTTTGTTCAAAATAGCATATCCTATTTTATGGACATGACCATTCAATGAATTTTATTAACTCTTAACATCTTAAGGATGTAAATGTGAGTACTTTTTTTATGTATGGAAGTAAATGAACAAACAGAAGTTTCTGAGATACCTTTGGGAAATGTTCCATCTTTTTTTCCCCCCAGTTGTGATCTAGCACTGGAGATTTTATGTACTAAATGTTATCTGATCTGTTAGTGCATTCTTGTACGACAGAACACCAAAATCCATAAAAATAATGCCTAGAATTAAAGTGAAAGATGTATCAGCGTCTTTGATGTCCGTCTCAGCAGAGAATCATCACATGTCTACTTGTCTGACTAACTATAATATCACCAACACTCCTTTTATTACATTCACAGTCAATGTGTCCAGCTGGTACGTGCCAGTCTGAGCTGAAGCTAAGTGTTCGATTTTATAATTTGATGAACTACTGAGCAAGAAACCATCTAAACCTGACTAAAAAACCCACAATGTTATGTCACTCGGTTAAATCAGTCACGTTAACATCGACAAGGCTGACCCTGTTGCTGCAGGTTCACTAAATAAAGCCTAAATTATTAAAAATGAAAAAAATAAAGTGGTTCAGTGCACGCCATTGACCACACAGCTCCGTCTAGAAGTGACAATGTCATGACAAATAAGCACCTGCAGCTGTCTGGTTTTATCTCTCCAGCTGGCATTGAAGACTTGGAGTCAAGCGGAAAATAGGCTGAATCCCGAGTGGGTTCACACTTTTTAGGTTTGGTGCAATAAAAACAACCTGCTGCCATCGATGTGTTTAGTGGGGTTCGTTTGTAAAAGTGTGATGCTGATTCCTGATGACAAGACTAGGCCTCCCAGCTAAAGTACCCCGAATGCAGACTGCAACAAAGAGCTCAAAACCACACAGGATTTTATGGAAAATGCAAAAATTGCTAGTGTGAGTACAATAAAATCAGCTTATCTGAAGCTTGCGCCTCGACGCAAAGGCTTCAATCATACACAAATGTTTTTAATATCGACCGTCTGCATGAGGGTACAACACACCTTGTAGGACGTCACTGACATTAAAAGTACTTAAATACCCTATGACATGAAAAACACATTCGCCACACAGTTTTGAGGTTTTGTCTCTTGACTCGTTGTTCGTCAGTCTTTGGATCTGGGCCAAATACGTTTCAAAAGAAATGTTATAGAAGCATGTTTGTGTCACGTTCCCTCCTTATCGCTTCCCAGAAAACTATGTAAAAAGTCTGATGACTCATTCCGGTCAGAGGGACTTTACAAGTTCTCCATTCAATAAAAATACTTAGGTTTCACTGCAAAGAACGGTGGCACCGGGTTCAGAAATAAGCTCCAACTAGCTTTTGTTTACTGGAGACAGTGATGAAATATGGGACACACGCCATCTATTTTTATGTTTTTAAGAAGAATACATAAATATTCAGAATGCAAGTATCACTAAGACACATCACAAGGCTCTTTAAAAAGAGAAAGTGACCGTTGACTGAAGTTAACATGAGAGACTGATCGAGGAGCCACCGCACACTTAATGATACATGTTGGTGTGTTTGTGTGTTTATACTCACGTCAATGATGTCGGAAAGGTCATGGATGTAATATTTAAAGACACAACTGTTGGTGGCCTCCAGTGCAAGCAGGTACTCATTCCTGGCCTTAATGGCCTTCAGCTTGTTCTCCGTGTACTTTGCTTGTCTCTGATAAGAGAAAGAAAGAGTGGAAAGAGAAAAACAAGAGATTAAAAAAGGCAGAATTGAAGAAGTGAAAAAAAGAGTGATGATGGAAAGAGGGGAGGAAGGGAGAGGGATGATAGGCGTTCGAGTGAGACGCCTCAGTATTGATTAGGGATGATACGAAGTGTTGAACCATGTTGCTGCGACAGGCTTCAGCTGAAGTAGACAAGGTTAGCAATAAGCCAGACGTGCACTCATCAATCATTCATGAGACACGTGAGGTGGCGTGACAATAGGTAAGGCACTCTAAAACTGCCCGTTTCCCACCGCTTGTTGCCCTCCACTTCCATCCCCCACCAGGGCGGCCGCCTCTCACCTTCTCCTTCATCTTCTCGATTTTTTTGACGCTGGACCGCCGGATAGGTTTCTCATCGGTCTTGATGCTCGCCAGCGTGTCAGGGGAGCGCGGCGTCTGCCGATCATCCTGCCGACTGGAGCGGCCCATCTGCTTCTCCTCCTGCTTCTCCGCCTCCTTCAGCTTGGACTCAGCGTTCATGCTGTCAGTGTTGTACATGTGATATGTCTTCATCACCTGGGAACAAGAGAGGAGCTCACGAATGTGTATTTTCCCCGTTTAGCTCACAATTCCTGCTGTTTTGGCTCCAGATCAAATAAGAGGGATTTTGCCAGTCAGCATCATGGCGAGATCTGAAGGTCAGCACACAAACAGCACATCACACAGACTGACTCTTTTTTTTTTGGCAAGAACATCCAGCAACGTCATTCCAAAACATTGCAGGGAATGAGTCACACAAGCAGTCTGCAATAAAACAGCTTGGCTCTGCAGCAGACATTTACCATGAAGAGTTAAACACAGTGTGTGCGCGCATGTGTGTGTCGGCCTCATTCCACTGACCACCACCAGAGCCATCATTATACCGTTCTGCTCCACTCCCTCCACAACGCTGCAGTCAGGCACGCTGGTTTGGCCGTGAGCAAGCATGTGAGCGTCACTCCAACCAGATCTATTTCTATCGCTTACTATAGACTTTAATTACAGTGTAGGCTTGCTTTCGTGGGCCTTGGCTAAGCGGACACACACACACACACACACACACACACACACACACACACACACACACACACACACACACACACACACACACACACACACACACACACACACACACACACACACACACACACACACACACACACACACACACACACACACACACACACACACACACACACACACACACACACACACACACACACACACACAGTCTGACTGCCTCAGTACATATTGGCACAGCCATAAACATGTGGGCCCAGACACTACGATTCCTCACAACAGAGTAAGACTAAACACTACAACAACACTCACACACTGGTGTTATTAGTTTTGCATGTTTGTAGTCATAAATTCTAACCTGATGAAGTAAAAAAAAAAAAAAAAGAATCCTCTCATTTCATCTGAACTCATGGAATAATTGTGCAGCCGCCCACACAAAATCCTACCTGTTGATAGCATTTGAAGTTGTTTTTGAGTCATCTTTATTAAATAATTCTCCTGATGCTTCAGTACATTCTATCTTTGTTTATTTTCTAGCAGAAAACAAAAGCATTTCTTAGCTAAACATTCCCAGTTCGAGTCCAGGTCGGGCTTAACATGTTCTGAGTTTGCATGTTCTCTCCGTGCATGGATAGGTTTGCTGTAGGTGCTCCAGTTTCCCCTCCATAATCCAAAAACATGTTTTTGAGACTATGTGTTGATTTTTAATTGATCTGCGGAGAGAATGGGAGTGTGTGACTGCCTGCGTCTTCCCACGGTGTACCCAGACCCTCTCATAGTCGGCTAGGAATGGAGCTAGTCCCCTGCAACCCTGAGTTGAATAAAGCAGCATTGGAGCTCTCTATTGTCCTTTATTAAATGCAAGAGAAGGAAACACAAAAATATGGATTATTTGGGGGTTTCCTTACCGTATAAAGCTCATTAAGAACTTTCATCAGATCCTCTTGGAGCTGCACACCAACTTCTTTGCTCTGAAGAGACACAAAGGACAAGACAGTCGGATGTAAATAATCAGTTACAACGAATCTGGTAGATTTTCCCTTTCCATCCACCAACCATCTTTTTTCTGTCACGCCAGAAAATCCATACACAATCATCCATGCCGTCAAATTACTTTCTCGCCATAAATCAAGTGTAGATTCTGTGTTTAAAAAAAAAAGAAGCCTCTAATCTGAATAAATGAGCGCAGTAGTGAAGAAGTTGATGGATGTGGAGGGAAGTTATAGATACAGATCTCTACAGTCATGGCAGTGGCAGAAAAAGGACAAAAGAGCCAAAGACTGAGGGTGAGATAGGAAAATGCAGCATGAGATGTAAAAAAAAAAAAAAGAAGAAGAAGAGAGGAGAGAGGGAGGACAGGACAGAGCGTGATACAGGCACCACCATTCTCCAGACATTAACTGCCAGGAGCTGCTAGTGACTGATGACTTCATTACAACACACAGTTCTCACACGTGATTCAGACAGATCCTCTTACATCCAGTTTTATTTACACGGTTGGAAATCACAGGCTTGTCTATCAAGGATTAACAGTTTGTACACCACATGATACCTTCTATCAAAAGATCCACTAGATGAAAAGATCTGCGACCAGAGCAACAAAACAAAAAGTCCTCTTTCTACATTTATGGGTTTTTTTTCAAGCCAACCAGTTTTCTTCCAAATGATGACGACTTAAAATCCACTATCAGCACATCTTTGTCAGAATGTCAAGTCATTTTTCAAAAAACAAGATTCAAGGTTTCAGGAATAGGCCAATAATGAGTTTCGGTTGAAGCAATGTTCTTTCTACTTTTCAAAAATGAATGAATAGGCTAAATTTATTCACACTGATTCACAAATAAACTGAAACTCATGCCTTTCTCCTTTTTCCCATTAATCAACCGCTGTTTTTGCCAAACGAAAAGCCGTAGAAGGCGAGTGGAATGAAAACAAAAGCAGATTTCACACAGCACATGTCAGGCATCTGTCATCTCCTGGAAAAGGGTACAGAAGAGGATGAGGAGGACTGGAGATTTATAAATGAAGTGGGGGAAAAAAAAAAGAAATGTTAAAATCTGGCAGGATGAAGTTAGCAGATAAGATAAAGATAATGTTTACATGATGAGGGGGAGAGATAGGTGGTTGGCAGTGGCAGGTTGATTCAGAAGTAAGGGGAAAAAAACAACCTTTTATGACAGGATTAAATCGGGCAGAAATGTTCACAAAAAAATACATATTTCAGAGAGGAAAGCTGCATGTGTGGAGATTTAGTGTGACACAGCAGACGACAGTGGAAACAAGATAACTGAGGCTCATATTAGGTGACAACACTCTTGACCACAGCCAGTCAAAAAGCAATCAGCCATGGCCGTGCCCTGCCATCCATCAGCTCGGGATGTTGACCTTTGGACACTTCTTTTTTTCCATGTGGTTCTCCATTAGGGCACAATAGAAACACAGCAGAAACATCTGGACCAGCGTGCTCCATCTAGTCTCAGGTCCAGATGTAGTGTGTGTACTCAGTAGTGCTTTCACAGACTGGTCCAGTATCATCCTGCACCACTGAACTCATTGGATGGAAGCCTCCGACACTGATGTGGATAGTTAAGTATGTCTTTGTGAGTGTGAGAGTGAGGAGTGCGTCATGGCCCCTGGCATTGCTTGGAATGTTACAAATGAAATAATTATTGTTGTAATTGGCCACCAGAGCATTCGCCGTGTGAATGTCTGCAGCCCATTTCTAACCCAGACACGATGGGAGCAACTCCCCTGACAAACAACAAACTGTATTGAACTAGAAAGCGAAGGAGAAGCAGAGAAGGCGACTTTTGCGTGTATCAGATGGGCAGGGAAATGAAGGCGGAGGTTTCCCATCGCTTGTATTCTAACCGTAAACGCGGTTCAAAGTGAACCTATCAGGTTGGAAATCAGCAGCAGCCTCAGCCATGACATTCCACACACAGATGGCTTCACTTTGCGATCCACAAACACACGTCCATCCCTCGAAGGTGTCTTTTCCCGCCACCCCCCCCCCCCCGCGGTACCTTCTCACTCTGGCTCTCACTTTACACTCAACTCCCAATATTATAACCTCAAATTAATTTGAACAGGAAATCAGGGCTGAAGCTTGCTGCATTCACCCTTTGAAGTGCCAGGAAAATTGCCCCAGCTTGCAGAAGTGTTCACCGTCTCGAGCTTGCGCAAAAGCAGAGTGGGTGCATGTGATTTGAAAGAGGTTGAATTAACAGTATTATCTTTGCATAATTGCCCTTCAAAGATTGCATATTTACTCTAATACATCCATCCTGAGGATGAAGGACCATCTCCCAGAGGAAAACTCTCCTTTGGTATTTGTTCTATCATGTAAAGCCTGTGCTTTCTATTCCTGTTCCTTTGTGATTCTGTTCTTCCTCCGCGTCTCTTTCTTCTCATCTCTTTAATCTCACAGACTTGAGAGGAGCAGATCTGAGGAGACAAGAATACGGCTTCTGTATGAAACACAGACAGCATAAACTCTCTGGGCTCGGTGTTCAGCCGACTCGCTGTCAGTCAATAAATCAGCCACGACAGAAAACAGATGCAGGAAGAGAAGGACATGGATTTAGTAAACCAGGCGACAGTCGCTGGGTTTTCATTGTTTCATTGGAGCAGAGAAGCATAAACATAAAAGCAGCACCTTCCTTTTAAAAGCACAGCCTCATAACCAATGTGTGGACTCCTCACACAAATGACGGCAACCTCAACAGCGCATGAAATTAACGTGCATTGAGAGAACAATCACATTAAAGCTTTACAGCGTTTGCACACTTGCGCCTGCGCCCACCTTCTTGAAGAGGCGTCCTGAATCCTCACTGATCTGTGCGAAGCGGGGGATGATGTTGTTGAGGTAAAGGTCGGACAGAGTGGCGCGGTCTCGGCTCTCCCGCTTCACCTGGAGCAGCAGCAGGTTCCAGCAGTTCACTGGAGATAAAATGCTCTGCTCTTTCCTGCAAACACACACAGATGGAGACTCTTAAAACGAGGGAGCAGATTTAAAAAAAAATTGTAGATAATTGACCATCATTAAGTCTTTTTAACCTTCTCAATTAACCTTGTTATTCTGCTGATTACTGCTTCACAAACAGGACATGACACAAAGAGGAATGAAGGATGCGTTGATC
>NC_137637.1:19455585-19778270 GCF_963383615.2 Lipophrys pholis
TGAGCTGCACTCATCTGTAGTATCGTTAAGCAGCAGCCTGTGAATGGTAAGGCATGACGTGTGTCCAGGTGAGTATGGCGTACTTTAGTAGGTGGTCTTTGGTGCTGCGAGTCTTGGTGAGGAACCTCTCGGCCAGCTTCTCCAGGTTGCGGCTGTAGTCCATCTCAATCTCAGCCTTCTTTCTGAAGAAGTCCTGCAGATCCTGCAGCAGCTGCACCCTCAGCTCACACTGCTGGTCCAGACACTTGAGCTGCTCCACCAGCTGGGCACGGATCTCTGCCAGAGGGGAAGGAAGACAAACAAAAGAGTTCAAGATGAGCTTCATTTGGGTTGTTGTTGTGGTTTGAGAGGAATCAACACAGCTTAAGCAACGCACTGATTGTACAAATGGCTTGCTTTGCTGCAGGTCTGTTTTCTGTAACGATGTTAAATGCATGTAATTATCCATACAACCAGTAAACAGGCTGCATGCATTACTGTTGGCACAGCAGCACTATCATTAAGTTCTGTGTCACAAAAATGTGTAGGATGTTAAAAGCTGAAGTCTTTTGCATGTTATGCATTATGATCCAGTCACACACCTGGCAGGGCCTTCAGTCTTGGACAAAATCCATTCCCCTCCCACCAGCTCCTAAAGCACAGACTGCTGAGCTCGTGTGTTAATCATCATATTTATACTCAATTGTGCACATGTGAATGTGCGCTTGTGCACGCAATCAGATATCCTCTTCCACCGAGAGAGATCTCCAGAGGCATTTATCCAAGCTTATCACTTTTCATTTTCCTCTTGCCTCCTTCCCCTCACCCTCCTCCATGCTGCTCTCCAGACTGGCCTCAAATTAATAGAGAGCACTCACTACAGACACACTCGGTAACCATATTCAATCACTGGCTACAAAAAGCTCCTCAGGAGAATCTGGCCAGCTGTAGCCACACGCAGACAAGGACACACACACAAGTTACCACACAAAAACAAAGTGATAAGCTGGATCAGCGCTGACAGCTGCCAGATTAATGCTATGCTCTCATAGCTGCCTGTCGGTGCTGAGTAAGCCGCATATGTATCAGGAGTTAAGAAACAACACGCACACAAAGACGTCTTCAAAAATAAGCCTCATTATTGCCTGTCAAATGCAGCTGTCCTACCTTTACATCGCTGGCTGTAGAGAAAGCGGACAGTTTTGGCCTCCATCCTGACTTCAGTGCAGTTTGGACTCACATTCACACACTCGCTCAGACAGTGTCACAGGCCGGCAGAGACTCAGCCGCCTGTCCGGCCAACAGCGACTGTTGACGCTGCCTTTGTCTCCAACAGCTGAGAGTGCAGTTTCTCATTACCACAAAGAGAAGTGGGATCTCTAAATGTGTCCATGAACACTCCACTCCTCCCACTTCCATAAACACAGACCTAAACATTGTGCAAAACGAGCCAGCGGCCTGTTGCGTTCACAGTCATTCTTTGCTGATTAAAAGGCCGAGGCGGAGGAGGTTTCCAGGTATTACGGCACAAGCGCAGATAAATGATTGCACATCGCCAGTGCTAATGACCTGTTGTGAACATGCTTCGTTGTCTCGTGGTCTGCATATGTGCATTCGTGTATAATTTGCTCACTGCAGAGTGTTGTCCATGATGAAGAGTGAGTCACGGTTCTACCTCCGAGGACTGCAACACAAGACCTCACGGTGGCGTCCTTGTAATTAGACCATCCAAGACAAGGGCACATGGATAGCACCTTCAGTGACAAGCAGCTCAAAGACCACTAGGGAGTGTGACCAGAGAGAACACAGAAGTGAGAGTCCAGTGACAGGCTGAATGGTGGATTGTACTGTGAGAAACCAAGTGACAGCAGTCTCACAAGCTTCAGATAGGGAAGCTGTGTCTTGAGCACTAATGGGTCTTTTTGGTCAGTCATTTTCAGATTTGGATAAATAGTGAGTTTGACGCTCCATTAAACCAAATACATAACCGTGTGACATGTCTAACCCGGAGCTTTGCACACTAATAAACTCTGCTGTTGCTGGACGTTTCACCCGATTTCCTTTCAGGAATCCAAGAAAATCACCAGTAAGAGAGAATTGGTGACGGAGAAGCTCGTTACTGCACAGACGAGTGATGATGTCAAAAAAGATGAGTGCAGATCTCGCCGTCGCTCTTGTCCCTCTGTAATGGTCATCATGCCGAGTGAGTAAGGAGAAGTGGGATGTGAACTGGAATGTAACGCCTCCACCCCCTCCAGACAGCCCGGTCATATTTTCCAGGCAGATGAGAACAGGTCTTGTAATCATTCTCTGGGATTCTACTTTACTGATGATCTCCTTTCTCGTTCCCCCTCCCGCGCCCTCATCCGCCTCCTCTGTCTGTAGTGCTGAGGGCCGTCTGGCTCTGTCTGCAGGAGACTTGTCCATTTCACTTTGCTCACCATTCCCACCGCAACACAACAGAGGCCAGGAGCGATTCAGCAAACGATGGTGGCTGCTAGCTTTGAAGTGACTTTGAAGTTTCCCCAACGGTGCAATTTTCATTTTCCTGTTTAGCCGATAGTTACACAGATCAGCCATAACATTATGACCATCATGACCACCTGTCTGATATTGTGTTGGTCCATTTCGGCTACCCAATATACCAAAATACTAAGCCGCAGAATGTATTCTGACACTGTGCTGCAGCACATTGAGCTTACAAAATCCCATCCATCCACACTCACAATACAGACAATTGCCAACTGTAAAAAGACAGACTGCTACTTGTTCTCCTTGGCCCAACGCAGCAGCAGTGACCAAATCTTGTCATCCTGCCACAGCACTGGACGACGGATTGTTGGCTGAGCTCCACCAATTCAATCTGGAGAACAATCCAGTGGTGTAACGAGGGATTTTGGATTTCTATACGCTTAGATGGTGCACTGCCAAATAGTGAACTAGGACACCAATTAGACTGGCCACCACCTCTGTTGAACCAGACCACATGACCACAGACCCATGTGCATTAAGGCTCGGATGTCCCTGTCGATGGTTCAGTGCTTTTCCCGTCATTGAACTTCTCTTCATAAATAATGAACATTTCAGACTAGAAATTGTCAAAGATCTGCAGTTTGGAGATAATCCCATCCAGTTATCTCCCAATCATAATTCGACCTTTCTTATTTATTTGCTTCTAACAAATCAACCTTGGGAGAAACATTGATTTTGCACCCAATACATCCAGAAACTACAGTTTATTTCAACAGTTTCATCTTTTCTTCAGAACCTCCTGTTTTCCCGTCGCTGTCCAGTCAAACATCTTGACACTGTAAATGTTGGCATCATCATGTATTAAATGACCCAAGTTTTTTCAAGTGACTTTTGTGTCTCAACATAGCATGAAACCGCAAAAAAAAACGGAGGAGTTCTTTCCTCTTATCCTCGAAACCTACCATTTTTAATCATTTGATATTTATCACATCCCCCTTTTTTGCGACCATAAGAAATGAAAGCAAAAACTGAGGGATGACGGATGGAGACTGCATAACTACACAAGACTGGCATGACCACCATGGTCAGTGGCTGCGGTTGATTTTGCAGGAGTCTGAAGCTGAAGGCCTCAGGTCAAAGTCAGACACGTTGCTGCATACAAATGCGTGGATGGATACTCAAAGGGATACTCAATGGGAAAATAAAAATAAATATACAGTACAGCGAAAGCCAATATAAGCAGTGACATGAAACTCACTCCACTCGGGCAAGAACAATATGACGGCTAAATATAGTTTCCCTGCAACATTACCTTTTGGAGCTAAAGTCGGTGAATTCACCAGCCCCTCAGGCTGCTGTGTTGGTGGCTGACAGAAGTGATGGTTGCCCTGGATGCTGGCCTACATACAGGAGCCACGCACACTGCTGCGAGGACTCATTATACCTGAAAACACCTTGGGCTCTGGGTACAGTGGGCGCACACGAGCTCGCCCAAGCTGTCACTTGGAGCTGCGTTGACAGTGGCTATCCGGCAGGCTCATGGAAGCCCCACCCCAGTTCTGTCCTCCCCGATTACTATACTAACACTAAAACTATTGTGAAGGTACCATGTGAACATGCACACAGATACAAACGGACATCAACAACAACAAAAACATTCTAGCCCCATCTTTGAGAGGACAAGTCATTGACCAATAACCTGAAATTTAAGCATCAGAAAAAAATCAGTTTTTTCAAACTTCAATCGAGATTAAACTTTAATGGGGCAGGATGTAAACTTTCGGTCATGGCTCTGTTGTTACATTGAGTTGCAGAGTGAGAGCATGTCTTTTATTCTTTTAGGTTGGTAGTTGCTGTCGTCCAGATATAGTTTAGGTGTATATACTTGTACAACACGTCAGTCGTCTCAGTCTTTGTGTTAACAATACCACCTGCTCCTGGAGCCTCTTGTGGTCTCAACCTACATTGCAAGAGTGAATTTGGAGAGCTTAATGAATTTGGTGTATATAAAAGCATCACATAGGAAAAGCTCAATAAATCAATAATACTTATGGTAGTATTGAAGGTAGAGAAATAGAACAGTGTGAGTTTCAGTGCTTCACACAGGAAGTGTTTCCGGGGCCAGTTCAGAACATGCCCAACTGAAGAAGCACAAAAACAAATCAGCAACTTCACCATTGTTGTTGTAACTACACCTGTTTTACAGATCAACCGCAGATATTGGTTGATCAGTTTGTTTGCAAAAAGAAAGATTTTTATTTTTTGGGTGTGACAAAAATCATCATTTAAAAAAAATTAAATAAAAATATTGGGCCACAAACATAAAGTAGGTGTTATTATAAAATATACATCAGATCCAATTACAGAAATTTAGCTGATTACAATTCTGACCATAAATAAGTGATACAGATTTAAAGTAATAATTCAGAAGATAAGGTGCTATATTTTATGAACTTCTACTACAAAGGGTTTAGAACTAAGTTCATCCATGACTTCACATTGTACAGATAAAACGATTTAGATAAAGTGTTTTAGATAAAGTGATTTAGAGAATTTACCTAAACTCTTGTTTGCAGCCTTTGCGCTTGTCTGACCGCTTGTATTCTCGATCCTGTTTGGGATTCTCCTATCACGTTGTACAGCTCCTAAATGTCAACACTTGGAAAATATGTGTTATTATAAACTAAAGAAACCAATATGTATTACACCAGCGTAATCCTTTAAACACCAGCCTGTCTGCCAGCGTTGGACGTACCAGCCCACAACTTGTGCCAGGTAATCAGTAATCGCAGCATGAGCACAGAAACACACGCTCGCACTCAACAGTTTACTAGTTCTAGAAAATCAGGAGCTGTAGCTTGCAGCGAGGTACAATATTACCTATTCTTCTGGTGTGTGTGTGTGTGTGTGTGTGTGTGTGTGTGTGTGTGTGTGTGTGTGTGTGTGTGTGTGTGTGTGTGTGTGTGTGTGTGTGTGTGTGTGTGTGTGTGTGTGTGTGTGTGTGTGTGTGTGTGTGTGTGAGTGAGCATGCAAATGCATTGTGTTTATGCAGTGAGGCCTGGTCTTTGTTGCTCCGGGGGCTGATACTGCAGTACAGTCTACAGAGTGTGTGCATGTGTGTGTGTGTGTGTGTGTGTGTGTGTGTGTGTGTGTGTGTGTGTGTGTGTGTGTGTGTGTGTGTGTGTGTGTGTGTGTGTGTGTGTGTGTGGTTATGGTTTTGAGTTGTACGACTGTGAGCTCATACTATTGTCCTCAAAAGAATGAAAGAAGCAGAAAGAAAAGAGGAGAAAGAAACACAAAGTAGTGTAAAGGGTGAGTAAGAGGGCGGGCACTGCGTCAGTGTGAATAATATGTCCATTCATCCCTGTACACACAGGAAGAGAGGACAGAGAGACGGGAAGTCAGTCGGACCAGTTCGCTGCCAGTAGGGAGCACACGGGAGGGGAGGGTTGCACTAAAACAACTACAGGAAGTGTGCGTGTGTGTGTGTGTGTGTGTGTATGATCGAGTGCTGCAGGATGGAAAGGGGGGGGGGGGCAGAATAAGGTGTATGTCTGTGTGTCTTCCAATGAAAGGGCCTGAAGAAAAACAGGCAGCTGTGGAGATCAGCAATATAACCCTCTGAACCTGAAACCAGGCAGGAAAAGAGGGGAGAGAGACTGAAGGATAAAAACTGGGCCAGAGGTTTGCAGGATTCAAGGGGGGTAAATGTGTGTGTCTGTATGTGTGTGTGTGTGCGCATGTGAGGGGGCATGGTTCTTCTTTTTTTTTTTTAGGCAGCTGGACGAGTAGGTCGATGGAAGCCTCGGGTTGCAGGTAGTATTTTCTAATAAGATTCTTCAGCAGGGTGGACTCTATTAGTTCCAGACATGTCTGCACGATTCTGCCTAAACACACACACACACACACACACACACACACACACACACACACACACACACACACACACACACACACACACACACACACACACACACACACACACACACACACACACACACACACACACACACACACACACACACACACACACGAATAAGTAAAAAGGGGAGTAGAGGAAAAGATAGAGTTTCAGTACAGTAAGTGTTGGAGGGAAAACTATTGCAGGAATGGAAAGAGTCCAGCCAATGTCTTTTTCTTGGGCCTGGACATTTCCTCCGAAAACAAACACACACAGACTTTAAAACCTATGTATGCAATTTCCTCTCTGACCGAGAGCCTTAAATTTTTAGAAAAAGTAGTGTCGTCTTAATGAGGCAAGCTAACAAGCTTGTGACTTTTAGACGTGGAAAGCGCGGCAAAAGCCAAACCTCAGTAAATGTACTGCGCAGCGGCAGAGGGAAGAAAGACAGACCAGTGAGACCAGGAGTGAGGAAAATAAAAGCTGCTCTGATTCATAGGAGGCAATAAATAAGTGAATGACATTATATTTGGTCAAATGTAAAGGTGATGGCAGTATTGCAGTTCAGTTTTCACTTTCATAGAGGCTTCATAATGGAGAACAGTAGTGGCTGATGCTTTCTGGAGTAAGCCAAGAAGCCAGTCCCTGACCTTTCAGTTTCTCTCTCTCACACACACACACACACACACACACACACACACACACACACACACACACACACACACACACACACACACACACACACACACACACACACACACACACACACACACACACACACACACACACACACACACACACACACACACACACACACACACACACACACACACACACACACACACACACACCAAATAATAAGTACACTTGAAATGCAAACGTACAATCAGGCGTACTCGTACAATTTAGGTTACTGACATGCAAGACAATAATCAGGCTTTAGAACGTATTTCCTATAATCATCAGTAAACAGTTCACTGACGGTTTCTGTGTGATTTGAAACTACAGTGCAAATTTGAAGTAGATGTCTTTGAAGACATAAGAAATATTCGATTAAGTAAGGATAAATAAACATCTCTGTTGAAAGCAGTGTTGGTCATTGTACAGAGATAAATGCTTGAAGGTATTGGTGCTGTCTGAAATGTCACTTTTGATTTAAAAATACTATTTCAGGGGATGTTATTCATTTGGGTTGGCAAGCAGACAATGCAGGAATAGTTTTGTTGTTCCTCACAAGTGAACGCCACAGGTGTCAAAGCGAGTCCATGAGACAAGGCCATGTTTTCGTGTCCACTTGGTGTTTTGATCACGTCCTCCCTCCTTGACTGTGTCCACCTGGGCCTTGTTTCATTTCCTTGTTCCTCATGTAAGTAAGTGGCGTGCTCTGCGTTCATCATCTTAAAACTCTGGATTCAGGTTTTTGACCATTTATATCATCAAGCCTTTTTGTTATTGCTGCAAATTTATGATGGTCATGTTTAAACTCTGAACTGGGTGATCAGGAGCTTTGTCTCTTGTGGGATAAATTACAAGCTGCTAGATTAGATATCTTGCTTTGTTGATTTCAGAGAATTCATTTGCGTGATTGGAGTTTCTCCCAGTACTCAAGTTACCTCCTACAGTCCGAATACGTGTATACATTTAAGTTTAATTTGTAACAATAAAGTAACCAGGATCCCAAGTTTCTGCGCTTGTTTGACTTAACAGTGAAACCAATTTATGACTGCCCGTTCTATAAAAAGGTTAAAACAGGCAATTTGAGGTTGATACAGTACATGTTGTGCTTTATGATTGGCGATACACCACACTCCCATGGCGGTGTTTGTGAGGGGGAAGGGTGAGGAGGAGGCTGGGTGAGAGGAATATGAAAAGGAGGTGACAAGGGGTGACAGGGGGAGGTATTGTGGGGGGTTAGTACTCAGCGGGGGCAAATTCCTCTGCACTTTGACACTAATCTACACCTCTGTGGACGATGTGAGTATTTCAACCATTTTTAAACTCTGAGATATGTGGCCTTCAGCTGAAGAAGAAGAAGGTCATATGGCAGGAAGGCCAAGATGAGCGCCGTGTCTTTATGACGCAAAAGTGTGCTTTCTGTTTCCGAGTCTGTGGTCTTCCGTTTGAGTTTTTGTCAAGGGTTCGGCGCACCCCATGAGCTGGGAGCAGAGGTCAGGGGTCAAAAGGTTGCACGGCTACTGGAGGGGGGTGGGGTTAGTCTCTCATGTCAACCAAGCAGTCCAACACACCTACGACAAAGTCAGTTCAAATTTCGGCTCTGCTAGTTTTCCTCAACAGTTGTTGAAGGAGGTAATAATTTCAGAGATTTACGCTGGAATACTAATGATGGATATCCCACCTCTCTGTCTCGACATGTTTCCTCCTCCAGACACCAGCAGCTCATCCCAGCCATGTCATGCTCTGATTTCTCTCACATGGTGGCAGCGAGGGCTGTAGACCGGTCCCTGCTGGGCTTTCTATGCATAATGAAAGCCAGTGCTTATCAAAAGTTAACTAGCTCCTCACCCACTTACCAAACCTCCCGCCTGCTCTACTAACCCAGACTTGATGAGACACTGGGGGAGGGGAGTGTCTTGCCGAAGCGGGAACTGCAAATAGAAAATTTCAAGGATTTTAAATGACACCGACGTCTGAAACTACTAATTATTTATATTTAATCCTGAGCTGCATGAGACTGTGTTGCAACTGTTCAGTCTGTAAAATGTGACAGAATATTGGAAAAAAATACCCAAAACACATGCCGGTGTAGGACGGACTTTGTAAATGAAAGTACAAACAGATATTTTTTTCATTTTAGTTCATTGACTTGAAAATTAATGAAATCTATCAACTAATAACTGGTACCAAATACATTTTACAATTAAATGAGATGACATGTGTCCACATCAATTCAGTCATCCTTAATTCTTGGCGTGCAGACTGTGCGTGTGCATGTGTCATCCTCAAGGGTACCATCCACCTGGTGTCACTTCTATTTCCTGTCTCTGCTGGACACAGCCATCTGGGCCTCAGTCTGTTCCAACAAGCTTCATCTATGTCTCTTCCCCTCCATCTTACTTGGTCTCTGGCACAGAAACACACACAAATGCACACACATACAGACACACACGCACACACTTTGCCGTGGGGAGGCAAACCATGACTGCAGAGCGATCTCTGCCATCTGTCTGAGGCACTATGAAAAGGTATCAGACAAAACCAACACAAACCCTTCCACACAAAACACAAATTGTGCCACGCTGGGCCAACGTGAGAAGCAATGTTGTAGCTGAGCTGTCCCACTGTTGGTGTGTGTGTGTGTGTGTGTGTGTGTGTGTGTGTGCACGTGCATGTGTGCATCTTTTCCAGTGTTTCAAAATGGCCAGTGCATAACACCCCCTTTAATCAGCTTAGGAGCCAGTCAGGGGATTTGACTAATCCAAAACACAACTATAAGAAGAAGCCCACTGTGCCTGTCTGTGTGTGTGTGTGTGTGTGTGTGTGTGTGTGTGTGTGTGTGTGTGTGTGTGTGTGTGTGTGTGTGTGTGTGTGTGTGTGTGTGTTTGGTCTGCCTCAGTGTGTGAAGTACATTAAATCAACCTCGACAGTTGTGGCTAGTGCTTCCTCTAAGCACCGAGCATTATCAAAATCATCCAAGACAACTCCCAAATAGCGAGGGATGGGTGCAGACCTCTTTTCATGTGCAGACAGATCATTGGGTGGGTAGAAGTTTGCTTCCATCTTCATTAGCAGGTTAACACTTGTCATAATTCTGGAGAGTGAGTGGCAGCATAGAATGACTTCACTACTCCTAGATTAAACGGTCGTGAATTTTTCAGTCATCCCTTCCTCATTCCCACTCCATCTTTCTTTTACTCTGGTCATGACCAATGATTCACGGGGACCTGGAGGGCGGCGTAGGCATGTGCACGTGCGTGTAAGACTCCTCCCTCGGGGAAGTATCAGCGCTTTGAAGCCTAACACAGTGTGTAATGGGCTCCCTCTGTCATCTAACCATTGTCCATCACAGCCTCTGTCACACAGCAAACTGTAAATACACACACAACCTCCTGGGAAAAACGATGCACGGTACTAAACATGTGTACGTGACGGGTATGTAAGTCCTTACGCAGCAAATCGTTATCGCCAGCATTCCACCAGACATCATGTGGCATTCCGAAAATGGCTGTATGAAAATTGCAGCGACGGAGATAGGGGGAGTAGAGGGAGCCGAGAGCGGAGGTTGGGTAGGAACGTGCGCGTTAAAGACTGTATCTGCTGATGGCTGTTGATCCTTATCTGGCAGCAAGTGAAAAGCAGCAAGGCACGGGGAAGAGTGCAAAAGGATATGTTCCATCACACAAACGTTGAGAACCAAAACAAGAGTCGATAAGATGAGATGCTATCGGCGCATTCACCTTGAGGTCATTATATCACTATCTTCTGCTGCAAGTTTTCTCAGACGGGGAGGGAGGAGGCTCCGGGGAGGCTTTATTGGGCATGTGCACAAGATGAGGTGATGCGGTATAAAAGAGCCCTACGCACATGCAGAGGAAACACACCACTGACTGGATGAGCAAGCTTGAGTGTGCAGCCAGATGCTCCCGAGTCTCATTACCATCTTTTTGAAGAAGAATTTAGCCAAGCCGTACAACAATAAATTGAATCAATTATTCATTTGATGAGCATAGACGACGATCAACTATTCCTTGTCATCAATTCAAGTCATTCAGTTCATATGGATCAAGACCTGCCTCACACGCTGAAGCAGACTTTAAAATCCTGCCTGTGTATGTGAAGAAAGTGTAGCTCACACTTTATAATAAAGCTATTAAAGTAAAGGTTATCGTGGAGGTCATAAGTGGACAACAGTGTGCGTGAGTCAGAGGGATACAGTCCATGCAGCTACTGCAAATGACCGCTCCTTCTGCCCTCTCTTCCCCTTTACTCCCACTATTTCATCCTCCTCTATAACCCACTGCTCCAAAGATATAACTCATTCTCACGCTGGGTAATGTGTGTAGCCGTGCATGTATGTGTGTGTTTGCACACGTCAGAAGTGGCCTTGCAGCGTAATGACTGCAGCAGAGGGACCAGCTCCCAGGACCTGAGGTTGGCCAATGAAATATGGCCTCCATTTCAAACAGGCGGCAGTCTGTCACAACGACCCAGGCAGACACCAGCACGCCAAACACACAAGAAATGACAACAACGTGCACATCGAAGCTCCACCGTATTTTCTCTTCCACCCTCTGAGAATGCAGCATTTTCTGTGAAATGAAGAGCTTACAATGAGTATTACTTTTAGTCTATCCATCTTAACACAGTGACAATCACATTCAGTTGTATGCATCCTGGCTCACATTCACACCTGCTTGCACAAGCATGTGTCTGAATGCTGCAGAGACACTTGGAGGGAAGAGGAGAGAGAAACTGGGCCAAGCTACATGAAGAAGCTCCCAGCGAGGACAAACTCCACACCTCAGCACCACAAACCCCCGCAGCAACAGTTTTTTTTATAAACAGCACGAGAAAGACATGAGGGAATCAACTTTTTTTTACTCCTTTCCTTCTGTTTCTCTGCAGCATTATTCCTTCTTCGCTGGTTTTACATCGAGTTGCTTTCATGAAGATGTGAAGTAACGCCGCTCTCAAGAGGGAGACCAACCAGTGGCTGCTTGTTAAAAAAGGGATGAATGAGAACTCAGGTCATTGTTCACTTCCTAAACCTCTTGGGTTAAAACCCTCTCTGTACTTCAACTTTCTCATTAGAGACGAGTTCCTTAATTAATATTTGGGAGGTTCTTCACATAGTGAGAACTGCAGAAGTTAATAAATTCAGGAGGCTTAATGTGAGAGTGATACAGATTACACTAATCAGTGTCTAACAGTCTGCCTGGACAAATGCAGTTAATGCAGCTTATTATTTGCAGTAATACTTTTGAAAAATCGAATTATATATTTCATTACAAAATGTACACCACAGCATATACTGTCTGAATTAAGAGGATGTTTCATGTTGCATAACTTAAGCAATTAAATCGATTCTAACACTTTATGTCAATGCAACAGCTGGATGAAGGAAGTAGGTTTCGAATTATGCACAACAGTGTTTTCTAATGCCTCCGACAGGAAGGATGTTCAGCATGAGTATGCTAAAATAAGTCAAAAGCCCAACGACAGAAACTTACAACCCTGGCCAGCAGGACAAAAACACTTTTCACACCTTTTTATAACCCAGTGCTCTGTGACTATCCAGAGGAAGGAAAAAGAATATATAAATATAAAACATAAAGTGGTCTAAATTCCACATACTCAATTGAATTATTCAGTTTAACCTGCTTGAGCATTATCGCTTCTCATTCAAATAATGATATTGATTCATACGGTTTCACACAAAGCGTTCTCCCAAAAGACAGGGGTGAGATTTGGTGTGCGCTCAGTGTCTGGTTAGAATATAATCACAATTATTTTCTCAGCAGCAGAGCAAACCTGGGTCAGTCTGTCGGTGAAACGTCACTCAGCTCTTGTATAGCTCAGAGCTACTGGCGGTGTGTATTCACACTCGATTCAAAAATACAGCCTTGAGCAAATTGTCACACTGAACTAAAACAGCAACACCCACCAGGGCTGGGGGGGGGGGGGGGTCAAAATGACTATCTTCCTTTACTCTAAGATGGTGTGAGAGAAGATTGCCAGTTTGTAAACCACTGCAGGGGAAGAAACACTCACCTGAGGTCAGCCCGAGGACGCCCTAATACACAGTGAAACCAGCCTTTGTGCACGTCAGTCACACACACACACACACACACACACACACACACACACACACACACACACACACACACACACACACACACACACACACACACACACACACACACACACACACACACACACACACACACACACACACACACACACACACACACACACACACACACACACACTCCACTGTTTCACTCACTCTCTCACACATACTTAGCTACTTAGCAAGCATGACATATCACCCACATGATTGTCCCCATGGCTCAAATATCACAGTGTCACGAATGGTCTGATGGTCACCACCACAGTCAACAAAAAACTGACTCTCAGAGGAACAATCTTTTTTTGTTGTTGTTGTTGCAATATCGCTGTGAAGATTGAGGTTTAAGAAGACACTAGAGGTAAATCCAGAATAAATGTCCAAAAACATGAAGTGGGATTAGATTTTACGCACCGTACAAATCAGAGACACATGCTGCTTTACAGTATTTATTCTACCATGCGTCTGTGCACACGTACCTCCGACCAGACAGAAAAGAAATGATTGTACTGTGATACACCCGCGAGAGCTGGAAAATCCCACATAAAAGAATCGCAACATGCTCAAAAGTGTTTTTGGCATCGGATGAAGTGTCAAACCTCACGGCTGTGTTACTGAAACTAGACTTCCTGATTAATATATATATATATATATATATATATCTCAGTGCTGCCTGCAACAACATGTCCCCACACAATGCTGCACACTGTTGGAACAACGCCTAATGAATAAGGATAGACGTGAAACTTTGAAGGCCTTTGAAGAGAGTAAGAAAATGTACTTTTGGCGAGTGAGAAGATGTTTATTAGAGATTGGGTTGTGAGTACTTTGATCCAGGCTTTGACCTTCACAAACTTCTGGAAGTATTACACTATACTTTTGAAATGGTTACTGGCCGTGGCCTTGTGGCCAAGTCCCGCCGGTCACATCTTTCTTTCTCAGGCTTTTTGCCCTCTGACCCCATGAGAGTCTGCTGCCCAGTGAGCTTCAAACTTGTGATAAAAAAAACAAAGCTATCTGCTTTCTGGAATAGACAGCCCTGATACCGAAAGGAAACACCTTTCCAAAGAGCAGAGAGAGGAACATGAGGTCGACGACTTGGTGGTGTGTGTGTGTGTGTCCTATTTTGTGTGTTGTACTGTTTGTCAGAAGGAGGACATCATGTAGAAATCAGTACAACACAATAGAGTACTGCAGTGTGGGTGGCCACACCCTTTCCTCCAGGCTCTCCTCTACAGCATCCCCTCAAGTCCCTGCAAAAAAAAACACCCCGACAACATTTAAAAGGAAAAGCACTCAGGTGGGAGAAGGCAGGGGATGGACACACCAGTAAAACTAGTACATGAAAAAGAGACCCACGTGGGAGGGAAAGGAAAAAACAAAGTGAGAGGTTTGACAGATTATCGGCTTCAGTGGAAACATGACAGAGTGGAGAGAGACAGAGTGAGCAGAACCAAGTCCATTGGGAGTCAGTGCATGGGTGGGGAGGGTGTAAAAGGGATAAAAGGGGGGGGGGTAGAGTAACCGTCTAAAAGCGGGTGGATAAATACAGAGGAATTTGAAGAGAGGAAGAGGGAGAAAGCGCAGTGCTGTGTGTTGCATTGTGTACTGCAATGTGGGGCTGAATTATTGATGCTGCCTCTGAGTTAAAGGGTGAGAAGAGAGAGCACTTCCACACAGTGTAATCTCTGCATCGTAAACATGCACGCTCACATATGCAGATCAGTCAGAGGACCATATACAATACTAGGACTCCCTCTCTTCCCCCTGAGAGAGAGAGTCCGAGGCTGCTCGGGGACGGGATGAGGTCAAGGGTCACAGCAGACCAGAGGGAGACATGTGGCCCACACCTGTTCTGAACTTGCCTGAGTGAACTCACGCTGACAGATCATCAGGACTCCAACACAAAATACATCAGACAAGCAAGATGGTCATTAGTGCTGTTTATTGTTTGCTAGTTCTCACCAATTTAAGAAGACTACAAAGCGCTCTGTTCTTGCCTTTTCTTTATCCCTTCCCTGCTCGTGTTTTTCTCTCTCCCTGCCTGGCTCTCTTTCTTATCCGCAGAGGAAGCCTGTTTGATCTCGCAGAGTCCTGCTGTTCCTATTCTCCAGCTCCCAGACATCAGGCGTACACTCCTCTCTCACTCACTGAAGAGAAGCGCTCCCTCCTTTCTCTATTTTCTTTTTTCCACCCAAAAAAAAAAAAAGAAATCACAGGCTCTCCCTCTCCCTTTCCCCTTGTTCAAAATCAGACACATTCTCCCTCTTGTACTAGAGACAACAAAATAATTCATGAATTCAAAATGGATGCAGCAGAAGCTCTGCCGAGGCCAGCTGTGCTGTGTGCATATGGAGCATGTAGAATGTAAGCTATGTCAGCAATGTATTTGGTCCGGAGGACAGTGGCTGTCATTGTCATCGCCAGCAAGGCAGGACACAATGGAGAGGGATACAGCCAGGGACCTGACTCACTCATACTGTAAGCCGTCCTGGCTGCTTTCGGTCACAAAGACCCTGAAAACAATGGGCAGTTAAGTGTCAACGTGTTGTGTGGCGATACAATAGCCGGTTTATACAAAAACATCGCTCCCAGCTGGGTTTTACGTGTTTTCACTGGATTCCTGTGTGTTTTTCCACTGTCTCGGGTCTTGAAATACAGTTTCTTTAGCTCTCAGTGGTCTTCCAAAGTACACAATCTGTTGGACACCTAAACATGAAAAACAAATATCCCCTCTCCAAAGAGGACGAGTTTGATTTGTTCTTGCAGCGAAGTTATCTCACACATCATCTTAATGCCATGCTAACATTCAGCGTGATTGCATTTGTTGATTGCATTTTTTTTTACACAGTAGTTTCCATGGTTACAGAAAGAAATTTGCCTCTTCCACACGAGAGTCAAATGGCGTACGGAGGAATCACAGAAAACCACTAACACACAAGTTGGAAACTTTACTATAAGTTCGGTCCATATTCAACATATGTTGCACTCATTTCTTGAGCAGATGAAGTGGCTAAAGATTCTCGCTGTTGGATTTTCTGATGATATTTTCCAACTCAATTGTCAGATTTCTCATGCCAACAGCAATGTCTGCATGATTGTTTCCACCTGCTTGGAGAGAAAATCAAATGCCCCCGACAGTGAAATAAACAATATCATCACATTTTTACTGTGATAGTTTACGACAGTGTCAAGTTCAAAAAATACGATATGTACACATGGTACGCGCATGATGCACATCACTGATTTAGGCAGCAATTTAGTGGAGGTACATTTGATGAGACTGTCATTTGTGCAGAAACATCAACTTAGAAACAATTCCAAAATCATATTTTCAATACCGCAATCCACTAATATAAATGTTATAGTAATATTAGGCATCTGATGGGATGAGAGACTTTCTCAGAGTGTCGATATTTCACATAAAAAAATCTCTGTAACGCACAGTTAATCCGACTGATGAACACTAATCATAAATGTTTATTTGTCTGGTTCGACATGGAAGACACATGTGACAAATTACATTATTAAAATTCTCACATCCTATGGAAATGGGGAAAGAAAATAGAGTAGAAAGAATCAAAAAACATTTATGTTTAGCCTCAATGGTTTAGTGGTTTAATGGTTTAGCACTAAAACAAAACAAAACAAAAAAGACTGAAGAAATAAATGAACCAATAGTACTATCACCCAATAAACAGCACTGGAGTAACTGTTGTATGAAAGCATCATTACACTAAAGGCTGTGCTACTGTAGTGGATATCAACACAGCTGTGATTATCTTCTACAACAGAATAACAATCAGATTTATTATTCTCTCCCTCTTGCACGAGAATGCCAAAATATTGTGCAGTTTTATTGAACTAGTGAGAAAACACAAATCTTTTCTGCATTCAAGTGTTCAATTTCATTGCTAAAGCAGTTCTCAAATTCAGTGTAACTCTTGAACCTAAAAAAAAACCCCAGCTTTCATTACCAAGAGTATTATGTGGCGTTCGGAAACACCAGCGATTCCCAGACATCTTCATGTTAAAAGCATAAAGCAAGTGGAGTGACAATGAGTGGTGACGGTTTACATTCATGCTCAGACTCAGCAGCAGGAATTCACCCTACCAGACTGGGAAACTCTCTCCTTCACATTCCTCTGAGGGAATACCACCAGCACATGACAAGAGCCCCACTCACACTCGGCCACTTAGCCCTGCGCTGCCTCCCACTGCAACCTTTGCACAGAGAGAATGCCTGTGTGTATGTGCATAAGTGTCATGGACAGCCACCTTTAACACGCATCGTTGCCCCCAGACAGAAAGAAATCACTGAGAAGAGGAGTAAGAAGCACATGATTCCGAGAAAAATGGATGAGAAAAAAAAAAGAAGTGATGGGGGGGGGTCAAAAGAACATGCTTGTGTCAGACAGCTATGCCACCAATGTGATGAAGTGATTGATGGGGAAGTTCTTTGTGCTCAGGAACGCCCTTTTCTTCTTGTCTTTTTCAAACTCTCCCATCACCCCCAACACCCAGGGCTCGTCGTTGCTCATTTCTGAGAAAAAAAACCTTTTTGTCTCAGCTCAGTACAGGTCCGGGCAAAAATCGTCTTCCTACTTTCTTGCCTTAAAGAAACAGACAGTGTGTTATCTTTACAGACAGCATCCAGCAGCCTCACTGAAACCCCTGTCCCACATGGGCCAGTGCACAGCAGGAATGAGTATGTGTGTGTGCATGTATGAGGGGTGGGATGTTCCCATTTCCACTCTGTTTGAAGCACATGGACTGAGTCGGAATGTGGAGGGGGGAGGAGGGGAACGGAGGGAGAGTCAGGGAATAGACGAAGGTGGTAATCTGAGAGGGGGTATCCCACAGTGCAGGCAAGCACATGGTCTCCACACTCTACTGTGGACCCACTGCAGGGAGGAGAGGCGACACTGACAGAAAAGACATCCCTTTCAATCACGCCATGAATAGAACGATACAACAGTGGCTGGTGAATACCAAGAATCACCTACTAACAACGCTTTGAACATGTAACAACACCATAACAATAGAGTGCCACGGGGTTAGAAGGCTGACCTGAAATTTAGCTTCACACTGGTTCAGTCGCAAAAAACACAATATTCTGGTGCTTTTATTCAAACGGTTGTATTGTTCTAAACTACTTTTTTTCCCTACAAATTGTCACTCAAAATGAAAACTATTTGTTAAAAGTAGGAATGTGACATGAACATCACAATTTTTCAAAATAGGCCTTTCTACTTCATATGGATGAATCCAGATGATGTAGATTTGAGTTTGTAAAAACTCAAGCGAGGAGGTAAAAGATAGACGAGCCCATCTTCTGCAACCTGATGCATCTTCCCGACACTGTCTGCAGTCTCATTTTGAAACGTGTTTGCCACTTTTATATATGCTGTGCCTACCATGTTCAACACAAACTGCACGTCCAGCATTGAGAAAACTCCAAGCATCAGAAACTTCCAGTTCTTAGGGGGAAACCAGATGTGCAAAAATACTAAATGATGCGCAGATTTTTGAGTCATTCTTGCAAAATGTCAAACCAGTGCTTCACTTATGTATACTAACCAAACTGCTTTCATCACCTGCAGTGTTTTTGCTCATTTTAAAACCTCAATTCAATATGCTAATGCATTGTGCATGAAAACATTAATTTGCTTCGGGTGCTGCTGGGTTGTAATTAAAGCATTTCTCAACCCCTCTTCACCATCTTGTCTGGTGTTATTTCCGAGCGTGTACCAACACAGACCTCTGGTATTCTCTCATTAGGCAAATAATGTTCAGAGGCATCACTGCAGCTTGCAAACACATTGGACTGCTTGGAGCTCACTGACTAATGCCACATCTATATGTGCTCTGCAATGCAAACCTAAAGCAGCTTCAAAGAAAAAATTGCAACATTCCTTTAAGTCAAACTTTTTATTGTGGCGTTCCCATACAGACAGGTATGGGTGTGATACTGCACAAGTACCAAGCACGACTTGTTAGCTCTGTGAGGGACAGGCGACCTGTTAAAGGTGTGCTCAATCTGCACCACCATTTTGCTCAATGTCAATAGAGTAAGTATCAAGCTAGTTGTAACTATAAGTGGGAAAAAGCAGGTACAGACAAAAGAATAGATCAAATTAATGCAATCCAGGTGATTACTACTGGAGTTTCACAGTTGATAATACTGTACGATTGATCACTCAATGTGTATGAGAGCTCTCCCCGTACATGTAGCCGTGATAATCATACTCAAGCTTGAGAGATCTGTAGGAGATTAAATGGCACCGTGTGACGGCACATCAAAGATCTATCTCCCATATAGATTGTGTTTGCGGATGGCATGTTTAGAAACCATGACTACACATATCCCACAGCCTCAGGATACACTTAAACATGCATGAGCGAGGAGCACATAGAACCATGTTCCTCTCTTACACTTGCCCTCGGTCATGCACAGTGAAACATATCAGGAGAGATTTAGTCAACAGGCTCCTGTGATGGAGCAAATCTAAAACCTCAGATATGTGCTTGTGCCCGCAGCATCTCAGCAGCAGGAGCAGGAGCAGGAGCATGCCACAGGCTGCAGGAAAACCACATTTTCTGGGTGGTTTAATTTACACCGAGCATGACACCAGCACCAACATGTTACCTCCATGCATTCAGGGTTGGGAGCAATCAGACGAGCTCAGATTCCACCACCACACCCTCTAATACATGTAGTGTGTGTGAAGCTGGAAACAAGTTCACTTTCTCTCCATGTGGGGTCAATCCCACATCTGACCGGTTCAATTAAACGAGTTAGAGCAGCTGCTGATCAACCTTTTGCTCACAGATCTGCACTTACTGCCACCATCAGACAGATACTTCTTGTGATCTGTCTCGCTATTCCCGCAGTACTACATACATGTTCAGTTCAGGTTAGGAGTTTGATTAATGCGAGAAAGGTGGAGTTTAACTCATGTGACTCTCTCATGGAAAATAACTTTGAGTCTTGTTTTGTACCTGCATAATTTTGTGTGTTATGTTGAGGTTTGGACAATGTCCGAGTTTCACATGCTCTTCTTTTGAAAAACCACCAAACTCGGACCTCAATATAACCTCCCACTAAGGTCAAAAGTAGCAGTGCACACACCCGAACACCAACCGTGCATCCACCATGCTGATAAAGTAATGTGTGAGTGAAGGTGAGGCTGAGTGTGAAGCGATAAGAATTAAAAGATTAAAGGAGGTGAAGAAGGGCCGACACTTTCAGGAGATGCTCCTTTTTAGGGCAGAGACCTGGTCAAGAGAGTGTGTGCTGTTTTTATTCCAACAATACTGTGCAAAAAGAGGGCATGTGGGTTAACCGTGGGAAAGAAAACTGCGGTACTCTCACATTTAAAGTAGATTTAAAGTAAAGCTAGGACTCAGCACTTTAAACAAGCCTCTCTAAGCCGACAAGAAACACTGAGAGAAAGCGGGAGAAGCATCTACCAGAGAGGCTCTGATGCTGGGAACAACGAAAATAGAACTGGTACTCTCTCACAGTAAACCGGGGGGGAAGAACACAGTGTTCTCACACTCATTGACATACGTTGTAAGAGAACAGAGAACGTAAAGGACGGCAAGCGTGTGTGTGTGTGTGTGTGTGTGTGTGTAAGTGAGGCAGTTTCAGCTGAGAAGAGGTGATGAATTGCTTCATTAAAATAGCATTAGAGGTGTTTGAACCCGGGTGCCAGCGTGCCATGATTGCTCTCTCCCAAATACACAGAAACTTGTTACAATACTGAAATTCTCCTCTTGGTAGCAACCCATGCCACTCACACCCATAGTTACTCTTTTAAGGCATTTGATGTAAAACTCGGATTGAAATGCCACCTCGGGTTTTTTTTTCCAAAAAAATCAGGCTAAAACCTTCAATTACAGACCAGATTGTTTTCATGAAACAGCAACAATTCAGAATTTCCATTAATCAAACAGCACCTTGCTGAATCTCAGACATTCCCTGAACGAGATGGGAAAACAGTAGTGACAGCATGGAGAAAGAAAGCGATGTAAAGGTGGAATAAAGAAGGGGCAAGAGGGCAAATATGAAGAACTGGAACGTAAAAGCAAGAAAGCAAAAATAAAAATCCTGACAAGACCAACATGTGAAGGTTCAAAATGGGAGTGAACTGTGTGTGTGTGTGTGTGTGTGTGTGTGTGTGTGTGTGTGTGTGTGTGTGTGTGTGTGTGTGTGTGTGTGTGTGTGTGTGTGTGTGTGTGTGTGTGTGTGTGTGTGTGTGTGTGTGTGTGTTGGTAACCTGATTAGCCAGACCCTACAGGGGAGGCAAATCTACATTATTCTTTCTCATTTCCCTCTTCTCCTCACAAACCCAGAAAAATGGGGGCAATTCAGTAACCCTAGCAACCAACTCTGCCTACGTGCAGGGAAAAGCTGTTGATGGAGGGGGAAGGAGAGAGGAAGAGAGACAGAGATAGGGAGTGAAAAGGCTAATACAAGTGCATACTCCACACACATGCCGACTGAGCTGAGCAGATGAATCGTACAGTCTTGTAGAAGTGGGGTTTCTTTACACCTTTATACCTCCTCCATTCAGACCTCCTCTTGCATGATTCCCAGATCCCTCCTCCTCCTCATTCTTCTCTCTTCCTTTTTTGCACCCCCCCCCCCCCCCCCCCCCACCCGGCCTTTGCTCATTTTTCCTCCTTGCTCAGACCCCTTGCTTTTCAGCCAGTACGAAGGCTGTTCAAACACAACCTGTTTCCTCTGGCCTCCCTGGGGAGCATTAGCCAACCTTTCTGCTGTTGTGCTTTCTCTCCTTTCTTTCTTTCTGTCTCACTTCTATTTATTTACAGCTGGATGTTTCTTCTATTGATTGTTTCACAGAGGATATGAGTGGGCTTTGTCGTTGGACCCCTTGTCTTTTTATAGATCCCTCTGTTCTTAATAATATATTAACCAACACACACACACACACACACACAAATCATCTCTCTCAGCTGGCTGTGAGTCAGTGTCCGGCAGAGGCGACCCTGCATGCGCACACAGTGTGTGTGTGTGTGTCACATGTGTTTTAATCATAAAGTGATGATTATTAGTTTAAGTTGCCATGGGAGGTGAGTCGAAAATGAATGTGTCACATTTCATCAGAACTGACAAACATCGAGAGAGAGAGAGAGAGAGAGAGAGAGAGAGAGAGAGAGAGAGAGAGAGAGGAATAGAATAGTATGGAATTTGAGTTGAAGACCAGCAGCTTTCACAATAGTCTGATTGTTCACTGAATGTAGGCTGAGAAGAAGAATAGGACTGGGAAGAAAAAAAAAAAAAGGAAAGGCTAAATCATGGCAATGCTTTTTACATATTTGCATACTCACACTGGTTGTTGTGCTGTGGCCTTGTGTGTGTGTTTGTGTGTTGTCAGATCAAGGTGGTGAAATATAAACAAGACACCCATTCAAAGGTCATGGTCTCCTAACCAATGGAGCCCAATTAGAAAAGCAACCACCCACACTTAAGCTCAATCGTTATGCAAACAGACGTTTCGGAGGTTAAAAACAATAGCTCCTGAACTAAATGAGCTGACCAAAGATCGTGTGATGGTTTGCAATACTTGGCCAAACTACCTGTGCTCAAAATTCAGCTTTTGATTTCTAGCTTTTGAGATGGAGAGTTTTCTAATGCCCTCTGGTGCAACGACTCTTCCCTTTCAAATTTTCAAAGGACAATTCAGCTGGTATTCGATTCATTTCTGTTGAACTTCTGGGGAATATTCACTGTCAAAATATACAATCACACCTTACTTTAATGCTTACACACACAGAAACAGGCCAGGAGGAACTTCTCTACCACAACACTGTCAAACTTCATTCAATCACAAAACCTAATAATCGAAGAGGATTGTTACAGTTAACTTTGAGCAAAAAAAACTAACAAACGCCATAAACAGGCCACAATATAGTCTATCATACTTGAGAACTTGAGGAGTGTGTGTGTGTGTGTGTGTGTGTGTGTGTGTGTGTGTGTGTGTGTGTGTGTGTGTGTGTGTGTGTGTGTGTGTGTGTGTGTGTGTGTTGGAAGCAGGTATCAGTATCAGGGGCTGCCCTCGGATGCATTGGCACACTAAAGACACACTATTTGTACATCAAAGGAGGAGCACCTGAAAAAGAGGGAGGTGCGATTTCAACCAATCCTGACATGCCTCAGCGCAGTCGGCCCAGTAAAGGGGTGGCAGCCGAAGTGTCAGAGAGTAGCCAACCAGGGCAGACGGAACATCTGTTGCCCAACCGAGCATCTGGAACATCTGGCACCAATGACCAGGAGTCAACTAAGCAGATGAACTCTGACCTTACCTACTTTGCTGCACTGGCTGCCCCTTTTTTTCCTGCTCATGTTTATTTCAGATTTCTTTCATTTGGCATCCTGACATGAATTATTCCATTGAGTTTGAATCACGAACTGACTGCAAAACTCCAGACTGCAAAACACACACACTCACCGGCTTGTAAACAGAGCTTCGTACGAACACCGAAGAAAGCCGCCTCAGCACTTGTGAAGTTAGTACATTTAGCGCTGTGTGTTTTCTCTCAGGTGCCACCACAGCCCTGTAGTAAATCCCCATATCGAATACTGAAGAATGAAGAGGCAGGCAGGTAAAAACTCAACAGAAAAATCAATGAGCGTTTTCAGGCATGTCGTCTGTACTGCTGATACAGCAAGAAGAAGCAACTGCCATGACACACGCGCACACACACGCACACATCTGAAAGGACAATAGAACATCTGACTTGGAACGCATTGTTCCGATGAATTTGGTTTCTGAAAAAGAAAAAAAACCTAGTTTTAATCTCTGTTCATTTGTATTTTGAGAGACAAGTGTGTTAATTGCAGAGCAAAAAAAAAAAAAAGCCTCACAAAGCTGATGCACTTGTACGTACCCTATGTGTGTGTGAGTGTGCGTAGCAGCTGATTCCTTCGCCTGAGCGTAACGCTTTGTGCCCCAAACAGGAAGCCTCACGCACTCCTGTATGATCCATCCATGTTTCAGTCTCCTCAACCTCAGTTTCACGCAAACATCCTTCCTGGATTATTATTTTAAGCTCAGTCAGCATTTCTATTCAGCTCACAATACAGCATTCAGGACCACCCTCCACATGCACACACACACACAGACACACCCTCACAACCTACTGCAACCAACACACGCCGACAGATGTTAACACACTCACACAGGGTGCAGCGAGTAAACGTTACCATTCAGGGCGGCGTGATTGACCGGTGGTTGAGAATTGTATGACAAAGTTAACGCAGTTTAGCTGTAACTAACCAGGGGTTGTTAAAAAGATCACACACACACAAAGCCCTAAAACTGTCCCTAATTGACCTCTTGCCATTTTATAGCGATTATATCTTAAATAAACATAAATCAGCGGCAATACACTCACAAACTAAAGTACAGGAAAAGCAAAGAGCCTCACATAAAATGAAGACACAGACCCATAATCCTGCTGACAAAACCTCTCTTAGTCACCACTTTTCCTATTGTGTGCCAGTGAAAGCACTCATTTACCTTTAATCATACGTTTCTCCAGCTGCCTCGTCAACCTGTACCTTAGTAACTCACTGTGGTCACACACTCACTACATAAGTGTGTGACCACAGCCAATCATTCCTCGTCAGGGAAAGAGGTCGACGTCAAATCTGCCAAGTAAAATTGTTTCATTATCGCATCTGGAAAACGATCACAGCTCGGAAGAACTCGACAGGGCTCGCGTCTTCATCACCATCTGTTTGCTAGAGTTTAGTTCAAAGATCGACAACATTTTTTTAAGTGTGTCATCAGCCAAAGGCCCCTTTTTTGTTGACTTTTGTATTACTCGAGCAGGCCATAATCAATAAAGTTTATCAGTGGCAAGAAAGACATCCTCATGTTAAAGTTCACAGATGTGTAAAAACTCCCGGCAGATGCTGAGGTGCGGAGCCAAAATGTACATGAAAAATGAAACATCTGTCGAATGACTTTAAACACTCAGCGCTCCTCAATTTTCCGCTGAAATGTTTTCCAGTGTCTGAATTAAAGCTTTCCACTCTGAAGTTGTATGGGAAGAAGGCAGAAATGAGAGATGCTGCAGCCAGCAGAGACAAGCACTTTAATGAACGCTTACCCTGTCTTTCTTATGCATGCTTTCATCATGTTCATCCTTTCATCAAGGCTGCTTGGTTCGACCACTCGTCATTTACCTTTTTAGCAAGCGTGCGTGAATATGAAGCAATGATTTCGTCGCTGAAACAAATGGTAATGGTGTTTAAGCAGGAAGATCAAAACTCCTTGTGTGTGTAAAAAGTTGGTGTTCGGCTTATTCCTGAACTCAGCTTCAGCAATGTATATGGCACCGCAGCTTTGTGGCAGCATTTTGGTATAAATGTAAATATTCCTCCTGTCTTCCCTTTCTGGCTGTGTCTGCTTTTTCTCCCTCTTTCGGCCACCTTTGTCCGCACTGTTCGATACACACCCTTTTTTCTTAGCAAGTAGGAACATTCCTGAAATCAGCCAGGATCCCACATTAGAGTGGGAGCACTCTGTGAGAAATAACAAAGCCTGGGAGACAGAGATATTCAAGCATCACTCTGCATTTCAAGAAGCAACTTTCTTTAACCCCGGTGTTGCGAGGCAAAGTGATTGTCCACTGACGCCGAGAGCATCACTTCACATGCCCTTTGAAGTTGGCTCCATACATGAAAAATAACAGGCCACATCAGCCGTGTTTTACACATGTCAAGCGATCACCACTCGGTTTGTGAATTCCCAACTCTTTTTGAACCAGCTCACAGTGGTCGGCAAAATGGCCTCAAGACCAGCAACAGCATTTTTCACAGGCAATGCAGTGGTACTACAAAGGACTACCCATAGTGTTGGAGCATATATGATAGCATTGGCACAGAGCTTAATCTGTAGCTGACGGTATACCAGATGTAGCGAACATCTCACATTATAAGGACTAATTCACCCATCAAATGCTTAATTTACTTCTGGGAGAATAAAATGCAGACTTATGCTTCTCCCTCTCTTTCTGCAGAGGTTTATGGATGACATCCAAAAGGATTTACATTTATTTCCCTCAAACCGCAGCAGCGTATAGCTGCAAAGCCGTTCCCACTGCTTGATTAGATGAGACGAGCAGGTAGGTATGGACCCTCCTCTCCTTGCTGGACTTGAAAGATCAGAGAGGATCTATGGAAGACTGGAAGCAGGGTGGACACATTTTGAGAGAGGATGACATGTATAGCAGCTTCATGTATGGCTGGGTGAGACCCTATATTACAGAATCTTAAAGAGCGCGGGGTAATGACACACTGTCTGCGTCTCCTCGAGACGGCAGACTGCTGGGAATGGCGCACGCAGCCTCTGGAGACATCCTCACATAGAGGAAACACACGCACCTCAAACAGCTATGTGGATGCACAGGTTTAAGCCTTTCATCTCTTCATTCCAGATAGGGGAGACGGTATGTGGAAAACCACGTGGACCCGGTGAGGACAGAGGAGAGAACACAACACAGCTGTTGACTGGGGAGCAATGAAGTAACTGACAGGAGAAATCAATGCACAGGGTCGATGGACAAACATTGAGTCCATGGTCTGACAAACACGGCAGACGTGCCCACAATGCGGCATGGACAGAAAGTCTTTACATGTGCTGCCAAGCATAAACAGCAGTCTCCCAATACTAATGTCTCTGTGGTGACAAACAAAGGAGTTTTCAAATAGACAGGTAAACAAAAGGAAGTTGTTAATAGAAGGTGGTTAATGTTAGCGGGAGTCCAGTTACACTGGATTACTCTGTCTGCTTGTTTGACTGACAGGCTTTCCCGTTAGAAACACAAAATCAATCCCTGCCTCATGTAGACTCAAAGAAACATGAATATAAAGGAGAGAATTAAGTGAAGTTGAACGAGATAACAAACTTAAATGCCACCACGGGGCATGAAGGTGTGACGATGGAGCTGTGAAGTGACACCGGGTGGCACCGCGATCCAGTGATTAACACTATCATCTTACAAAAGATAAAGTTTGAATCTGGCTGGCTTCGCCATTATTCTGCCTTGTGACTCTAACAGTTTTCCCCAGGTAGTCCAGGTTCCTTCCTTAATACAAAGACATCCCTCTGCATTAGTCCTGCAGTAGATTGGCAAGCTATCCAGGATGTAAGCTGCACTTTCCCGGAGTCAACTGGGATCGGCTCCAGCCCCCTGCGACCGTAAGCTGGATAACGTAGTATGGAAGATTGATGGAAGAATGGCTGTGTGGCATTTGCATTCTCCCCCACGTCTGTTTTTTTTCTTTCCCTCTCAATACTTCAGCTTCCTGTCTTGATGCAGACATTACTCAATGCTATGGACTGCCGAGCTATCCAGGAGGAACCCTGCGTCTCTCCCAGTGTTGGCTGGAAGAGGCTTCAGCACCCTGCGCTCCACGTCAGGGATGAAGTGTGGGCTGATGGATGAATGGATGAGTGTGAAACAGATTTCACTCCCACAAAGCAGTTTGTAAAGTTGTAAACATTAAGGATGATCTTGTAGAGGAATGGTTCTTATCCTGCTATGCACTTGTTAATCTCATCAATCAAAATATTGCATCTGAAATTTTGTTACACGTCATAAAGAAACTCTCTGCAGGTTCTCATTGTTTGTCACTCATCTTTGTGTTAACGCCAGAAATTCCAAAGTAACAAGTCCATTAAGGACAACTCTTTCCGACTGAAGTGTAGTAAGGCTAACGACACAGATACAAGACATAAGACCTTGCTCATAGATGAGAATGATGAGGGAAGCAGTTATCTAGTTATCTGGCACTGCAATGAGCTGCAAACATGCTGCTCGGTAGGAGGATCATATGCGAACTTCTACACGCCCCTCTCTCCTATCTCTTCACCTTTCCCGTGTGTACCACATAACGTTATATCGTCTGAGAGCAGGAAAGTCCTCCCTGTCACCAAGACTTAAAGCCTGCACAGCAATCAGCCAGTAAACAGTTAACACCTCAACGCCCCTTTCCAACAACTACAATCTGCTCCGACACCCCTGCTGCTCCCATGTCCTTGATCATCAGCAGAGGCGGCACCGATGGACCGATCAATGAGCAAAGCCTTCGCACAAAGTGATCATTTAATTGCAATCTGCGTCTAATTCATGCCGGAGCCATCAGTGCAGAGGCAGGCGCACAGACGAGCAGGAGACAGAGAAGAAGAAGAAGAAGAAGGGGGAGAAAACGCCCTGCCTGCCTGCCTGGTTCAATGTCGAAACATCCACCCCGTGGTCAGTCTGCACAAAGTACACCCATCACCTTCACCTCCACCTTTTACCGACTCAGCTCGGGGCACATCTGGACACCACCGCGGATTTCTGAGTGATTTCTTTTTCCCACCCTGCCTTTGTTGACCATGTGTGCGCTGCCGCCGCCGCCGCCTCACAGGCAGCGATCACACGCCTGGAGACACTGATCATGATGTTCTATTCATGACTGCAATTATTTATATATTAGTGATCTGCCACGTCCGCATAATGACAATTGTCGTTCATAGATTGCGAGAAAATGAAAAAGGTAAGCCCTCCTTTTATGGGGGAAAAAGAGGTAAGGCTTCAGGGGGAGAAAGAGGAAAAAAAAAAATCATGCAATTTGCCAAGTCTGGGGAAAAAAACACTGCATATGGCTAGGAATCACACATTCTTCTCCATTATTGAGTATCCCGGTGTCCACTAAAACGCACAACGCCTGGAAAAAGTTTTACCTTTAACTTGAGTTTCATATTCGGCCACGATCTCCTTGTCCTTTCGGAATTTGGCTGGAGACGTCATGGCTGAGTTTGGAGATCAAACCACTTGTCCCTCGTAGTGAAGTCTGTTTTTCTCTCCCTCTCAATCAATGAATAGATCAGCCGTAAAAGGGGAAGAAAAGCCGCCGCTCCGGAGCAGGTTTGTTGGAGTTCAGGAAAGGAGAGATCGCAGCTCCTCAGTGTGTCCGGGGATCTGTATTGTCTCCCTGCCTCCGCTCACTCAGGGCGCATTGTGAGTTTGGCGCTGCTGCTGCGGCTGTGTGCTCCTGCTCCTACTCCTACTCCTACTCCTGCTCCTGCTCCTCTCCGCCGCCGCGCCTCGCCTCGCCGCCTCCTCAAAACCGGTTATGGTGCAAACAACTTCAAGTGAAATGTGATTCATGCCCTTCTTTAAAAAAAAAAAGAAGAAAAAAAAAAGTCATAAAGTTGTTTTTTTTGATTGTTTTGTTTTCTTCCTTTGCTATGATCGAGGCTCGATGTCACTGCTGCCTGTTCAAAACTAAACTGCCCCTCTTCTTGTTCCCCCTCCTGAAGAGAGAGAGGAAGGAGAATGAGTGGGGATGGAGGGGCTGGCTGCTGACTGCTTGGCAGCCCACAGTGCGCAGGACAGCCACGGTTCATTTGGATTCCCAAATGCAGGAAAGCATTCTTGATGAGGTGAGTTTGGTCTAAATATTTCACTGAAACTGCGTCATGAAAGGCCAAACTTCAAATTTAAAGGCAACCCATGATGCTTCATTGGATCACCACGCAATTTACAATCTTTTACAACTGAAATCACTAATTGTTTTTATGAAACAAAATCTCACAATTTGGAATTTTGCGGGAAGATAACTGGCTAATTTGAGCACAAAGTGACACGGCAAGTAGTGATGGCATACATAACGTTCATACAGTTTGTTCGAAGAAGATTAACTAATTTGTGTATGAATTGCAACAAAAATAACTTTTCTATATCGTGCAATGCCCCGCCTAACTTTATTTGACCACTGAAATAAGACAATGATTAGATTTGAACGACATTTTATTACACCAATCGCCTCGCGTAAAGCTTTGAAAAGTGGGACGGTTCAAGTGGTATTTCTATCCAATCACATTCAGACGTTGCAATGAAGCCAACCAATGGCGATGCGCCGCTGCGGGGAACGTCCAATCAGAGTGAGCGTTTAGGTCTTTTAAAGCTAGATGCAGGAAGTGCCGTTAAATACCAGGAAGTTGTAAACAAAGCTGACAGCTAGTTGGTTAGCTGTAAACTAACATCCGAATGGATGCGCAGCCAGCTGTGTGAAACAGGCCAGTCGTTTGCCGACGCCGTGTGTTTATTTACAATACATTGGCCGATTGTGTTACACAGAAATTGCGTCGCGGCGGTTTCTACTTTCCTGTGTGTTTGTAGGACGAGCTAACATTTAGCTCTTCGTTAGGAGGAGGCTAGCGTCTGCACAAGGACGTAGGAGCTCGCGCCGTCGTCAATAATCTACATCGAATTATTAAACGAAGTGGACGGGGTAGCAACAGACGCCCTCCGACACCCGTTTTTTGTGTTGAGTTTGCTGCCCGGAGGCAGAAGAAGCGAGAGTTCGCCCGTTTTCTCCTTTTTTGTGTGAGCACAACAACAATGTCTACATCCAACGCCAATTTCAAAAACAAGTGTGTCGCTCAAGTGAATTGCATCTTCTGCGAGAGTATGCTCTGCACAAGAGGCATGAAGGCAGTGCTCCTGGCAGATACCGAGGTCGAGCTGTTTTCCACGGACATACCTCCCAATAGGTAAGTGCTAATCCTGTTAGCAGCGCTGCTAACCTTTGTTTACGTTTGATGAGGCTAAACCGAGAGTGCAGCACAACGCCGAGAAGATGCCTGCTCACAGATTGTTGTAGCTGTCCAATATGTTTTACTTTTGAACACATTTTCCTCTCATTCATATGATTCTGTCTGTTTTATTTTTAAAGTTGTGACTCTGTTTTTCAGTCCTTCTTGTGTGCAACTTTCAGATGATCAGATCTGTGAGCCACTCTGAACTGCATTGAATGTGTTATTCTAATTAGTTAGGATCACAGTATTCCCTTCCCATAGTGGGGATCAAAAAAACATAATTGTATACCCAAACTGTGATTAACAACTTTTACAATATAATGTACATATGATATCATTGTGTGACTTGCATCCTTTTTATGCTTATGTTTGTTTCTCTTTGCATGCACCCTCCCTCCCCCAAGAACTGTTGACTTTGTGGCCAGCTGCTACTCCACTGAAAGCTGTAAATGCAAACTGAGAGATATTGCATGTCTCAAATGGTACGTAACAAGTGTTTTCTTTTTGCCTTGCAGTGTTTGCTGTAGAAAAACCATCTGCTGATGCAGTATGCTAATGAAAAGAACACCCAGCGACTGTTAACACAGTAAACCGTTTTCATGTGATGCCGAGCTATTATAGCACATCTTGGTCACTGATAAATTTGATTATGCATATTTTGAAAGGCCTGCAACTACTTTGATCCATAGATAGTGTTTGTCTGGCCAACTGTCCAAAGTCATTTGATTTATTATGCAATCATGAAACTACTGCTAGTCAGAACTCAAGTATAGTAGTTTTCAATTGATTTTCTGTCAGAGATTCATGATGCTATACTGGTTAGTATTTAAATCTGTGTCATTAAGCATTTATTGCTGATTTTACCTTAAAGCACAGTTCAGCGCTCGGGGTGCTTTATGGAAACTCTTTTGTTTTCCCAAGCTTTTGTTGTTTTTATAGAGGGCAAAAACAAACATCGGTTAGATAATAGACACCCACTAGTGGAGTTAGCACTTTTCAGACGTGCCCCCACTAAAATGCTGACTAATGTTTCTTCTTTATTCTCTCCCTCTCCCAGCGGTAATGTTGTGGGATATCATGTCGTGGCCCCCTGCAAACCCTGCCTGCTCTCCTGTAATAATGGACATTTCTGGATGTTCAATAGCGAGGCTGTATCAACTCTCAACAGACTGGATGCGACAGGTCAGTTTTAGAGCCCTTCCCGGCTCCCCGCAGTTTCTCTGAGATTCAAAAAGTCCTCACAGTCCCTCTTCAAATGTGTCTGCAGGTCTGAATCTGCTCTTGTGGGGCGATCTTCCTGAACTAGATGACAGTGAGAGTGAAGAGTCGCTAAACGCTTCAGAGGAGGAGTGTATCAGGTAGACGCAACAGGTCAAAGTGAGAGACCCCACGCACCGATAGTTGAGAGGTGGACCTGAAAAAGTGTACAAACTACGCTGGGATTAGACTGAAAAGATGAGCCTTAAAGGGTAATCAAACACCAAGTTTCTCCCTCTCTCTCTCTTTCTCTTGTCATAAATATTAGGCCAGAGTGTTTCCGGCTATGGTGTCATCGCAGGTGGTCAGCGTTTGACCACTGATGTGACATCATTAATTGAGGTGCAGCCGGAAACACAACCCGCTTCAATGTTTGAATCTGCTAATCATCCCAGAGGGAACATTTTCGTCCTCGTAATTTAGTGTTGAATTACCCTTTGACCTGTGACCACTTTCCACTGTTAAAAGCACAGACACGCATTCACACAAACCCTTTTCACTTTTTTCTACATCCGTGTGGGCTCGGACAACTAGACAACTCAATCTAGTGCTTTCTGCTTTTCCGTGGTCGTAGTTTGGGTCACTCTCATGAGAAGTTGACCCAGTGGGTGGATGAATCGCTTCTTTCAAGCTGTTTACGTTACACTGATTTTCAGATAACTGCAGTCTGCCTTTTATCCCTTCTAATGGCAGGCGTTCTCTGCCCATTGCGTATGCTGTAATAGGACAAACTCCCATTAACGGTCATGTCTTAAAGACATATTCTCCCTGTGTGGCTGGGTGCAAATGAAAAGTTGATTGTAACTGAGTGCTTTTTTGAATCCCACATGTTGGAGAAACAGCACAAATACTGAATGATTCCTTTGCTTTTTACGGGGCACATTTGTTTGAACTGACATTCTATCTGAGAGTTTTTTGATAAGCTAGCACAGTGTTTGGTAAACCTCTAACAGCAGCGGTATGTGTTTAATACCCAGACGTATCATAACTGTAGCATTATCCAGTACTAACATACTAACTAACCTACGAATGGATGTGCTTCCACCTGCCTGGAGTATAACGTGATTGGGGGGGGGGGGGGAACAAAATCTTATTTATATATGAATCTAAGGAAGCCAGAATCATAATAAACTGAGTCAGCGATCCCGCCTAACATTTAAATGTGGACCGTGAAGCAGACTTACAGAAACATGAGCTCTAAATGGATGTCATTGTCTACGGTCTGTTTTTGTTCCACCACCGTTGTAGCAGCGTACCTGTAGCACCTAAAGAGCGAAGACGAGTCGGCTCCAGAGAACCGCGACACATCAGTATCTGACTTGTCTAAAACTATTTGATGGGTTTTCATGGGGCCAGTTTCTTAACCGGACGTTCTCCCTTCCAAGCTGTCAGCTTAAGACACTGTAGCTGATCAATAAACCTCAATTCATTTAGCGTCCCCCAGAAGTTGTTTGTGGCCGATTAAACACATTTAACACTGTAGGCGGCAGGTTAATGGTACTTATTAGCTTTCAGCTGATGGTCATCGACTAACCAGAAGCTTCAACCCCCCCCACCCCACCCCCCAGTCGTATTTGAGGAAAACTAAAATCGGTTCTTTTTGGCGGTGCCACCCCTGAGCGCTTGTTGTCTCACTGCAGCGACCTGCTGATAAGGTGATCATGTCTTAAAGTAACAGTCTTAGTGAGATTTGCCTGTACTGTTTTCAAACATTGAATGTCACTCTTCTTTCTTGAAGGAAAAGGATAAAAGAAAAAGCTTTTTTCCCCAATATGAATTGACATCTGTGTATCTATGCTATAACCTCCAGTTGAGGGAAAAAGTTTTTCCACACCCTCCGCCAGTAACATTACAACTGACAGTCTGTTACTCTTTCACACCAAAAAAAAAAAACTCTTGTGTGGAGAAATTGCATCTGCTTGGTATTTATTAAATCCACAAACCAAAAATGTATAACCACATACTTTCATTTTGTTTACAAGCCTTGTTTACAAACGCTTTGGTTTGTGTTGCGTGACCGTACTTCTGTTTTTGTTCATGTATTTAATATTTAATTGTGCAGTGCTTTGTTTTGTATGTTAAAGATTAGATGTATACAGTTTTACCTCCAGAAGGTATCACTCGTGAGCTTCCTCTGGCTAGGACAATTGTCAAATATGATAATCAGAAGAACTATTTAAGTGGCCGTTTCTGACGTGATTAACTTTGATTAACATGCCCTGCTGAAAATGTATATTTTGAAATTGCACTGAAATCACATCAAATGTTTAAAAAAAGAAAAAAATGATTTGTTGTTTTGTATGCTTGTTAAATTAATAAACTTTTTTTTTTTTTTTTTTTTCAAAAATATTTTGGTTGTCTTGAAGGTCTCCTGTCATTAATCCTCGTAGTAGAAGACTCATTCAAATCGTGTTGTTCTAACCAGTCCCCGACACAGTGGTGCACACAGAAAAATCGCTGTTACGTCAATGAAAAAATAAAATCTCAGTGTGAAATACGCTTGAGTATTCAGGTTTCCACATGTTAAACCATGAGAACATGATCTGAGGTTACTTATTCACACCCCTGGAATTACTGCCAAAACTGTTAGTGAACGGCTTTACTCAATCGAGTTTCATTCACAGCCACGAACCACTAATGTCAGATAACTTCACATGTGCAGAACATTTGCCTCTGTCTATAGTGAGTTATCGTGAAAACCAAAAATGATCACCAGAAATCTGGGTCCTTCTTGCAATAGTAGTCAGTTCTCACACAAACCGCCTCAATAGTCATATTGTATATTTTCTATCCATCAATCCATCTCCGACCACTTTATCTGCTCTGTGCTCAGGAGCCGACGGTAAACCAATCACACCTTCAGGCACTTTAGTGTCACAAGTTAACTCGAATCATAAACCTGTTTTTCTTATTTATTTCTTATTGCACAGACAAAACAGAGTTGAACTTGCTGCCTTATCGCTGTGAGGCAAGAGTAGTCGCCACTACACCACTTTGTGTCTCAGTATATGAGCTGTACATAGAGTACATAGAGTGTGTCGTAGAGTCTGTCAGCCAGACTGAACCTTAAAACGTGTGGGTGAATGGATGAATGTGACAATTGTAAAGTACTTGAATATCCCTCGAGCAGGAATCATCTGACTTGATCGTTTGCTCTATTTGGACGTTGGATTTAGTTTAGTTTTTTTCCAGTTTTAAGTTGGAGATTTGAATTCACACAAAACAAATGTGTATTACATAAACAGAATTTGACCTAAGACACTGGTTTTGTGTGTCAAGCTCTCCCAACACATTCATCTGTGGGTGATCTCCAGATGCATTAGTCTGGTTCAGTAGGAAGTCTTGACTGATCTGCCTGTGCTGTGATTCTTCAGCTCGTACTGTGTGGTCCTAACGCTCCACATGCACAACACGAGTCCCTTTTGCAGCCTGACCTGACTGAAGTTTGGGAATTTTGTTTTTGCATGCCTCAGTACGAAGCATTCTTTGTTGCTGTTGGGACACGTACAAAGTAATTTAGGTGGTGCGAAGAAATCAAATTGTTATCCTGGGCCTTGTTTTCACATGTTTTTGGAGCATCTGTCCAAATAGCTTTTCATGCCTAAACAACATCAGCAATTATTCTTTCTTTTTTTTAATTTTTTTTTATTGGGGGGGGTAAATCTCTGTTCTACAAAATCTACTGGTCTTCTTATTAAAGTTCAAACTTCATGCACGATGTATCTCGATGCGGTTTACAGCTTTCTGTGCAGATGAGATACAAAATATATAAAAATAAACCCAGTTATGAATATACCTTTTAACAAGCTCATACATGAGCATATGAGTAAACTTTTATTCTGGATATAAAAACACATTTGGGGCTTTTATTTTAAGTTCTGTTGGTAATTTGTTTCTATTCCTGTTCATTGTGAATGATATGAACCGGAGGAATTGGTTAATTATCCCATTCAGATAATACCAAAGATAATGCGGTGTACCTTCTGAGTGAACTATGGTGGCAGATTTGCCTTAAACCAAGAGAAACCACTGTACCCGAGGAAGAACATGCAAACTCTCCACAGCAAAGCGCTAACCACTATTCCAGTAGCTGTTACTCTGATTACTTATCAGAATGCCAAATAACAACACACAAAATGTTCTCTAAGTCCACAATCTCAATTCAGTCAAAAAGCTGATTTTGGGTTGTCCTCCTATATCCAAGTACATTAAACAAATCCAGTGGTTAGAACTTTCACCTCAAAGCAAGAGGTACAAGGTTTGAGTACTGCTTTGCTCAGGAGGTCTCTCTCTGTGAGGATGTGCATGTTCTCCCTGTGCCTGTGTGGGTTATGTCTGGCTGCGCTTAATCTTTTTCACAGTAGGTGTGAGTGTGTGGTGAAGTGGCGACCTGTCCAGGGTTTGACCTGGCTTTGTTCGTAGTGAGCTCTGATTAGTGAACGCTTGAATTGGACTTCATTGATTTGTAGTCAACATTTTCTTTTGCTCTACAACAGTGATTTGTTGATGGATGCAACCAGTGGTGGCTGGTCAATAGGGGGCGCCGGGGCGCCGCCCCCCTGGTGGAAGCAAGAGGAATGGTTTTCATTATTATTATTATTATTATTATAAAATATATGAATAAACTCTAATACGATCAACATTTGTTTATGCCAACAAACTAACAATGGGCCCTGAACTGTATTCGCTTCATTTTCTACACATAATCTTCAATAAAAGTTAGGATTTCTTGCTTTCTCTCTCTAATAGTGAGTGTGTGAGAGGGCAGCCGAGGGCGATGAAGAAAGCACCCCCTGAGGAGGCGGGGCTTAGTAGTGATCTTCACCAGTTACTGATCAACACCAGAGCGACTGACAGAAGATTAAACCAATCAGCGTCATTTCTTGTCCGAGACTTGGGGCGCTATTTAAATGGCCCCTGGCCAGAGCTGTTCAGTGATTGGCTGAAAGTCTGGTTTGTTCTCAAGGCGTTTCTAGGAGATGTTGAGGTGAAGACAACAAGCGGTGAGTCTCTGGTTATTAACTCTGTCACATCTCTTCTAATTTACGGTTTGAAAGAAGAAATTTGGCTGAAAAGTTGCAGGACAGGTTCAACTTTCTCCAGTATAGTTATTTTTTTTTTTTTTTGAGGTGTCTTTCAAGAGAGATGAGGTGATGTGTTGTTTGAAAATACCCCTGATATACCTTTTGTTTTCCCTAATCTCAGACTAACCATTAATGAAGCTTCTGCTTCTATTTGTTTGCGAGTATGTTAATAAAAGAGTTTTAGTAAGTGTTCTCTGTTCAACAGCCGTTTAAATGTCTCATGCCCTTTGGCCAAAAAAGCATTGGACTATTTTGAACATCTGTTATTGTGAAGGGTGAAGATTACAGGTATAGGTGTTGCCGATTACATTTTCAAGGGCCTAAATTAATTATGGTAGTAATATCCTGCACTTATTGCTCTTCTGAAGGTTGAAATGGAACCACAATTAAGAGTTTTCATCATACTTTTTTCCTGCTATGACATGACTCCAAAAAAAACTTCTTCCACTCAAGTATTCAGTGCCTCAGGTATAAGCAAAACAAAACAACATAAAAAAGCATGTTACTCAAACGTAAAAACAACCATAGGTGTAATTTAATGCACAATTCAGAACTTCTCGCCATACAAATACAGTAAGTGGATAATAGGAGAAGAACTTGAAATGACCCATCAGGTAAAAGTAAAAACAGGCCTCGATCAGGTTTAAACTGAAAACATGTTTTGAAGCGCGCCGCGTGTCTGCCACAGGTGTTTTCAATACTGCCTGATTAGGGTGTCCTCTGGCTGAAGGTACGTGGCGTGAGCCTGGAAATTCCTCCACTCGGTGAGCTTTTTGTGTTCAGCTTTGTATTAAAGTAAAGGTGATCGAGCACAGCATGCGCCGTCACTCATCTGGCACAAGAAAACAAGTCAAATGTACACGTTGTCGTCCTTCATATGCAGTCTAATGTATGTGGAGCCAGTCTAATGAGACATTTTGGCCTTCAAGTACTGACGACTGTGTGAAATAAACGTTTCGAGACACTTTGGTGGCAGATATTACCCGGAGCACTCTGCCGCCATCTGTTGGAACAGAAGTGCAACAACTTGTACAAAAATCAACTGAAATAATTAGAAATAATAATTCTTCTGATAGTGTACATAACTTGTTTGTTACTTTATTATCCTATTCTGATCTAGATTTGCAGTGCAATTTACAAATTAATTCATGGAGCAATCTGTATGTTCTGTTAATTGTTTATCGAGGGGATTGGAAAGGAATGAGCCCATATATATTGATTAACAAAAGAACATTAAAAAGTGTTTGTAGGTTTCTGTTATGCACCAGCTAGTGAGAGATGAATGTTTGCTTACAAAGCATGCCAGACCTCTTCAGTGGTCTTAACATGATCAGTCACATGTACATGTTTACTCGGTGTACTCACCAATGGTCCCGGCTGCTATGCAGGATCCTCGCACGGCGTTGGAAGAAACTCGGGGGTTTTAGTGTCTTGCTCAAGGACGCTTCAAAAGTGAAACAAGAGTGGGCCAATCTGAAAAGCTATTTGTGGACCTTTAGAAAGACTCCTGCAAGAGTTGATTATAAGAGTTTATTTTATCTACGTATCGCACAAATAAACACAAACACCATGTGCATAATACTACATAACTCCATACATGTCTGCTCTGCACCATCGTTTTCAAAGTTATGATCCTGGGCTGCTGGAGCATTTCTTAGCTAAATATGGACAAATGCCGAGTACGCTGTGGACAGGTTGCTGAAGAGAGACATTCACACCCTCAAGCAATTTAGAGTCACGGGTGATTGACCACAAATGAATGTTTTTTGATTGTGGAAGTAAAACCAGATTACCTGGAGAAAACCGAGGCGCAGGGAGAACATGCAAACTCCACACAGAAAGGTTCCTCAGGTGCAGACTTGGGCCCGTGAGGCAGGGGTGCTAAATACCATTATACTGTACTTCAAAAGAAATGGTGTCTTCATTGAACTCAGCCATCAAACATGCACAGTGCTGCAGCAAATAAGTGAACATTTCAGCGACTGAAAAGTCTTAACAAACCTCACGTCCAATCAGTGGAACCAGATGTGAGCTGGGTGCAGGGCTGCAGTGGCCTGTAAAACACATAAATAAATCACACACTTAACAAGAGCCTAATAATGTGGATTATTATTATTTCTTTTTTTTTTTTTTTAAATAGGACAAATATCTGTGTTGAAATGTTTTGAATTTGCATGAGAGTGAGATTGTGGGGATTATCAAGTCATCTCAGGGAATATTCATCGCTAAACTGCCATCAATTGGAGATGATTTATCAATTTGGCTACACTCTAATTGGGCATCCAACCAAGCTGACTCTAACGGCATAATCCCAAGTGCTTAGTGTGGTTGAAAAGAACGCCAGCTAATTTTTATTTTGGTTGATTTATAGTTTCATTTACAAATAGACATGCATAGTATGCCTTGATACGTGATATTGGTGAATTCATTAGTCTTTGTTAAAATCAGAATTCTACATGTATGGACAATTTCAGATGTGTATATGTTTATATATACGTGTGTGTGTGTGTGTGTGTGTGTGTGTGTGTGTGTGTGTGTGTGTGTGTGTGTGTGTGTGTGTGTGTGTGTGTGTGTGTGTGTGTGTGTGTGTGTGTGTGTGTGTGTGTGTGTGTGTGTGTGTGTATAGAGTTTAGAAGTAATGAAAGGAAAGAATAAAGGAGAAAGAAATGAAAAAAAAGTGTAAAAAAAACCCCACCAAAATAACAGATGTAGAACATTGGGTGTAATATGTGTGATATTACATTAAATTAATCACATGACATCCGTCTCGTCTTTGACTTTGACGCACTTTGATGCAGATGCATGAAACTCACATCGGTTTGAGAAGCTTTTTATATTGTTTGATTCTGTTAAAATGTTTATGTGATCATAATTAAAAGAAACACTTTTGACTGACAACATAAAACACCAAAGAGGCAAATGGACAATGGGTTTTTATTCACAGTAGCTCATCTTCTTGAAATACCCCATCTCCTGTATCCTCCTCGCTCACATCAATCACCCTCTCTCACTGCAACATGAACCTCGTCACTGTGTCTTCTCCACCCTCAGCGTCCTTCTCAGACGTGATCAAACCGTCTCAACCTCGGCCCTCGCTTTCCCACCAAACTGTCCAACATCAGCTGTCTTTCTAATGTACCCACTTCCAAACCTGTCCATTCTGCTCTCTATTAGTCAAAACCTTGTGTCAAGACTTGATCTTTTCTTGAATTTGGCTCAGGGAGGGTGATTTCACTGACCACAATTCAGAAATCCTCTGATCTGCTTCCAAATAAATAAATGATGCCCATTAAAAGCAGGTTTTTACTCTTATGGTATACATCTAAGAAGGTCATCTTAACTTAATGTAAGTAGAAATTTGTGTTCCTAACACTAGATGGTGCAGTTGCATTATTAATGGAGACTGTCAGAATCAGACCTGGATAAAGTAACAGCGATTTAGAACCCTTCAGTTTCCACAGAACCTCGATTAGAGTCAGATAATTCAACGTATTAGGACGATTATAATTATTTTCAAAAATCCGCTATATCATTATTTAATTATTTCTGAGTTGATGAAAACTCCAAACAGCGTATTTTAATGTCAGTCCTCTTTAACATCTTAAAACTAAGTGTATGATTTGTTTTTCCACAAGAGTTTCCACTTTGTGAAAAAGACAAATTTCCAGTTTAGTTTAGCAGTCATCTACAAAACCGAACTCTTACACTTTTCATGTGAAAATAAATAATCTTACATTTAAATAGCCCAAGTAAATGTCATTATTGTACTTGGTAGGACAGATGAAGAAGACTGCCATCAAATTAGCGGTCACCTTGATCATCAGACAGAGCAGAATATTTGATAAGAAATATAAGGAGGTTCATAAAAGCTCTGCAGTCCGTCATGGTCATCTCCTGATAATAGACCTAAAAGGCTGGACTAATGTCCAGCTTTGGTTGATTATGCATATTAATGACACCTCAAGAATTCATCACAAAAATCTTCTTTCTTTTTTTTCTTTTCAATGGGTGAGGAGGGCAAATGGTAATAAATGGTTGAATTTATTCACTTTTGGAATAATCCCTTTAATCAAGGGATGAAACTTTCTGGAGACCGGCAGACCAGGCTCCTTAAATCGTTAAATAATTCAGGATCAATTTTATATGTAATATGATCACTTAGCTGTTTAAAAAAAAAGAAGAAAAAGTCCTTTAGGAGCTAATGAGCCCGTAAGCTTGAGAAAACTCATTTTTATTATTGAGGGATAATAAAAACAATTGCTTTTCTGTGCTCATCAAGCAGGGGAAAAGGAACTGCAGGTGGCATTTGCAACAGTGCAGGTTTTCAACAACTGGGCTGCCTACTGGCCTAGCATTATACTCTGAGGCAAGCTGCACTGGGCTTTTGTGGAAGTGCTCGAGATAACACAAAGAGAACTTCAAACGGGCTTCTTATTGTGTTCTATTCTTCTGGGCAAGCTGATTACAGTTAAGGATAAAAGTTGTTCCTATACAGTAAACTAATGCGGAGAATCAGAGAGCACTAATTAAGTCATGGGGGATCTGAGGCGGTTGGCTTGGATGTGTTCCCCAACACCCAGACCATGGGGGTTTAGTGGGAACTTTACAGCCCAACAGCAGTCAGCATCAAAGGTGTTTATTGTCAGCTGAATGTCCGGTAGAGGCATGAACCGCTGGATCTTCAAAGCCACCTGGGAAAAAGAATAAAATTTAAAAAAATAAAAAACTGAAACTACAGCTTCTTAGCCTTGCTCGTCTATTCTGCTCTTGTCTTTTCACATTTCACTGCCCGAGCTCACAGCTTACTAAGCTGTGAAAAGCCATTTTCGAAAAGTCACTATATAAAATCTAAAATACACATCAGCCTTATAAAACAAAAGCCTTAGATTTAGCCTTAATTTTTACTGGCCGCTGTGTTAAATGAATCTGATTTAATTGGCTTTCATTTGCCTCAGTGTAATGGAAATTATACAGTTAGAAAGGAGCTTTAGATATACATTCCTGTAAAATCACACAAATTGTGAATATTTGAACTCATCTTGCAGGTCAGTGTCAGCGTGTTACATCTAATTTTCAAATTTCGTTTCAATAGAATGGATATTACTATGTTTAAGTGAAGATGCTGCATGCTTCTTGATCACAGCTCTGAATAGCTGCGGCTGAAGCGTCATTTCTGTTTGTTCTATGACCTCGGTAGACACTGAATAGACGGATCCTGTGAAACTCTGTGTAGGGTTTTGTATTTGTGTATGTACTTTGAGGTTTGAGCATACTGTAGTGTGTGTGTGTGTGTGTTTTGTGTGTGTGTGTTCATACCTCTCACTACACATTTCCACATGGCATCAGTCGATGGAAAGTTAAGCCCCAGACAACCGTATTGACCAGTTCAAATTCTACGGTCCCGACCTCTTTTGGATTTTCCTTTTGTGTGGCCTATTTTGTAACTTGTCCTTGTGTTAGAGGTGTGCCTTTCCACATGATTCAATTATTCACATCCATCCTTTGTTGATTATTTCTTCCAAGTTCTTTAATTGTCACGTATTCCCTCCACTGGTACTTATTTTCTCTCTATTATTTAAAACTGTAATGGCCTCACCTGTTGCCCAATCCAGTATCAACTTCTGTGTGAACAAATATGATTAAATACATTTCATCACTTACAATTTATTGGGAGTTTGCCCTATAACCTTGTAACAGAGTTTGTAAGTTATTCAGCTACAGGTGTTTTTTGCACATATATCTCTAACTATGATCACGAGTTACCTAGAAACATTCAAAATGCACATGTACATTTTCTGTTGTTGTTTTAATAATTTAGCAATAGCCTGACTGTCCACGCACATGGAGAGGGGACACATGCATTTCCTAACCCCTTTTCTCATTACTGGAAGGGCCTGTCCCACTGCCTGTAGCCTCCTGCAAATTGCAATTTAGTATTCTACGAGTTGTGTGTGTGTGTGTGTGTGTGTGTGTGTGTGTGTGTGTGTGTGTGTGTGTGTGTGTGTGTGTGTGTGTGTGTGTGTGTGTGTGTGTGTGTGTGAGCGCGCGCGTACGCGTCGGGGGAGGGGTAGAGAGTGTCTGGTAGAAAACCTTTAATCCGGGTGCTGTCAGGCCCAAACCCGGCTTGACGTCCCATTGATGTGGAACAGAACAAAACACAGGGCCCCTTGCTAAGCTCCCACTGGCTCACGCACACACACACACACACACACACACACACACACACACACACACACACACACACACACACACACACACACACACACACACACACACACACACACTGGGCCCCTCTCTAAACCCCCCCATCAGCCTGGGCCCCCACTACTAGGAAGGGCATTCCTCAGCCTGTGCACATGCATGTGCAAACACAAACTCACTCAACATCATGCACATGCGCGTGTACCTACATAGGCAGACAAACAAACTGTGTTGAGGAGAAAAACAACAACAACACAATTTTAACTATTTGAGTACTGTGTTGTCATTCGCAGGTGGTAACAGCTTGAAGATCTCTCATATAGGATGTGGGTGCCCTCATTACCATATGTAAACCTGTGTGTGTGTGTGTGTGTGTGTGTGTGTGTGTGTGTGTGTGTGTGTGTGTGTGTGTGTGTGTGTGTGTGTGTGTGTGTGTGTGTGTGTGTGTGTGTGTGTGTGTGTGTGTGTGTGTGTGTGTGTGTGTGTGACTATGATGTCCAAGTGTGTCAAAGTCGATAGTCACCTATCTACTTGAGTTTTTAGGAGTGTACACACACACACACACACACACACACACACACACACGTTTGGGGGATGCCGGGATACAGTTAACAGAAGCCAGATGCTGGAGTGTGCGCTGGCAGTAATGAAAGTGTGTATCCGTGGTGACAACAAACAGTTATTATTGTCCTGCTGTTTGGACAAGCTCCCAGCCCACAGCATCTCTGTTTACTATTAGCTTAAAGCAAGAGAAGCAGTGAGGAAGGAGACATAGAGCAGACGAAGAAAGTGAAAGGCAGACACATGACGGAGCGGATGCAAAGATGACTTATATTGGAATAAACATATGTTTTAGGTAATGGTCTGGAACTGTTAAGGATACTGATGTTCATTTGGTTGTTGTTCTCTGGGTGACCAGAAGGTGGAGATGTGGACAGCAAGCAGTGGTGGTTCAGAATGAGGTACTCCACCTTTGACCCATATGTTGGCCTTGAGGCTGAAGTACTTCAGTTCATCAGCTCACTTTCAATCCCAAGGCTTTGGTGGTCCTGTACAGTTGAACCTGATTCATCCATGAGGACAGGAGGAAGCCACACACCTTCTGTTTGGGAATACCTTCCAATTTTATTTTTGTGATACACCCCCATTCACACTTACGTGGTCAACATGTTCTCCCCTACCACCTTGTCCAGGACCAGTCTCACCTTTAGTTTCCGCTCTTAAATTGCAGAAAGTTTTATTCGCAGGTGCCAGATTTCTGCTGCTTCCGTTCTGGAATGTCAGAACTCCGAGTGAGCCGTTTGTTTGGGCCGGGCTGCAGTCCAAAGAGGCTCGAGCGGTCCCAACCAAAATGTTTTTATTGACGGGTGAAAGCAGTTAGACCGACAGCCCCGATTGGTTGTAATTGGTCGGCAAGTCAGTGGCGTGTTTGAAATACCCTATGTAAAGTGGCAGTCTTTAGGAGCACACACACACACACACACACACACACACACACACACACACACACACACACACACACACACACACACACACACACACACACACACACACACACACACACACACGCGCTTGCCCCTGTTTCTCCCCTCCAGTCGCCTTAAGAGAAGCCAGATGGGCCACGGGGAAGCAATCGCCTCTCTATTTGTCTTGGTGCTGATCAGGTTAGTGAAGTGTTCTCAGGCCTGGCCAGGAGTGCACACACTGCTGTCTGTTGTCCCAGCTACTCGCTACATAACTCCAGCCAACTGGCGGGGTCATGCTGTTGGACTGTCTAAACAGCGGCGCAGCGAGTAGCGGCAAAAATGCTTTTGCGCTAGTACAGTACGCCGGCAACAGTGATGATCTGTTGGTTGCAATGGACAGAATAGTTTGATGGTTAGTGTACAAATACGAGTCAGTAAGGTAGCTGGTAGCCAACATCTTTCATCTGCTGATATGGACACCACCGTTTAGCACTGGGTCAGTGGATGAGAGGTGTTCAGGCGGTGGTGTGTGTGGAGAAACATTCCACCCATTGAATACACAGATGGTTTGGTTTAGAGCAATGAAATGAGCACCAGACACAGAGCAGTGACAGTGAACCGAGGCCTCAGTGATGCACACACACACACACATGCATGTAGCGCAGACTGCTCGGGTTAATGGAGTGACGGAATCCAGAAGGAATTTACTCAAGGACTCGGGGAGTGAACTATTAGGTAGCCCTCAAGCTGCCCGGCACACTGTCCGAGAGCCCACCGTTTTTCCTCCGTGCAAGGCATCTGCAGTGCAACAGAATAGATGTTGATGACAGAGGTATTATCAGAAAACTCAACGAAAATAAGCCCTATTCAAATGAGTGAAATACAACGATCCATGAGATTAAACTAAAAAAGTTGAGGAAGTTGCAAAGGGGCTGTCCAGAGCTTTCAGCGCCGCACCTTGGCAGTGAAACCTGAACCCTCCCAGACTTGCCCACCTCCTGATTGGCTGGCCCTCCCATGAACCCTGACCCTTGACTTTGTCTGGGGCTTGTGACCTTGAGTGAAGTACGGGCCGAGCATTGCGTCTCCTCCCAGACTCTCATCTGCGCTCTTTCTCCCTGGCTTTTCCTCTCTTCTCATTTGTCTCCAGCGAGAGCGGGTCGGCGGGGAGGAGACGGAGAGCAGAAATGTCAGCGAGACATTAAACAGAGTACGTCTGTGTGTGCTCTCATAGTCCAACCTGTCTGATTTCCCCCTCCTCAGTCCCCGCACCCCTTCTTCCTCCTCTTTGCGTCTCCTCCATATGCGCTTCTCCACAGAGCAATAAATTCATCCACTTCTCTTCAAATCTCTCAATTTCTTTTTGCTCCATCAACACCCTCATCACTTTTACTGCAGTCCATTTTACCTCCCTTTGCCCGTGTATACTTTATTATACCTAAGTGTCAGGGTCAGTGCCATCAGTCATGCAAATAAAACAGTTGTAGTTTAGCATTGTTTAGCAAAACATCATGACTTTAAAGAGGAAAAAATTCTTTGTCTGGGCTGGATCAACATGATTAAGTTCACCATTTTAACAATAACAGTGCATACATTTCTGTCAATCCTTTTGCTTCTTTCATCATTTTTATCTACCATTCATATTTCTCGTATTTGGATTAAAACTAATGCACATTGCACGAGCACTGAGACATTTTGTGACCAAATGGATGGTGAAATTCAAATTCAAGTGTTATTGTGGTCCTCCCAAACTAAAGTGATCCGTTTTTACCAAACTACACTTCATGTGAATGCGAGCACCCAGTTAATTACTTAATTCTAATCAGTCGGCAGACAGTAACCTCTAGTGGCAGGGATTATTATGGCAGGAGCAATGGAGAAAAGCCCTCATTGAAGTATGAAGAAGTCTACATTTTGGAACTGATTATGAGTCATAAGCAGGCTACAGCTACAGACCACGGATATAAATACTATTTTGAAGCACCATTGTCTTTATTAAACTTGATGTCAACTTGTATGAAAATAACTTGTTTTCATTCAATTGTAAAGGCAAATATTTGCTTTAAATTAAGAAACAAAAAAAGATTGCTACCATTGTTAGCAGAGGGCAGCTCCCACCACTCTGACAACTGGATCACAAAGCTTGTTGAATTATCAGACTGTTGGGAAAAGCCATGTTCTGGTTTTCAATGGCTTTCTTTTTTTCTTTTTTAATGATCTTGGTCTTGTTTCTTTATGTTTTTGTTGCTGGTTCTTATTTCATATTTTAGCCATGTTCTTTCCACCTGCCCACATCTGACACAAGTCTTCATATTCTCAGATTATGTACATATGTAAAAAGCATGTATGTATGTATGTATGTATGTATGTATGTATGTATGTATGTATGTATGTATGTATGTATGTATGTATGTGTTTGTTTTGTTAACCATGGAGGGGTTGTGGGGAGGAAATACTCTTGCGCTACATTCAATATTGTTAACGGAACAAAAAGATAGTGTAAATGGCAAAATGGACTATTTACAATCAACCAAATCAATAAGTGTGGTTGATATTGATTCAAAACCATTTCTTTGTTTATGAACTTGGCATTTTAAGGGAAATGAACAAAAAGAAAAGCATATTTATTGTGTTGAAACAATTTCAGTGGCATTTTTAATACTGAAATTAGAATTTTTTTAAACCTACACATTATTAGGCATGAGAGAAAGACATGAACATTTACTTTGAAGTAAACTATTTATTACAGGGCTTTCAATATCAATATTCTTGCTGAATTTGTATCTGTGTTAGCACCCAGTGTTTTATTTAATAGCAGCCCAGAAGGAGATGGATACCCATTTATATTGTGATTCAGGTGGCTGTACTTCTGTTAGACAAGACATGTAGCGAGAGATGTTGTACGTCGTCAGACATCTTTTCAGTTTTCCATGAAAATACAGTAAATACAGCATCCTCAATACTGCACATGAAAGATGTTTCATGTGTCAGATATATTTAGCATATGATATCATAATATTGATTCAGTTTCAGCAGAAATACCTTCCTATTCTATTATTTCATTTACTAAAAAACAATATTTCTTGAATATATACATACATATCATAGGATGGATGTTTTTTCATGAGTTTTGAACACATCAGGGTGGGAAGAAAGCGCAGTGGCAGAGTTTATTAAAAAAAATTGGAGTTTGGTCCGTTTTTCTAATATTCTAGAGAAAACACTGACATAATAGTTTCCGTTATGCAGCAAAAAAATAAGTATAATAGACTGTCTGTGTCCCCTCGCTCACATCAGTAAATCATCTACTTTGAATTGAGAGTACCTGCTCCACCCGACATCATCCTCAGTAATGATCATTGGTTCATCTGTGTTACTCTGAAATGCTGTTGGTCTCTGTCAATCGTAAGCACCTCAATTGGAGTGATGAGGTCAATCGAGCTGAAGTGAGGTGAGTTTATGTGATGTCCTTTTTTTTGGGACACGTTCATGTCTTTTTGGCTGCTTGATTGCATTGTTTTTGTCATTTATGCTCCATTTTGTGGGCTTATGACATTATTTCCATTACAAATGTAACCATTTTATAATTTTTAACATGTGGTTCTAGTGATTTAGATTAGGCTTTGTTGAGTTGAGCAGGTTCTGTCTTGTATTTAGTCAGATCCAGCAATCTTAACTGTACAGTAATTTGACTTGAGTTATTAAATCTCTTATGTCAAGTCACCATCTTAAGCTGAAACAACTGACTAGCCAATTGTGGGACCATGAGGAGTAGAAAATACTGACATTTCTGCGAGTAATAAGGTTTTCTTATACTTTGTTACATCCAACTTGAACTCCTGTTCTCTCAGTCTTGACCACCGTCATCGCTTTTCCGGTTTGTTCCTTGTTTGTAAAAAAAAACCCAAATCTCCTCTTTCCTCCTCTCACACCTGTGGACGCACACACCCATGTCCCACACATGCACACAGAGACGTCCCTGTGTGCCGTCCCGGTACAGAACATGGCAGCAGAGTGCAGCAGAGCACAGCAGAGTGGTGTTTATTTTATTGGATGTTTATTTCTCTCTGTAAAACATGCCACTCAGGGATGTTGTGAAGCGATGTACTCAAGCCCCTTTGCTCTCCCTCTCTTCTCTCCCACTCCCAGTGTAAACAGTGTGTGTATCGCGAGTGTTTCCTTTACTAGTCTGTGTAGACGTGTAATCCGTCCAGTCAGACATTGTAAACAACATCTCTACATGTTTATAAATACTGCCCAACCATTCTAATGAATTTATGGTAATGCCTTGTTCTACTGCTTCTGCTGTGTGGAAGGGGTACGCGTGCATGCATTTCTATTCTGTTTAGGAGTGCTGCGCGCTTTTTACTGGTTTGTGATGTTCCTGGAGGAGGCTTTATTTTCTGGAGCATGGAGCCTGGTTAAAAGCTTAAAACCTGTGACAGCATCAAACACTGACTGACTGTTATGAACCAATGTGCCACAGTACGAAGTCCATTAGCAAACCAAGTTTGTTTTATTCCATTTACTTGCCTTCAACTAACCACAGCAAGGTCTGATCTTTTAATAATGTGTTTTTCTTTTTTCTTTTTTTTAGAAGTTTGTGCCATTGATTTTTGACTTGGCATTGACAGCTCATGCCACAGGGAATGTGTGTGCATTATTAAACCTGCCATTAACTTGTGCTATTTCACCACATTCCTGTGTTTGATTAAAACGTGGATGGTTATCAAACCTAATCCCCTGTATTGCATAGACTGAAATACAGACTTAAAGTGTTACACACTCGGCTGAGATGTCCAAGATAAAGGTTGAACAAAATGTGCAAAACTGCTGTAACCGTCCAAAACAAGGGCTCCTAATGTGAGACCAATCCAGCAAAGGTTAGATTTTGACTTCGATGACTGAGGAATTAATTGTTTTAAAATGTGTGACATGTGAAAGTGAAGACCTCCTCATGTGATGACTGTTTCCCCCTAAATCCATGAAACAACCTGTCCCAATCAAACATGACACCGTGCAGCTCATTCCGACTCTGCAGAGTGCCGCAGCCACCATTAGATTTTAATTCTCATTTGCCTACTCTTGATTTCTTTTGTTCAAATAAAAACACCTGCAATCTGTTAAAAGCTTAAAATTGACTTTGCAATAGAATTCATCAGACATGCATCGCATATCAATAGTCCAGTACTGACAGAAATTGCGAAGTAATAAATTTGTGGTAGTTGAGATACTGAAGACAAAACCACATGACAGTGACAGTAATTTATCTGTCTCTGAAGATGATGCAATTTGTACACACACTCCACTTTTTGCATGATTATTTGTTTGAAGTCTTTTTTTGTAGTTTCCTTTTGCACTTTGTTGCCAACGGGGCAATTAACAGGGGCCATTAAAGATTACAGTCTATTATTGGTCTGTGACGAACACTCAGCGGCCACATTGTTTAAATAACAGCCACTCATACACAGGTTGAACACACGCACACATGCATGCGTGCACCTCTGAGGGTGTATCTTGAGCTTCGAGATGTCTTTTTGTTTTTGTAGTTGTCGGACTTTAAAAAAAAAAAAGGAACACCTGACAAACAAGACTAACTGACAGAGAAGTTGTGTGATTCTAATCATCACAGACTGAGGATTTAACCACAGTAGAGACGAACAGCACTCGCCCTCAGAGTTCATCTAATGAGTGTCAGCTCCAGTGTGCAGGTAAATATGACGAAACCCAAACGGTAGATTTGCTGTTCAGTGGTTCTCACTGTGTACTACATGTGTTTTGTTGATTTGATTATGTTGCTGGCATGCGTGTCAGCAGGTGTGTGTGTGTGTGTGTGTGTGTGTGTGTGTGTGTGTGTGTGTGTGTGTGTGTGTGTGTGTGTGTGTGTGTGTGTGTGTGTGTGTGTGTGTGTGTGTGTGTGTGTGTGTGTGTGTGTCCGGCAGTGGGTCTCAGACAAAGCCATCATGGGCTCCCTCTCATCAGGCCTGACAGGTGTTATTACATAGAAATGAGAGCAGTGATGTATGCATCTGTAATGTGGACCTGTCCTCTTCTGCTTGATGGAACCTGGCGCTTCTCATTATCGTGACACATCTGAGAAAAGAACAAAGTACCAACACTTCGCCTGAAGTGCGGCTCATAAGGCAATATGAAGCATCATAAGCGCATCTCATGAGGACATTGAAATAAAGTGGCACGTCACTTTTCAAAATGCTTTCAAAGTACTAACAAATCTGTTGTCAGTTTCATTTAGTGCAGATAAATGAGTTTTCTGCTGTGCTTTTGGTCGTTGGGATTTTAAATGGATGTTAAAGCACTTAAAGTAGAAAAGAAGCATTTGGTCTGATTTGACCTTCAAAATTGTTTTACGAGCTAATAGCATTCATAAACAACAGTCACTTCATTAGGAAATTAGTATGTAACATGGGTTTTATTCAAGTAGGAATAAAATACACAAAATGTTTTCAGACAACAATGACAGCTGCCCTCCCCGCTGCTATTCTGCTTCTAAACCTCAGAGAAATGAGTCACAAACACATCCCAGCCAAGGTGATATTTGTCATATTGTTTACCAGATCCACTTGGAGGCGTCTTTCCTTTGTATACACCCTTAAAGACAATGTTCTATTCAGTTCACACGCTGGTTGACTCGCATAGTGAGAGGATACAGCAGTCCCTTGTGTTGTTTGTTGTTCATTAGTTAAACTTCCACACAGTTTTGTCTCGACTGGAGTTTACTGTTGTTCCACGGAGACTTCAGTTTTTTTTTGTTTGTTTTTTTCGCTTTTGCTTTTAACACGCTGCTGTAGTCAATGTGTATGCTGCACTGCTGTGATCACAATGTGCAGTAGCAAAATGGACAAAGATAATGGTAAAAAGGATGAACATGATAAAAAAAAAAAGAAAATGACGAGAACCAAAAAATAAACTAAAAAACCAAGAGACAAAAAAGTCTGCCAGCCTTCACAATGCTCTTCTGAGTTTTTCATCCTTTTTGAACTATGTGTTGTCATACTGTTACTATTGGTTATTTGTTGGTTATCTATTCTGTCTGTATATGTTCATGATTATTGAACAGCATGGGATTAATGCTGTCTTCAGTCTTAAAGTCCATTACTCTGATTGCTATTGCTATGAAATGTTAGAATGTGTCACACTTGTGTGTTCAATAAATTGACACTTTTCAGAATGCAGACCCTGTTCTGTCCATGGGGCTACTGGTTGCCCTGGTCATTTACAAAGTGTACAAAACAAACAACAGATCATGCTAGAAATATATAATTCATTACAATTTGCATCCACGCATGCTATTTTATTTTAACTTAGTTATTGCAGTCTGTACCCCTTTAGTAATAGTATTCAAAGAATGGTTCAAGCAAACAAGGTGACTCAATACAAATAATGTACTATTTAAAATAGTATGTTTACTAGTGTAGCAGTGGATTTGTAAAACATGTTATTTCCATGCTTTCGACCTGATCTGAAAGAGATGTGTAATATGAGGTGTTTGTTGGAGTCGGAGCTAATGTGACTGCTCAGGTGGGACCTGTCGTGATAAGCAGGCCCACCACAGGGATGTACACTCTCTCTATCTTGCTCTCCCATTATTCCTATTCATCCTGCTGCTGTCAGTTTCGGACTCAATGTCCCAGCAGAGATATGCCGGTTTGCTTCACAGCTTTCAGTCAAATAAGAAAGAGATGAACCTGCTGGCCAATGGAAGACATGGTTCTGATCTATTTCCTCCTGAAGAATTAATATAAGCTGTACTATTACATGCGTACCTGTGTAATAGTATTCACTGATGAGTTCTTTCATTTCGTAGTCCACTCTACTACCTCACCGCAAAGGGTTTGGTTCTGTGCACATGTATTTCAGAGTAGAGTTTGCATGTTCTCCACGTAGCTTTCTCTAGTTTCGTCAGTAAATTGGTCCTTGGTGAGTGTATTGGATTGATGGAGATGATTCTTTCTGATAAAGTGCAATCAAGTCACGATAAATGTTTGAATTTCATCGCTCCACCCTGGTGAGGGATCTCGGTTTGAGTTGTGGCATTAAGGGCATCTGGTCAATTCACTGGCATTTCACTCATGTTCTCGAGCATCTCTTCATCCAGCATTTCTTAGTGTTTTGACCATATTAGTTCCAGTGACCTGTTTTTTTTCTAGTACTTTTGCTCTATTTGTTTGGAAACTGTTGTTTCAAATACATCTTTACCTTTGTGTCTGAGTCTGCATTTAGGTTCAAGCCCGTCATTGTGACATGCAAGATGCAGCGACTTGCTGCGGTGACGCCTGTAAAAGTGACCAGCCAATAAGACTTTTTGTTTTCCTTTGGATCCCCCCAGTTCCCAGGACAATTTTATTTTTTGGGACATTGCATGTTTTCCAAATTAAAGGTTTGGTGGCTGTTATGACCAACTTTCAATTTCTGCCTTCTCATAAACAAGATACAAAGGCAAGGTCTAGTGACTATAGCCATTACAGTGGAAACAATCAGGTGCCCATGTTCAAAAACTTGCTAATTTTTCAGTTTGAGTTCAAAATATTTTCAGTTGCAGAGATTTCTTGTAGCTTTTTTGTTTGTTTGTAAATTTTTGTACCTCCTGCCCTGAAGCAGTGACTGTGATGCACGTTGAAGTGAGATCAAGGAACACTGAATGATCAGGGTGGCTGAATGGTGGCTCTGTTCAGATAGAGGAATATGATCATTTGGATATTTTACAGAGAGAAAATACAGTACTGGCACTTTAATTTTGAATATATATTTAATCTAGTATTCTCTTAGACCAAGCCAAGTTGTTAGTGTAACCAAACAAATTGTGATTGCTTGACAAAGTGTCTATCTTCTCACCATTGCAGGTCCAGTGCTCTGATTGCCAATGCCTAGAAATGTTTACAATATCATTGAAATCAGAAATGTGGAGAAAGAAAAAAAAAAAAAATCCATGTTTTTGCAGAATTATCCAATGCCAACATTTTTTTCCCTGCAGTTAGTGGGTTGTTTGAGAACCTGTGATTGATAGAGTGAATCCAGCTGAGAAATCTACTTAAGACGCTACACACCTCCTTTACAACGAAAAACTAACTTACCTTTATGACCTTTATAGCGCTATAGTTACTCCAGAAGAGCACTACTTTGCGATCTGTATCACAGCAGGCCCTGCAACCTAAGCCTCAATAATTATATATTCTGTAATTCTCATAACAGTTTACGCTCATGCTAGTGCACTTTCCCTTGAGTGCTCTGCATTTTTTTAACAGCTAAATTTGAGTAGTTTTCCTATTTCTTATTTATTTTTTTTACTCAAAAGTGTTTTTACATGCGTTTTGGAACATGAGCATTTATACGACTTCATTGGTTGCTCTGTGACAATGACAATGTTCTTAAACTTGAGACCCTGAGTGGCCTATTTTGATAAAGCAGGAGATGTCTTTTATGGGTAAATAATGGCAGCACCCTCAATAAACTGTCTGAGGAAAGTTTTGTCATTGTATTTAGGCCTTCTGATTGATAATTCATTATGTGTTTGAGCATGTTGCTGGTTCCCTCCGCGATGGCTCTCGGTGAATAGCTTGAAAGGACAGCCCAAGTGTACTCGCGAATAAAGTATACACATTTTATTACCCTTCATCCCTTTATCTGCAGACGTGAAAGGGTCTATTCACTTGGCTGGGCTTATGCAGTGCACGAACAAGCAGCCAGTCCCACGTGTGTTGGCTGAGTTTGTCCATGTTCGCTCCAACAATTGAAAGGGACAAAGGTGAACCAACTGATTTGTTGCAGTCGCTAAAATAATAGAGCAATTTCTTTCCTTAATGCTCATGGTCTGCTGTTGACACACACACTCTCTGGTGTAGAAACACACACACACACACACACACACACACACACACACACACACACACACACACACACACACACACACACACACACACACACACACACACACACACACACACACACACACACACACACACACACACACACAGGCAGCCAGGTCTGCTGAGAACAGGCTGTTCGCTCAAATCGTCCTCAAACAATGAAGTGCTGAACAGATCACATCAATCTCTCTCAAGAGAAATATTAGTTCCCCCCAACCTTCCTTCCCCCACCCCCACGTACCAGAGGAGGCCGGGGTTGCGTATACCTTTCTTTTCTTTTTTTGCCTGTACACACTATCCATGTATCCGTGTGGCAGAGAGCTCAGACAGTGGAAAGAAAGATACGTTTTCGTCTTGTCTCAAATGTTGTTGAATCCCACCCGAGAGGCTTACGCCAGTGTTGAATATAGCCGGTGAAGGTCCGCTGCCATGAGCGTCCTGCCCCGACATAAAACAACGTCTTACTGGCAACTGGCTGCACATCAATTACACCTTTATTTGTTGGCTGGAGGTAGGGTGGATGAGGCCTTTTTTCACAGTGTCTTAAAAAAGGATTTTTACAGCAACAGTAGAACAATGATTTATATTTTCCGCCCGGTTTAATAGCAGCAGTATGATCCTAAAATAAACTCAGGTAAATCAAATGTTTCCACAGTTAAATACCTTTTTAGCACTCGGCATGTTTCAAGGAAAATTAGTTTTTCAAAATTTGAATAAGAAGAGAAGCAATATGAACTGATAAGGCAGGTTTAGGATTTAAAAAGAAGTTTTCCTTTTTATGCAGTTCTAAGGTTCTCTCTCTTTTTTTAAGAAAGTCATTCTCGCCCCATCGTTTTCTCCCACCCCCCACTAATCTCTGTATATTAGCTCTCAGGAAGGGAAAGCTCTCTCCATGTGTTCTGGCTGTTTTAATATCTGTCATCTTCATCCTGTCCTCCATCCTTCTGCTTCCTCCTCTCTTATTTTGGCTCTCGGTTTCCTCCTGTCTTCATATTTCACTCCTTTGTTTGACTCCTCTGTCCTCATCTCCGTTCACTCCATCAGTCCTCGTCAGGGGCCGGTGGTGGTCAACAACATGTGTGTGGATAGTTTTGAGGCCGATGATGAGATCTACCCCATTTAGCGCGTTGTCTTGTCATTTCTCATTTTGCACGGTGCTTTTTGTCAGCGCTGCCCAGCTTTCTTGACACTCCATATAAACATGCTGATTAGAGCTGTGGGACTCGTGTGCATGTGTACGTCAATGGTGCCAAGTGCGCACCTGTGTTTGAGTGTTAACTCTGCAGCGACATCTTTCAACAGATCATCTATTCCATTACATTTTGCTTCCAAACGGTTAATGCTCAGAGACACGCCTTTTTTTTTTTCTTTTTTCCTCCAGTAATGTCTAATTAACTTTAAAACTGCATAAAATACACCTAGCGGTCTCACACACTTTGATATTCATTATTGTCAAGATTGAACTGACAGCATGCCCTTGGGGAATGAAACTTTTTTTTTTTTTTTTTCCCCAGATGAATAAAGGCTGTTAAATCAAGTGTTTTCGCTCAGAAAATGAATGTTGTACCACGCTGAGGATTTAGTTTCAACATAGTATAATATTTGGCACGGAGCAATTTGAGCAGTTTATGCTATAATCTGTAGAGACTGTGGTGGCCAAACATACTGTCTTCTGCTGTGATTCAGATGAATTGGTTATTGCAGGCAACGGATCTCAATGTCGATCCTTGACATCGTCAATCTTGCTCTGTAAATTGTTCTTCCCCAGAAACGATACTCCCCTGATCAAGGCTTTCTTTATGTTGAACCGTCTGTCTGATCAATCGCACATTTAATAAGCACTTTCGACCCATTTTACTGTTAAGGAACTAAGAACAGTTGTTAGAAAAAAGATTTTCTGTGCGGACTAGTTGTGTTTTGAACAAGCTTTCATGAGGCTGAAAACCTGAGGGAGTTGCCTTTGGATAAAAAAGCACATTTAATCCTTAGAGTATATTGAAAACATCAGTATCACCATACTTGGAGAGATCTGAAATGCACTGGATGGTGATAATACCAGGAGTTTAATGAGGTAATTACCGTCTTTCCTAAATTTAGTCATAGCCAGTTTAATGTCTCATGATACGCCACACATGAGTTGGACCTGGACAGGGTGTAATCTGACCTGTTTGGAAAGTTCTCAATATAATTCAAGCAGCTACTTTTGTTTTGACCTATAGAGCAGAAAACAAGAGGTTATTGTTGCTACCAATTCTATTCCATTTTCTACCAAACACATTGTTTTTCACTATTTGTTCATGTTGTCTGTTTCACACATAATTGGCATGTTAGATGTTCGAAACAAAGTTACCATAGCTTCTGTTGTTCAAACCTTTCTCCTATGAAGTATTTCCAAAGCTTTTGTTATTCAAAAAAATAACTGAAAATATCAGGTTTGAGAACGTATCTTTTACAAGCTTGATCAAAAAAAAAAAAAACTTGTATTAAAGCATTGATCAAATGTGTGTGCAAGACATTTTCTTAGAAATCTCACCTATGAGTGGAGAAGCTTCCCCTAATGTTCAACACTTGATACAAATGTACCTTTTATGGCCACATCAATTATATTTATTTAATGTTGTTATTGTGTGATTTGTAGCAAAGGAGTATTTTGTGTTTCTTTGAATTCTTTGTATTGTTGCATACAACCTTTTCATAAGAACCCCCAAAAATTATATCTTTTCTTTCATCGGATTTTGCAAACCTTAACCAAGCTCTATGTTTTTTCGTCTGTACCTGTGTGTAATCTTTTGTCCTGCTTAACTCCACTGATCTGGAATCATTTTGTTTTTCGAAGTGCAGGTCAGCCTTTGGCGGACGGCAGAAATCTCTGATTGCTCTTGTTTTAACATTTGCTCAGAGCTGCATATCCATGCTGAGTACTGGGGCTGGAGCCTCCTTCTCCGTTTAAAACTGGAATATGTATTGGATTATGTGAACTGCTCTCTTTTCATGAACTTTCAACATGAAGTTTTTGTTTTGCTTTCTTCTTTTCAGCCATTTTGTTGTGTTCTGTTTTATTTTCTCATTTCTTGTGCTCAGTTCCATTCTATTGCTTTTCACGCTTCCATTGAGCCGATCCATTTCATTCAGCTGTGTTGTCTTCTATTCTTTTCCATTCAGGTCTTCCCTGTCTTTCTGTTTTTAATCCATATGTTCCACTTAATTCCATTCAGATTATTTGTTGTTATAACTTGTTTCCTTCTAATTTCTTACCTTCCACTTATTTCATGATTTTTATTGTCTTTCTTTTTTTTTTCTTTTTTTTTTGTGATGACCTTTTCTAATATGAACTTTGTGGTTTGTTTGTTTTCATTCCGGTCCAAGATTTGGATCCAGATTTGGTTCAAGTCTTTTCTTCTGTCTCATTTAAATCTGTTCTATTCTACTTTGTTTTCAATGCTGTTGTTGGCCTTTACAGTCTATTCTATTCTATTGTATTCTATTCTATTCTATTCTATTCTATTCTATTCTATTCTATTCTATTCTATTCTACTCTGAGTTCTTCAGTTTTACTTTGTATCGTTGAACTTCTTAATGAGTCTGGGCCTAACAGTAGGAATTACATTGTGTTCTACATACACTTTCTAAACAAACAATAATCTGAGCTGACTCCATGTTCAGAATGGTACATTAGTAATTTACACGTGATTTGGGTTTAAGTGATCCTTTAAAAGTGTGTTCAGTCATTCTGAGGAAGTGTTACCTTCAGGTGACCAGGGAAGCACACTGAACAACAGCATGACTGGATACATTTATAGACCCATCATCCATTTTGCATATCTGTGGTGGATGTTGTACCCTTATTGAAATTCAGAAGGTTTTTCGAGTTCTCCTTGTAAACCCTGAAAAGCCAAGGTAGAACTAATTCTCTCAGCCCTTAGTGAAAGCTGTCACACTTTTGTTTGCTTGCTTCAGAAATGTGTGTCTGCCTTCCAAAGCTTGCCCATTCTCATTTTTTCTATTTGCTTTTATGTCTCAAGTACATTATTTTGTTATTATTATTAACCAAAAAGCCAGACTCTTTCGCCCGCTCTCCCTCACTTCCAGGAGTGCGAGAATTGAATATTGCATTTAAAAGTCAATTTCCACGATGGGATTACGCAAATCAGTCTCTCCCTGTTTCACCCTTTTGCTTCCATTCATCTCTCATTCATCCTCCTCCACCTTGATGCATCTCTTCATTTGCTGTGGTTTACTCTATTCATTTGAAGACATCTTTTTTCATGCTCAACAGCCAGGCTCATGTTTTTTCACTTTGCATTGTTACGTTGCCCCTGGCCAGCGTGTGTGTGTGTGTGTGTGTGTGTGTGTGTGTGTGTGTGTGTGTGTGTGTGTGTGTGTGTGTGTGTGTGTGTGTGTGTGTGTGTGTGTGTGTGTGTGTGTGTGTGTGTGTGTGTGTGTGTGTGTGTGTGTGTGTGTGTGTGTATGCATTTGTGTGCATATACAAATATCTTGTCCAGGCCTTTTCTACTGTAAAAATAAAAATTAAGAGAGAGAGAGAGAGAGACGGAGAGAAAGCAACCCTAAAAGCAATTACTCCTTTAACATTTAATGCTTTTGGTCAATGTAATTCTATGATTAGAAGTGGGAGTTATTTATCTTTCTATCTATTCATTTGTGTATATCACCCTGACAGACGGGGAATTGGTGAAATTGCACTAGTGAAATGAATTAGGGTAAGGAGACTTGGGTGGACAAAAGCACACATTATTATCCCACAATCCCACCTTACCCTGAGTCAACCTCTCTCCCTCTCAGCATCGGTAAGAACACGATCGGAGGAAGAGTGCTTTGGACTCATGCATTTCTCATCACAATTCTTTTTGCCATTGTGCATGAGACCTGAGAGACATCCAGGTTGCACAAAGAGGACACATTCCCATGTCGGGAATTGAAACAATATAGCATTTCATTGTTTCTCTAACATTTGTGAGGCTCAAATGTGATTGGCAAAAACAATAAAAATAAATAGAAATCAAAATCAAAATCAGTTTGACATAAAGTATTGAGGTTTAAAATAGTTTATGGGAAACTGTAAGCTGTGTGACTGTCAAGAAACGGAAAGTAAATGTCTTTGTTGTAATCTTTTTTGAAATATTTTGTCATGCAGATGATGAAATACTGCAAAGATAATCGATGTTAAACAAAAGACTATATTTATAAAAGATAAGTCTCTTATTCCTCCAATATTATGCTCTTAAATTCTTGATTATGTTAACAAGGAAAGTCACATAGTGACAAGAAAATACAGCAGGATCCTTAACAGACAGAAGTTCATGGAAAAATATTAAAGTTATGTATTATTCCCCCCTAAAAATATAATAAAATATAATGTGATATACTAGCAAATTGTCATTTTGTCCACAATACAGATTTTTTTTAGATTTATCATTTACATTATGACAATGTGTATGATCAAACTTTCCAAAATTCTGCAAAAAATAAATAAAGCTACAATTAACAGTCAAGTCATGGTACATATTTGTTGAATGGTGCTGATTTAAAGTACATTTTAATGTAATGTGCAACATCATCTGGCTTTAATCCACTTCTTTAAATGTGTACATAATAAAATCAATACAATACCTGAACAAAATATACATATGATCGCCCCCCCCCCCAAAAAAAAACAACCCAACAAATAACAATAACAAACAAACACAAAAATACAATTAATAAATAACTTGACAACTTTAATAGCTGTAAACAATTTTTTTTCTTCTTGAGAGGTAGAATAGTTGGTTTTTTTTCCTTAAAAAGGCCTTGAGAGGAATGCGTTGTTGCCATATAAATAACATTTATTTCAATTGAATTGAGAAGTTTGGTGCAGAAAAGCACAATATGTAACGGTCCAAAAAAAGAAAAAAAGTAGCATTCCTGCTTGTGCATTAAAGTGAACACATAAACAGATTTGGCACAGCTTAGTCATCTTTAAGATAAATTAGTTGGCAACAATGTCTATAATTACTGTGCTTTTGAAAAGAAATGTTGACGTTACATTGAACAAAAGACAAAAAATTACATTGTATCAAACTCCGGCCTCAGCAGCCTCCTACCTCTGATCTCTACCTCTCCTCCTTTCCCTGATTTCTTTCTTTATTTTCTTTTATTTTCACCTCTCTAGAAGGCATCTCTCACCCGCTCCACTTTCCTCTCTGCTTGTTTACAGTAAGCAGGTCCGAGCAGGATGGTTTTACCTTTTATGGACATTCTTCATCCACGGTAAAAGTGCACTAATACAGCGGCATGTTACCCAACTCCCCCTCCTTATTCTGACCTTTCTGGTGGGTTACCAGGGATTGGTGGACTTTGTGCGTGTGTGTTTGTGTGCACAGACTAGATCACCAAGCCTTTGAGAAGCTCGTGATGTGCGGTAAAAGCACCTTTTAAAAATGCCTCGCTCATCTACATAGACAGATAGTGGCTGTGGCTGGAGTTTGTTTTGAATGTCTGGCTGTATAAAAAGCTCTTCTCAGAAGTGTTTAGGTTAGACTGGGGGTTCCTGCATCCGACACATACACGTACACATACACATGCATTCACACAGGCACAGCTCACAAAGCAAGGCAGGTGCTATTGAGTAAAACCTGCTGTGAACATGTACAAGTATTCAGTGGAGGAATGAGCACAAGAAAGCGATGGCATACGGCATTATGCAGACATAGTGGGCATGCACAAGAAATGTCATGTTTCAAAGCAGCGTTAATTAATATGTGAAGACAGCATTAACTCCTATTCTTACTTAAGCCCTGTAATTCCACCATACACAGTGCAGCATCAATTAAAACCCTTCAGACCTTCTCCACTGATGCTCTTTGCTGCATGTCAAGGGCAGGATCCGATTTTGTAATTTCCCTCTGCCACTATGAGCTGCAGACGCCTTGAGTAAAGGCAGTTCAAGAAAAAGAAATATGCAAGCTTATATGCATGCATGTACTTCTTTGAGTTTGTGTGCTTTATTGATATACTTGCGTCCCTGTTTGTGCAGCAGTTTGGGGCTTTAGTTTGCTACAGGGTGTGTGGTGGAGTCTGACCTCCACTGGTTCTGAAATGTCGACGTGTGTGTGTGTGTGTGTGTGTGTGTGTGTGTGTGTGTGTGTGTGTGTGTGTGTGTGTGTGTGTGTGTGTGTGTGTGTGTGTGTGTGTGTGTGTGTGTGTGTGTGTGTGTGTGTGTGTGTGTCTGGAATGCCAGCGTCAAGGGCCTGAGAAACAGCCATCTACAAACAAACACGGGCTCGTCTTTCCCTGTTGCCCTCCTCTGGTCCCTATCACTCACTTGAAAACACAGAAACAGACACACACACACACTCACACACTGTGTGGTTGCATGGGAGTGGTGTTTATTGTCTTAGTGTTAACTAACATTGATGCCATATCTGCCCTCTCTAATTAGATTTACCTTTCCTTGTTTTTCTTTCCTTTCAGTCAAAATTTTTCTGCCTGTTGCTTTCCCTTTCTCCCCCAAAGTTGTTTTTCCTTCCATGTGTGCATAGAGGGGATGGTTAAAAGAAATATTTGAGTTCCTTTCACTTCTTCTGTCTTGAATCTTATTTTTTTCTTCTCTCTCTTTTTTTTTTGTTTAAGTTTTGTTTTGTCACTCCCTTGACTCTGTTACCTGTCCTGTGCCTCCTTGATTTCCATGGGAATAGCAGCACCCTGTGGTTCCTCCCAGAGCATAGCCAGCGGGGTCCTCGCTCTCCCTGTGCCCCTCAACACTTGCAATACCCTCACCCCACCTGAGGGGTGTGTCACCCCCACCTGGAGGGGTGGTATACCTTGCTGTGGGGCATACATACACAAATCCCCCAAAACAACATTCAATCCCTACTGACAATGCAGTGTCTCTGTGGCATGGTTGACAGTGTTAGTGTGTTTTCTCTACAGAGCTGCAGGTTGCAACCGACTGTCAGGGGATATGTTGTGATCTCCCCATTGTTGTTTTGCCTTTTATGTTTCTTCATTCTATCTCATCTTTTTCTCCTCACCAACTGGTCCTGTATGCTCCTGAGTTTTTTAGTTTTTTTTTGAATCAACAGCAAAATTGAGAAACATCAACACTTGTATGGAAGTACTCACAGAAACATGAACATTGCAAAAAACTTTGTGGCTCCAGCCACAACGTTTATTTTAATGCTCATTATCTCATGACACAGAAACAAAAGAATTACTTTCACAGGGTTTTGTTGAAAGTTAATGGTAGTGCCAGTGTGGGTTTCTGTTTGTGTGTGTCGGCAGCTGATTTTAGCAACACTCGTTTTCAGTGATAGTCTCCGGTTCTGTTTTGGAAAGAAAAACTAAAAATGTCCCAGAGCTGGTTCAAGTGACCCAACATGCCAGCCGTAAACTCCTCTTATGGTAGTGTTATGGCCGTGTGTACAGTACTGTGTGTGTACATCTACACGCGCTATGTCACTTTGTTTTCCCCTCTAGATTTAAAGCCTTACATGGAGACAAACAGACACCAGAAGCTACATGGAAGTTCCCCAGACAGGTTTTTGTTGTGTGTGCATATATGTGTGTGTCACTCTGTGCCATAGTGTACACAAACCTTAGAGGCCCATGGGTGAGGGCTACCATATCAAAGGTTCAGTGAGCAGGATTAAGTATCACTCTTCTGCTTAAGGTTTGGTCTTGTTTAGGAGTGACAACAATAGATTGCAGAACATTAGACTGATACTAGAGGGGTGAAACCCAGTCCGCATGCCCTGGAGTACAGGTGTGTTAATCTGTCTTGTTTAAATTTGATGAGCTTGCTGCTCCCAAAAAAAGAACATCTAACACATCTACCATCCTCAGTACCCTTTTTCCCGCAGTCACCTGGCCTGCTCTCATTTTTAATTTGTCTTTGAGTCCTCAGACACATGTCTGGAAATGAAAGACTGGAGAGTTGAATGCAAGAGGGAATAAGAATGAGAACTGACCCCTCTACCCCCCCCCCCCCCCCCCCCCCCCTCTCTCTTTCTGCTCCCCCCTCTCGCTCTCACCTCCTCCTCTCCAGGGAATGTTTTGGGGCCCAGCTCATATTTTGTTTGCACAATGCATTCCTGCAGGCTCTTTATTTATGTCAATCTTCCTTTTGATCAGAGTCCGGTTACCACCGGTTACCCACTCACTGCTCCTGTGAGTGAAGGAACCCACCTGTGATGCAGACTGTGTGTGTGTGTGTGTGTGTGTGTGTGTGTGTGTGTGTGTGTGTGTGTGTGTGTGTGTGTGTGTGTGTGTGTGTGCGTGTGTGTGTGTGTGTGTGTGTGTGTGTGTGTGTGTGTGTGTGTGTGTGTGTGTGTGTGTGTGTGTGTGTGTGTGTGTGTGTGTGTGTGTGTGTGTGCGCGTGTGTGTCTGCAGGAGTCTGGGGCCTTCATTCCAGGGAAAGTTTACCATCAATTAATATGGCTAAATGATTCCCTCACATGGTAAAGTATTTATGTAAGGTGATCTGGCCGGTGGCGGAGCCCTGGACATCTGGCTGTGATCTACATCACAGATGGCTCTACCTGCACGCACACATGGTCCGCGCACACACACACACGTATGGAGGTGGGGTGGATGCTTTTGTGTGTGAGGTTACGTGGTCTGTGTGTATGTGCTGTACATTTCAGGCATTAGTGCCGCTGCTTAAAAGGGAATGGTGAAGTCAGGTCTTTCAGAGGGATGCATGGACAAACCGCTGAGAGCAGAGGTCACGCATGCTTGATTTCCAGGCCTGGTTAGGAGTTTCATTTAACAAGTGGAGGAAAAGCATATGACAAAATCACCCAGAATAAGAAAGAGGAGAGAGACCTCTTTGTCTAAAACGGCACTGAAAGACCCTCTTGGTTTTTATGTTAATATGTGGAGGATGTTTTTTAATGGTGTGGACATAACCTGGTTCTGTTTATCTTTCCCCTAGCCACATGCCATTACTGCTGCATTAATCAGCATCATTTGCTCTTAGTGTTTGCTGGGAATCTTTCAGTGGTCCCTTTTAGCACACAACATAGCATATCCAGCAAAGTTCATCTTTGTGAGCTATAATGTGCTTTTGTGTGCAGCAACAATAATTCAAACTCACAGTTTACAGGAGGTTTGCCATATTTCAAAGACCCTTAAAAGCTTCAGAATCCAGAAACCTGCTTGTGTGACTCTTAAGGGATGTTTGGCAGATGACTTATCAATTAATATTGGTATTGGTTTCCACTATTAAAAGGTCACTTGTAAAAACAAACATGTTAGTTGATTTTCAAATAAATGTCCTCTGATCATTTATTCAGAATTATTTTGAAAACTACAAAAATAAGTGTGTTATTAGCAACCTTAAATTCTAACACAGCAGATATTCAATATACACTTCTTATGAACACATATTAAAAGGAACATTAATCCTTACTTATTAAGCCTTACAAGAGCCATTTAACTTCTGCACTTTGTTTTATTTCACAGATTTAAGTGAGGATGGTTTGAAACCTAAGTTATTTGTTGCTTCACATCCAGGTTACATGAAACAATGTTCCCTTGGAAGCTCGGTCTCGGAAGCACTTACTTGCACATTCATGTACTGATAATGAGGCTTATCTCACGTGGCATTTACTGAACATCGAACAGTAACCTTTCAGTTTCTGCATAGATGGAAATAGTTTAATGTACCATCTCATAAGGAGAATAATTAAGCTTTACAAATGATGTGTTTGTACTGGCCTAACAATCTTGCAATGTAAAATGAACATTAAGGGTTTGTCGGAGGATTACGCAAAGATTGAGCCCTTCGAGTAACATGCTGCGATTAATAACACTGGTTCCTGAGCAGTTTGAACTAAACATAGTGACTATAATTTCAGTTAAATGTGTTTCAGAGTCCAGAGAATTCATTGGATATTGTCAGTATAAAAAAACATTTTTAAATTAGAAATCAAAAAGCTATAACTGATTCATCACTGCTGTATTAAGATTTAGAATATATTTAATTCCACCAAGTTGGTTAAATAAGTTCAAATAAATGTGTATTAATGTATATGTAGTTTGTTGTTGAGCTTTCTTGAATGAATAACACGCATGGAGATAAACAAATTCTTCCCTCTGCAATGATTAAACAACCATCAAGACAAATACGTCATGACTACTTTGCCAAACACGTTTCGGTTGCACTTTGCCAAATGCTCTGTCAGAAAACTTCTCGTCTACACCGTATTCTTATTGCTTGTAGCAGTCTGACGCACTTTCCACTCTTAGTGACATTAACCAGTTGGATCAATGCAAAGTGCTGGCGACCCATTAGCGGAGGGTTTAGGTGCCTACGCACTATACAAGCAGAGCTGTGGATCAAACCACCAACTATGATATTGGAGGAAAACCTGTAACGCTCCCAGAGCCACAGCTGGGTTGCTCAGAAATCATGAAACCAGGTGTTTTCCTTTAAGTGGACTATGGACGGTTTTTAGTTTTTGTTTTGCTCAGCATTGGAATTGCCCGGAACACCGTGGGTGCGACAGTGAGGTGATTCATCTCTGACAGCTGCACAGCAAACACCAGTTCAAGCATGTGGTACTTTTTGCCAAGTCTTAGGAGTGAATGTGTTTAATGTGAGACAGGGTGTCGCTTGGATTGTTCTCACACAGTCAATGAGTTATTAAAGATGAAAACACTGAAGTAAACATGACTTGATTTTGATTGGCTGCCCCGTTCCTCTCTCCTGGGTTATGTTCATGCTGGTGCAAAAGACTGTTCTTGGCTTGAAGAGAGATGAATCCCAGGAAAGGTTTTCCTTGAAACCAGCCCTCTGTTCTACCCTCTTCCTCCCCCTCCTCTCCTTCCCTCCATCCTGAAAGAGCCCTCAAGAGATGTGTGTACCCTCTCGCCGTCCGTATCCAAATAATTAATCCAAAGCAATTACTCTCCTCCTTCATCTGTCCGTCGGCCCGCTAACAAAACATTTCGACACGTGTCCTCATCACTCCCCTTTAATTAAGGCAGAACTATTTATCACTCCCCTTTAATTATCCTAGCCTGTTTATCAGTCTGCCTTTAATGGAATAGGCACCAGAGAGATACTCGTACAAAACACACCCGCTACGCTTTCCTCGCTTCTGCCAGTTTTGAACTCAGGAAGGGGAGAAAATAAAAAGGAAAAAAAAACAACAGAAAACAATTAGTGCAGGGAAGACAGGAAGGAAACAGAGAATTAAAAAAGAGAGAGAAACTCTGAGAGAGAGAGATACAAGTTGTTGTTTTGCTTTCTCTGCTGGCAATCAGGGTGATGGCCACACTCGCACACTCTGCTGCGCTTTTGTTCCCCTCGCAGAAAGCTTCCGCAGACGCCATGCAGTTCACACTGAGTTCAAACACACACACACACACACACACACACACACACACACACACACACACACACACACACACACACACACACACACACACACACACACACACACACACACACACACACACGCACACACACACAAACGGAGATCAAACGCACCTTCACAATAGTTCTTTTGTGTTCAGTAACCATGGTTTCTGTCAGGTTTAATGCCTAGCAACATGTGTCACGGGGCAGCCACTCACTGAGAAAGGGAGGGCCTCTGATACACTTCATAACAGCACAAGTGTTTGACCATGAAACACATTTTACTATCGTGGCACAAGCTTAGAGGAGCTGAGTTTCAACATGGCAGAAGGAGTTTTTGAGCCATTACCTACACACAGTGGTTTAGTGTGTCCACACCCATATGTGTGTGCGTGTAAATGTGCAGCTGATCTCTTGCACAAACTTGTTTTGCCTCTCCTCCCAAACTGTACACATTAACGGAGTTGTCCGTCAGTCTTTAAGCAGCTCAGACAGTGGAGGAACCCACGAGAGAAAGGAGGCAGCTCCTGAATCACACCCAGAGAGAGAGCACTCCACCCCCGGATCCTGGACTCACGGGCCTCGCTCTGCCTGCGAGCAATTTGGTGAATGTAAATTGGAACCACGCATGGGTTGGAAAACTAGCAGGGTATCACACGTACACACATGGACAAACACACACATATACACACACACGCAAACAAGCTGCGTAGGGTCAGAAGTCTGGGTGTCACACCCTGTCATTGCAGATTAAGTTATGCAAAGTGAGGTGGTCAGGCAGCCAACCCCTAGGGCTTAACAAGCAGGAAACACTAATTGGGTCGGCTTGCTGATTGCTATAATTGCTACTGTGTGTGTGTGTGTGTGTGTGTGTGTGTGTGTGTGTGTGTGTGTGTGTGTGTGTGTGTGTGTGTGTGTGTGTGTGTGTGTGTGTGTGTGTGTGTGCGCGCGCGCGCGCGCGTGTGTGTGCGCGAGCGTGAGCGTGAGCGCACATGATTGACTGTGAGTGGAGGGCTGAACAACCTGCTGGGTAACACAGTAGCACTCAGCCTGGACTTCTCCCCTCATAGGAAGAGAACAAGATATTTTGAAAAAGAAGAGGAAGAACAGGAGAGGAGGTAACACAGGGTTAATTTAAAGAGCAGAAAGGGACAATACCCATAACAGATGTATAGATATATATATTCAGTTTATTTTGACTGTGTTAAAGTTATAATTGGAGAGAGATCGGATCCATCGTGTATACTGCCTTGGCTCATGCTTTTCAATTAAAGGGGTGTCATTTAATATTACTCACATTTTTTTATTATGTTGTGAGCAGACAGTCCTCACTGATCTTGTACCAGCTCAGTGTTTTCATATAGTCTGCAACTGTTATGTTCATGATTTTGCTGGAAGCAAGCTTTTGTCCTCTTCACACTTGCCATTAATTCAATTCTAAAAATAAAAGTATGTTTTGGGGTTTTGTTGAAAGTTTTGCAAAAAAATGTATTAAAAAAAAGAATGTCCTGGCTCTGTGGTGCTATCCAGGGAAGGCTCACGCCACACATCAAAAAGTTTGTCACAATGAAAGCATCATTCTGTTTTCTATATACTCAAATTTCATGTCAGCTTTTAAGGGCTTAACTGCCTTGGCTCATGCTTTTCAATTAAAGGGGTGTCATTTAATATTACTCACATTTTTTTATTATGTTGTGAGCAGACAGTCCTCACTGATCTTGTACCAGCTCAGTGTTTTCATATAGTCTGCAACTGTTATGTTCATGATTTTGCTGGAAGCAAGCTTTTGTCCTCTTCACACTTGCCATTAATTCAATTCTAAAAATAAAAGTATGTTTTGGGGTTTTGTTGAAAGTTTTGCAAAAAAATGTATTAAAAAAAAGAATGTCCTGGCTCTGTGGTGCTATCCAGGGAAGGCTCACGCCACACATCAAAAAGTTTGTCACAATGAAAGCATCATTCTGTTTTCTATATACTCAAATTTCATGTCAGCTTTTAAGGGCTTAACTCTTTGCACCGCTAGAAATTCAATGATTCTATTACAACCATGCAGTCCTTGGAACCATGTAATAATAAAAGTTAATGTACTCATTGACAGGAGTTAATAATGTGTGTAAGATAGCATTTCAAAATATCTTCTCAGTTATTAACATCTCTTTTTCTTGAAGGAATGCAGCATAAAGCCGATGTTATTATCACAATCTGAATGAGGAAAACAGTCTGAAAGGGGCATGCGGTTTCATTTGGACAGGAGGAGTTATGAGGATTCAAACAAAAAGGTAAACATAACAATAACTTTGTCAGCCACACATTAACTTTATTAAAGCCTGAGGCAAGCTCGCTTATCGAATTGAAATGGGCAGTGTCAACTTGGTGGCTACAGCAAAGTCATTTTTGTTGTTTGTATCACAGAGGTTTTCCTCAACTGATGCAATTAAGTATTAATGGAAACAGCTTCTGTGTGCTGACAAGCTCAGTATACCACCGCTCATACCTCTCTTGCATTGTGTTGGATGTAAAGTAGTATTGCCATGCATTGCAGGAGCCTTGATATGCTTGTATGTTCAGTTGTTTGAATCGTTTGGCCTACAAGCTCAGTGACCAGAAAACCCCTCAGATCACATCATGCAGGATGGAAAATGACTCTCAGATAATACAAAATGTCATTTTTGTGTCTTTCGCACAGGAAAATTCTTCCCTTCACGAGTCCAATCACAATTTTTGAAATCTTTGTCGATGAAGCCACGTTGACTCTCCCCATCTTCATTTACCTGACTCCACCTCATGTTTCTGCATCGCCTCATTCTTTACTATATTATACTATGGACACGCTTTTTTCTTTTTTCATACTTTTTCCGCAAACCAACAAATACACGCACGCACGCACGCACGCACACACACACACACATACACTGACAAAGAAATATCCTATCCTACACTAACTTCCTTCTTTAATGTGCTTTGGATGGTTCCACTTGTGAAGCTGAATGAACCAGCACACTCCTCTAGTCCTAATTGCCTGCTTTCGTCAGCCCCTCTCTGACACACACACACACACACACACACACACACACACACACACACACACACACACACACACACACACACACACACACACACACACACACACACACACACACACACACTCTCCTTATGAGGTGCTAGTGCCCAGTGTGGCTAACGATGCACAGCTACAAAGGCAGCGCTGGGCCCCGTTACTCAGTTAGCCAGTCTCTGGGCAAGTGCTCCCCAGCAAGCATGCTGGATTTTAGGGTTTAGTGTCCCACTGAGACAGAATAATAAGTATATGTTTCTAATCTGTGTGCATGAGTGTGTGAGTGTGCGCATGGATGTTTGTGTGCAACAGCAACGCTGGAGAATAATGAGTGTGTGTTGCTAATCTGGGCCCTAGGAGACTACCTCTCTTTGCTCCTCACACACTGTCTCAAATCAGCGGCCTCTCTCTCACTCTGTCTCCTCTCTGTTCCTCCTGCTCTCTGTATGGAGGCTAATTTAGCACTGGCTTTGATGCGTTCTCCTGCGGGCCCGCGTTTCTCATATCCAAATGCGGGGATTAGCTGGCTTTTATTCTCCAAAGCCCATCTCATCCTGTTCTCCCTCTTTCTGTCTGCTTGCCATCTCCCCGACCCTCAGAAACAGTGGCAGGGACTTAACAACCTGACAACAACTGCTTTGTTGTTGTGTTTTTGTGTATCGGTTGTTAGCTTAGGCATTTAGCCCTTTGTGGGCCTGGTATTTACCAGAGCGTTGTGGGGATACGTGTCAGTGGGGGGTGGGATGGAGAGGAGAGTTGCCAGGGATGACAGAAAATAAAGATGAGCAGAGGTGAAGAGAAACGAGTAATTTAACAGCCGCTATCTTGTTTTAAGATTCATTAGGAGGAATAATGGGAAATTATGTGGAACTAAGTTACGTCTCTGGGTGACATCATGAATTCCTTTGTAGTGAGCTTCGTGAGGGTACTTCTGCATGTTTGTGTGTGTGTGTGTGTGTGTGTGTGTGTGTGTGTGTGTGTGTGTGTGTGTGTGTGTGTGTGTGTGTGTGTGTGTGTGTGTGTGTGTGTGTGTGTGTGTGTGTGTGTGTGTGTGTGTGAGAAAGAGGGAAAGAGATGGCAGGTCTCTTGGTGATATTCTAAATCCCTTTGTAGAGACAGGGACTGTCACTTCTGAGCGTGTGCGTGATGAAAGTGAGTGTTAAGCAGCAGACGCAGCCAGCATGCTCCCACAGAGACAATACACACACACACACACACACACGCACGCACACACACACACACACACACACACACACACACACACACACACACATGCACTTAGATTGAGAAAAAGTCTCTTGATGATCTTTCAACAGATCTGCAGAAGTGGCTTAGGCAGTCAGGGCACCTCTGGGACTCTTCACAGACTGAGATACACACGTGTACGCCACACATATATACACACACCTTAAAAACCGGCACTATACTTCAGCAGGCTTAATTTGGATATGATGATAGCAGAGATTGGAATGTAAAACTCATAATAAAAAAAATGGGTGTAAGCACAGAGTTCCTGGACTTCATATGATTAACTGATAAAAAAATTAAAAAAGAGCATCAAACCAAATAGAATGAGATGTCAGGACAAAAAAACAAAACATTGTTGATAGTGTAGATTATTTAGTTCAGTTTATTTTTGCTGGTTTAAAACAATTTTCTGACCATGTAATCCACCTGTATGCACTCTGTGGCAAGTTAAATGAATCCATGAAAAAAACTCATAATCACATAATTTATGAGCAACAAATCGTGATCCATGAGTACTCTGGAAAGAAGAGCTGACCTAACTAGTTTTGTAGAAAAACAAATTAAAATCTAAGAAAATCCCAACATAATGCTCCAAGTTCACCACCTCTTCTGAAGCCTGCGGGTATCTCTGAGCGAACAACATGGCTGATGTTTACAGGAAGGTTTTCAGGACCTCAGGTGGAGTCTGAAAACCTGAAAGCACGGACTTGTGTTTTACAACTGTGTGCAGACGGCTGCATGTGTTGCATAAATTTCCCTGGCAACATCAGTTTATTCATTGATTGCTGCAATTGAAAAAGACATTCTCAGAGGGCTGTGTTTTTTTTTTTTTTTTAAGTAAATACATTTTGTGCTTCAAAAATAGAAGAACCAATATTGAAAAAGTCGAAATAGCAAAACAGTTTCTTGACTCAAGTGATGTTGAAATCAAAGTTGACGTTCTTAATCCTTCATAAAGTATGAAGTGACTTCAAGATGACATGTCTACCACTTTTATTCAAGATGAGGGGGACATTATGATGGGAAAAATATATATTTTGGCAGTTATTTGGCACATATACGGAAATATATATATGAATCATGAGCCCATACGCTCATTATTAAAGGTAATTCTATGTATTTATCATTTTATTGGCTCCTTTAGGGAGTCACACATACCATTAGGAAAAAATTATGAACCAAATATTTGTAAATGTCCACAAAATGTATTATTAACAGCATTTCATACAACATAGGAGGTGGTTTTCAGCCCATTCATCCACATGACAGATATTCTGATAGTGTATCAAAGTATCATCCTGTCTGTCTTCATCAACTCTTTCAATCACTGACCCCTTTCCGTTCCTCCGTTTCATTTGTCTCATGTGTCTTTCTCCGTGTGGTTGTTGTGTTGCAGCTTGTGGAGCCTTCTGCTTTTCTTTTTTTCCCCTCTGTGGTGGCTGTGATTGAGAGTGACCTCTGACCCCTCCGGCTTTGTAGAATTCCATACATGGTGCGTCTCTGACCTCCTGACCTCCGGCTGCGCTCTGATTCTATTGGCTGAAAGGCTGCCTGTGCCGGCCAGCAAAGTGCCGCCAGTCAGAATCAAGGGGTCAAAGGTCGGGACTCGTGGAAATGAGGCAATGAAGTATGGTCTGCCATTTACAGCAAAGCCACAATACCATCATTCTGTACACTCAGTGGTGCACGTGAGAAAGCGAGAAGAGGAATGAGCATGACAGACACAATACATCAGGGTTTTTTTTTTTTTTTTTTTTGAAGGGTGACAAAGTCAGCTTTTTTAAGCTCCAAACTCGTCTTCAGCCTGAAGAGAGAGCGACTGGTTCAGACTCAAAATCACCCTCAAGGGTTTCACTCAGGCTTTACATTTCATCTTGTTAGTATTGTATAAACCTGTGCTGGGCACACTAGGCAAACAGGCAACACGAGGGTCATTGGTGGCCTCCTGTTCCCATTTTACGTGGAACCTTTTCTAAAACTCAATACAATATTTACTGAGTTGGTTATGAAACAAGAAATGCCATTATAACCACACTTCTCATTTCAATTATAAAGCCTTCAACACTTTCTACTAAAAATGCTTCATGAAATACGGCTCTTTGGTAATCAGGATTAAACATTTTGGGCCCTCAAATTGATGCCCATCCCTGGTATAAACTTTTGGACAGTTCAAATAAAACTGCCCACTAAATCGAACACTAGATCTGGAATACATTTTAGTTTAAATTCTGTTCTGTCTGTTCTGGTGTTTCTATCACGTTTGATGCAGAAGTTTGACTGCTGACATAAAGTGAGGCACATTTGTTTGTGGGAATAAGGTAAAAGTGCACAGATTTAACCTGTAATATGAAGAATATTTATTCTAAACCACATTCAATATTTTCAGTGTACAATAAACAATTCAAAAAAGGTCTTATTCTCAACTTGCAGCAGGGCTGCAGGATGACAGTATTGTCGGGACCATGTTGGTTCGTGGTCACTTAAGGCCATGTTTACACGTACCTGGGTATTTGAAAAGAACTGATATTTCTCTGCGTTTGGGGCACGCATTTACACATAAACGCAGCTACGACTCACCACAAACAAGGATTCCTGAAAATTCTGGCCATGGTGGAGATCTGGATAAACTCTGTGTCTCTGTTTGCATCTAAAGGGGGGTAGGTGGAGATTTACGTCACAATTAGTGACGTTTTTTTTCCAGGATTCCAATTATTATGGCTTCATGCTTCTCGTTACACTGCCCCCTACAGGTTTGGCATGCTCATTGTAGCTCTGAATCAGGTGTATATGCAGGTTGATGTCAATGAAGATTTTTTTAGAAACGTAGAGGGGGAAATATCCGTTTTTGTAAAAACCCAGATATGTGTAAACATAACCTAAGAGAAGTGTCAGACGGTTTACCTGACAGTTTACCTGTACTCCTCAGTAGACTCTAACACATTACCACCTAACGAGGCTGCATCTTCATTATACAACAATTGAATTAATTTTCTGTGTGAATTTGGCGCTTGTACAAATAGCCTGGCTGCGAAAATTAACATCAATTGGCTACACCTTTGGACTGATTAATGGTGTTCTTAATAGTATAGTTACCGGTGTAGGTAATTTCTAGTGTTCTTTGGTTTTGATACAATTGCCATTATAATGAGGGAACAATGTATTTATAGCAGGAGACACTTGTGGGCAGTAATAATTCTATATTATTCAAAATTGACTCAATCAACCAAAATTAGGTTCCAAGTATGCAGAACACATGCGTCTGTTCACAAGTCTGTATATATGTAGAAAATGTGCAAAATGACACATTTGTCTTGCTTTCTATCTTCTTTCTGACATATTGGTTGACTGCCCTAAAATGTTCTAGGGAAACATATTTTGTTTTAACCTCGCACATTATTGACAGAGAAATTATAGTCTTCTTTTTTTGCCTTTTTATCTACATGCTAAAATAATCAGTTGAATTGAAAATGTATAGCACAGTAGAAATGCACCATATCACTCACGTTAATTCAACACCAATGTACCACATGAATAACAATATTTATTTACTACTTTTTTTATCTGAACTCTTTTATGTCGTCACTAACAGAAAACTGAAATGTGCTTTTTCGTTAGCTCCTTTAATGATAAATTTTTTTTTAAAAAACTCTTTATTTCAGTGATTTTCAAAATCATTTTCCTTCCATTGAGCATGTGGCTCATCAAAAGCAAGTAAAGTTCAGTTCATCCTTTTTCAATTATACAGACTTAAGAGTTGCTCTAACAAATTGTTCAAGGGTAGATCTTATTAACCCAAGCTATTCTTCTAAGCATGCCCACGTAAATAAAGCAGCACCCATTCACCTGGAACATGTAATCTGATCTCACACCCATGAATTCATTTCAAAAGCACAAAAAAAATCTCTGCCTTCAAGGTTATGGGCACTTCAAAGCTCAGATAGCTTAACACACATAACAGCATCAATGTCCAGACTGTCCAAAACTTTCTATGATTCCCTTGTTCTCAAACTGAACATCAAGTCTGATCCCACCATCCCCCAAACTTCTGTCTTTGTCAGAGTGGAACAGCCTCCATCTTCCAGACGGAGGCAGGTGGGGGCGGAGGTGAGGCTGTCAGTGGAGGCAGCACCTCGCCATGGAGCAGCCTTGATCAAGGCCCGGGGTTGGACATGCACACAGCACACTCGTCTCCAGAAAAGGCTGAGCCTGTGACACTGTTACAGGACAGGTTGACAGACAACGCCTTAGCCGTCTCTCCACCATCCTTTGAATGTCCTTTAAAACAGGCAGGTACGAGGTAGAGGAGGAGGCGAGTGGTCGTCCTTTTAGTCTCAAGTTTGACAGGTCAAAGACAGGTTCCTAAGTTTGAGCCTTCCACTTGTCTTCGAACACTTCAGTGGCACAATTTTACCCCTTTACCTGTCCCTGTTCTTTTTGCCCCTCTCTCAGTCATATGAAATGATTGGAGCAGACACTTTGAGCCTGTTCTTGTCTTGCAGAAATGATGCTTCCCCCTTCTGTCCATACATCCCGGCATCCTTCGGCTCATCCCCAACATGCTGTTTTTATGTTGTCCCTCTTGAGGGAATACTTTTTCACAAAGGAAGGGGGTGGTAGGGGGGCGAGGTGAAGCACTGTAAAGAGAGGAGAAGGTCCAGAGAAGAGCCCTAAAATAACTGTCATGCAAGTGGACAGGCAGTGATTAAGGATTTAACTGATCATCCTGCGGCTGACAGTAAACCAGCTATTATCTAGCAGGAATCAAACGCTGCTCAAAGCCCTGGGAGGCTCTCTGCGCCTCTCAGCATCTCTCAGCTCCTCTCAGAGGCCTGGCCAACATGAAAGGAGACGTCAGGGTCTGGCAGCTGACAAGCCGTGGAGAGAGAGAGAGAGAGAGAGAGTGAGACAGAGAGAGGAAGCGAAAGAGAGAGAGAGGGAGAGAAAGAGAAAGCATGAGTAAAGTAATGAGATCTTTATTTTGGCCGTTACCTCAGGGACTGTTGATCTGTGTTGTGGTGATGTGTTGTGGAATACAAAGACCCGCTCTGTTTGTTTATGTGGGAACTCAGCCTTTGTGTGTATGTGCGTTTATACATGTGTGCGCATGTAGCCTGCCACTCAAAATTAGCGGAGGAAAAGTCATTCATTAATCTTGCGCCGCCTTACAAATGACAGGAAACTGGATGCTCCGAGATGAATAAAAGTAAATCTCATTTAGACGGTGGTGAGAACATAATTACAGTCAGGAGGAAATCAGTGAATTGGTCTGTGGGTGTGAGTGTGTGTGTCTGTGTTATGTTGGTGTGGTTACACTGTTTGTATTCTTCTTCATCAAAGGCATTTCCAATACACGAGGGACTTTACACTTGATCCTTCTGCTGATCCCCCCACTGAAGTCTGCTCCTGTGTGTGTGTGTGTGTGTGTGTGTGTGTGTGTGTGTGTGTGTGTGTGTGTGTGTGTGTGTGTGTGTGTGTGTGTGTGTGTGTGTGTGTGTGTGTGTGTGTTTGTGTGTTTATTGTGCATCATTTTGTGTTAAAGCTTTGGCATTGAAGCACTTCAGCTGTACTTCTTAGAGTTGTTACACATACTTTGATATTTAGCGCCGGTCCAGCCTGCTTTTGAAATGATCCACCAGCAATTACTCAGTTAAAGAAACAGTCACGAGACGCCCATCATCAGTAGCACCGAACCTGTCTGGGTAGGAGAAGGTCAATGAATCACCAACTAAAAGATGTTCTGAAAGCTGATTTTTAACAATTGTCCTTGGAATGTGGTATTAAAATGTTTTTCAGAAATCTCAGTGACAACACTTTTTTTTACTGTATTTTTCATTTCCAGTATCAGAAACTTTAGGTTAGTTCATAATATCTAAAATTGTTACTTTTAGTCCCAACTCAGTTCATAAAGCACAAGTTGTGACTTTATGCAGTAGAGCTACACTGCTCATCATTTCATTAACTGGATGTTGGAATACATTTGACTCCTACATATCCAATACACCCTGAGATTGTTTTAACTAAACTAACTAAGCTTTTATAATCAATCATTAGTTTTTTTCTGTTAGGTTTTTATTAAAAGACGATCTCATTACACGTTATTTATTTCTATGGCTGCGTAGTGGAGCAGTGCTCATGTTTTATCTCCTTTTGTTACATTTCTGTGAGCAGTTTGTTTGTTTTGACTGCATCATTCACTTGTCAACATCTTTTTCTCAGTGTTGTCTCTTTCATCCCATTTAATGTTGTATGAAATACCGTCTCATGAAATAATGTATGGACAAAATGATGCAGGTTGAAAGATATATTTTACTCATAGTTTTTTTTATATGGTTTAATAGAAATTAAGCTCAGCTGTGAGCTAATCTTTTTTTTTTTTCCAAAAAGACAACTGAATATATAAATGGCTTGGGGCAGGCTGGGGCTCAGGTGGTGGAGCGGGTTGTCCTCCAATCTTGTGATCGGCTCTGCCTTCTTGTGTCGCATTGTCCTTGAGCAAGACACTGAACCACAACTTACCCAGAATGGTGTATGAGCACCTTGCATGGTGTGTGTGTGTGTGTGTGTGTGGGGGGGGGGGGGGGGGGGGTGGATATGAATAACAATGTAAAGTGCTTAAATTGAGGTTGTGTGTTAATTTGTCTGAATATGTTTAGCTCTTACTTTGTGTGGAAACATGTTTCAAGGTAACGCGTTTTTACACGCTTTTCCAGCATAGACCTTCAGAGTGTAGATTCAGCTGCTTATTTTCAGATTTCTTTTTCCGCCACATACTTGCTTTCAAACTTTTTGTTATCAATACCATTTGAACATAGAGTTGTTTTTTTTTACACTGTTCATAGCTGCACAACCTACAAAGACATTTCCCCGGGGGGATTAATAAAGTACTTCTTTAAATTAAACGCTGCACGTCCCGATAAAAAAAAAAATAAAAAAAATAGTCAATCGCTGAAGCCAAGCAGGCTCCATATAGTTAAATCCTGGTGTCATTGGTTAGTTCTTTATCAGTTTTCCTAGTCACTTGGTCAAGACCAATGTTAGAAAAAAAAGAGAGAAACGTTTACACTTTTATCCATTTCATTATGAGCCCATTTCTAATGGACTATCAGACCAAAGGGTGTAAAGGATACAGAGCCTCTGAAGTCTGTAAATTCCTCTGTTTTGTCTGCTTCGGGCTCTTTATTGTGTTCACACTTGAATCAGATGTTAATCGATCAGCACTCCAATAGCTTGCGAGTGTAGCAAGAGTTTTTCAAACAGACTTGGTGGCAATGTTCGAGGTGTGTGCAGAGGGCAACTTAAACACTCCTACAAATTGTTCAAATCAAATCCTTGAATCTTGATAGAATGGAGATGCACAACACACAACGTACTTCAGTTTCACTCAGTTGCGCAATCTTAATATATGTGCTCATTCCTTCCCCTGACATTGGAAACTACAAACATGATGCATTTCTGCAACTTTTCTTTCGACATGTACAGACTCTTCTTCTAAGCTCTTTGAATGTTGTTGCATACTTCAGCAGGGATGTAAAAATCCTCCCAATGCTGGGGCCCACTTGCCACTAGAGTCACTGTGCTGAAGCATCACTATATACAAGGATAAATGAGTCTTTTAAAACTGTATTTTCTTTCCCCTGGAGTTCGTAGACATTACAGAACTGTTAAGGAACTCTGCATCGTGACATTTGAGATCTCTTGTTGGTCAAGGAGACATACTGAATGAAAAGCTTGTTTAGTTTATGACAGAAGATAAAATGTAGAGGTTGGAAAAAGAAACTGAATCACAACATCACAGTAGACTCCTTTTTCTACATTTTCTCCACATGCCTCACCCCATTGTGGCCGAGGCGTGAGCATCCTTCACGTAAGATTCCTTTTTCTGTATCACTTTCCTCTGTGTTGGTCACACCATTGTAGCACTACATTCTATTGAAGCAGCCTTGAACTTAGCACTTCTAATTTGTCAGAGTCTTTGAGGACCATTGCATTTTCCCAGTTTTAGCTGCACTAATGCACACATGCACACGGGCATGCACGCACATGTGAGCACATACCCATGCGCACAAGCTCCTTTGCTCATGCTGCAATGAGAGCTGTGTTCCTTCCTGAGGTCCCTTCACACATTAGACCAACTCTAATAATAAAAGGAAGAGGAGTCAGAGTGGATCCTTTGAGTGTTCAGTTGAGGGCGGGTGACCCACTTATCCATTCCTCAGGCTTTGTCTGGGCCTCTGGGTTAACCCACTTACCCACTCCCCAGGCTTCTGCCGGGCCCTGGAGTGAAGGCCGGCTCCTTTTCTCATCAAACAACTGCTCTTAATAAAGGCCAGGGGCTGGGGAGCCTGGAGCTCACGGAGCTCCGTGTGTGTGTGTGTGTGTGTGTGTGTGTGTGTGTGTGTGTGTGTGTGTGTGTGTGTGTGTGTGTGTGTGTGTGTGTGTGTGTGTGTGTGTGTGTGTGTGTGTGTGTGTGTGTGTGTGTGTGTGTACACCCGTGCAGACACATACAACAGTGCGCTCGGAGGATCCGAACAAAAACCCACTTACATGGCCCTCAATAGTTTTTTGCTCCAACAGCGAATTTGTCCCAAACCTTTAATCATCATTTGCTGTATTGACACAGAATTTTTGCTTATGTGGTGTTTTTTTGAAGGTTTATCTCCACGCGTGTTCGTGTGTGTGTGTGTGTGTGTGTGTGTGTGTGTGTGTGTGTGTGTGTGTGTGTGTGTGTGTGTGTGTGTGTGTGCGTGTCTCCTTCTTTGCGTCTGTATCTGTGTGCATATCAGCTTAGAGATCTCCCTCTCTGTCTCCTCCACCACCAAACTGCATTTGCATTTTAATTATGTCAATGTTTGTTCAAAAGCATGACAGGCGCTCAGACATGACAAAATGGAAATAAGGGACTTAAACTGGGGAATTACAGCCCATTCGCTCATGTTTTGTGCGACGCTAACATGATGTAGATCCCTCTGTCCCGCATGTGAAACCCTTCTTTTTCACGCCTCTTAATCCTGCTGTTGGGGTTACAGAGGAGGCTCACTCAAGGGAACCTGAACAGTATCAGAAGCACAAGAAGGAATCTATTATCTGCCATTTAATTTTCATTGTGCCATCATTTATCCAAGTATTTATTGTTTTATTCATTTTATCCTCCGCCTTTCCCATTTACTCGAGGAATGATTTTGCGTACCTACATGGATGGTCAATACTTCTATTGTCCTTGTGTCCTTACAATCTTGGAATGACACAAAATCAGAGAATGGATTTCTTCTTTATAGCCCTCCTGACTGTTCCGGTCTTTTACAACTAAAAAAACACAACCGTTTTAAGAGGAAGATCAATTATTGAACCTCTGAACATTCTCCGGGGGGAAAGTTTGGGGTAAAAGGGGCAGCATGGCTCAGTTGGTAGAGTGGTCATCTCCCAATCAGAAGGTTGCAAGTTCGATTTCCATCTCTGCCTGCCTACATGCCAAAGTGTCCTTGGGCAAAACACTGAACCCCGAACTGCCTGTGTGTATGCAGTGTGAGAGTGAATGGTTGGTGGTGGTCAGAGGGGCCGATGGCACAGTTTGGCAGACTCACTTCAGTCAGTCTGCCCCAGGGCAGCTGTGGCTACATACCTAGTTTAGCACCAGGGAGTGAATGAATGATGCAATGTAAAGCATCTTTGAGTGTCAATAAAAGTGCTATATAAAACCAATGCATTATTACATTTGTAGTAGATTATTGACAAGATTATAGCGACATGCAGCTTATGGCAGGCTGAAAGGAAGTACTACAACAGAGACACAAGAAAGGTTAGGGAGCCAACATGCTGACTCAGCAGTGTTCAGGCAACATTTTCCTGAAGTTTGATGATACTAAATTAACTTATTTAATTAAGTTGCTCTTCAGATTACTTAAATACGGATATAATCACTGAAGTCTATTTTGCCTTGTGTGGGTCTTGATATTGTGTACAATCACCTAATTACGACAGGTACATCAAGCAAGTCTTTTTTTAGTCCCTTTTTATTTTTTTATTATATGTCTTATTTACTTGTAGGTTTTTACATGTTTATACTGATATTTACTATTCAATATCCTATTCTATGGAATTTGTCGCAACACCATTTTATCTTTCAACTTTTCCTTGTGGCTCCCTTTATGATAAAGGCCACATAAAGATAATCACCTGAACAAGTGAGTACACAAAGTTACCCTGGACTCTTAACACACTATTTTAAATAGCTGCCTGTTTTTCTTCCCTCCTCATCCTCTACCTCCTCTTTCATCCCTCCAGTGAGTGGCAGGACCAGGATGGTGCTTCTGTTGTACGTAATAAATGCTGTTGTATTGAGCCCACAGGGAAACCCTACTCTCCTCTCCCAGCCATTACTGTCTAATGGCCAGATGATGGGAGAGACACACACAGAGCCTGTCACAGACAAGCTGATATACTGCCCTGTGTGTGTGTGTGTGTGTGTGTGTGTGTGTGTGTGTGTGTGTGTGTGTGTGTGTGTGTGTGTGTGTGTGTGTGTGTGTGTGTGTGTGTGTGTGTGTGTGTGTGTGTGTGTGTGTGTGTGTGTGTGTGTGTGTGTTGCATCTGTCATATAGAGTCTGATATACCACCTCGGCCCCCGGGCAGAAGAAGGAGGGGTAACAGTAGTAACTCACTCGCAACCTGATCAAGCAGTGATAAATCTTCCGACGCCGTCCTGTTTCCTGACGCACACACACACACACACACACACACACACACACACACACACACACACACACACACACACACACACACACACACACACACACACACACACATACACACACCCACTGAACCCTCAGGGTGTCAATGAAAAGGATACGCGCATCACTTAAACTGTCCCCTATGTGCATTATATTACAGAGGCGCTGTTGTGGTTTTGGCTCACTGGGTTTTGCTCAGTTATTTTATTCTTCACTCAAAGTTTTTAATCTGTTTTGTAAAACTCACACAAACAAAAACCCTCACCAATTAATATATTAAAATTAGGTAATGCTCACCTTCTGAGAAGAAAAAACATGTTGCTGTTGTCACTTTCTGCCATTTTAACTGTTAAAAAAGTAACCTTGCCCCTCCTCACAAGCACCAGACAGATTTTAATATTGCGATCAGTGAATAGAAGTTGGGATGTATTTTCAGTGACTAAAGGCTGTTGAAATTCTGCCTGGCGCTCAGGTGGTTTAAAGATCTCAATCTGTCCTCACGGATATATTTTGGAGGGAATGTATCGGTGTTATTCTGTCCTCCAGTATCGCTCAAGGACAAACAATTTGAGATGTTTTAACCAGTTTCATTCTTTGTCAACAGTTATCTTTTATATATGTGAATAATATTTTTGAATAATGCTGCAGAGGAGTTGCCGGTATTTGCGGATTTTTTTTTGACAAGATAATAGCCTCTTATAATTAGGAGTGATTTGTGTCTGCTTCAATATGTTATTGTGCTTTTGGACTTAGTTTGGGTGAGTAAAACTGTTTAAACTTTTCAAGCATGCAACTTGCATTCAGCATTAGATCTTGTTGTCTCGTTGAATGCTAAAGTGTCCTTAATGAATTCCAGACTTCTTTTGTGTCGGGAGCACTGTGGCTGTCAATAATTCTTACTTTTTAAAAAAAATAAAATAAATTTTCCCTCCTTGTTAATAATGTCTACATGCATGCATGGGCATGCACTCAGATGCACACACACAAACTGTCAGGCGCACATACAATCTCACAAACACTAGAGAAAATACAAGGACTGGACAGTGCAAGGACACCAATCCACTTCAACTACAATTAGACCAACCTTGAGAGGCACTGGTCCTTTCTCCTCTTCCCAAGCTTAAAAAATAATTTGAATACCTATATACCTCAATAAAATTTTGCTTGGTTTGAATAGTAAAATTGATAAATACCCAAACATTTTGGATTGTGTTTCTTTAAAACCTTTCCTCTATACAGATAAACATTGAAAGGATTTTTTTCCTTTAAAATGCTTTGACTTATTTTTGCAGCACCAATTGAGGCTATTTCAGCAAACAACTTCGAAGAAGCCTACTGTGCAGCGCGACAAAAGACTCGCTGCTTTTGATCAAATTTTGACCAATAACTGACTTGATAATAAATGTAGGATTCTGTGTTTCATCTCGTGATACTGATAAACTGTCTCCATTCCTGAAGTCACAATTCAATAACATGGGCTATGTTCAAATGCTTCTTTACTGATAATTATCTATAATAATTCCTCGTCCTTTATCAGGGAAATCCTTATTTCATCCCCACTCAACTAACTCCCTGCTTTTACTGCTATCTTTCCCACAAATGTTTACACCCTGTCTTATCATGAAATTGTTTCCGGTTGACTCATTGTATCCAGCGTGAAAGCAATATATTGGTACGTTGTTTTTTTTCTTTTTCTAAGAGCTAATTTCTCAAACTGTGACATGTACCGATATGTACTTATCGCTGTCATCTAACATTAACTTTCTAAAAAAAAATTATAATAAGAACTAAATCAATAGAAAATAATTTTCTATGATTGTGTTTTAATAGCCTGCATTTGAGTTACAAACAATGAGTTACAAACATTTGCGAGTAACCTCTTTAAAAAGTGGTGTTTATTCACTAGTTACTTAAACAATAAATAAACGTTTTCTAAGAAAAGTAAGTTGTGCATTACTTTTATTGTCTCTCTTACTGGACACGTCATAATATTGCACTTAATTTTATTGCTGCGGCAGCTTAGATGAGTGACCAGTTAGTTCAGTTAAATAGGACACTGAATAGCACCTTTTTAAAATTCTTTCAAGTTGCAATAATGTTTTTTTTGATGTTGTTGGGTCATTTCTTCTAGTTAACTATTAAACTCTTCTCAAATTTAGCCAAAAGTCATGTTTTGGGAACTTATAAATAAATAGTTTTAAAACATGATACATTTATAGAGATTACCTGCTGCACATTATTGTTTAAAAACCAGTTGACTTTCAAAACAGACCACTGTGCTGCATCCACAGCGCTATTCTTAACTCAGTGTTTTAAATGTCTAGTTCTGCCTGATCAGACTGAGGAATCGTTCTCATCATGCTCTCACTGTCCTCTAAATGCCGTTTGGTAAAATCCATGTGAGCTGTCATGCCTTTAACTCACAAGTGGCTTCTGTCTCGCCCCTCTACTATACAGGCCTGATTGATGGAGTGCTGCTGAGGTAGTCATCCTTTCAACAGGTTCTACTGTCTGTGCAGAAAGCCTCAGTAGTTCTGTTAAAAAGGCAGCTGAGTCAGTGATGTAACTGAAAAGAGACTCTTTTTGTCGTGAGTTAACTTTTTAGCTTTTTCTTCTTTAATTCTTGCTCGAGGAGTCCCATTTATTCCAAACTATGTAAACGTAAAACGAGCAAGACTCGGCTTGGTCTCTCTTTTGTAACCACCAATTTTTGAAGCGAACGACCACTGCGAGCCGAGAACCCGACACAAGAAAATCAGTTCTGGTAATGTTCTCAAATTTCTTTCTTGTCAATCTCACTGGCATTGTTTCGTTTGTTCATTTCTTTCATGTTTTGAGTGCATCGACTTTACAACCAAAATGTTTTATATCCCACAACATACTGCATACTCACAGTGAAGACAGAATCAGTCCACACTTCGACAGTCAGTGGTCATAAATTCATGGCTGATGTTTCCATTTGTAAATAGGAAGACTGAATGAAACCCAATGTGTTTGTGTGATTTCACAGATTACATTGTACATTGTGTTGAATTACATCAGAACAATGTTTGCTCTGCTTTTAAAGATATGATTTCTGGCACTGATGGGGAACACAGGATTGCTGGTGAGTCAGCAATATGATCGACAGTCCACTCATGTATATCACATGCTTTGTTTTTAATTATACATATTACAGAGAGTGCACAACCTAAATCTACGTTCCCATGTCTTCCTCTTTTAACAGTGTTTTGTGTGTCCGTGCATAGTTTCACAGGGGTTTCACTGGCTTTTTCTTTTTTTCTTCATACAATTGGTATGTGTGTTTTAGACTTAAACTCAAGTTCTCAATCGCAGTAACGTCTTCTGTTTTCTTGAAGGACCTGCTTTTGTTGCATTGTTTACATTGTTTCTGTTCTAATGTCATAAAAAAGTTCACAATATAAATTACAGTCAGATGCAGACCCAACCTTCCATCATACTGTGGATGATCAGAATTACAATATCACTTCTTTTTTTTTTCACTGTGGAACACCCTGCTTTGGATCCATACTCAGAGATCCTGCTGCAGACATCCACTAAAATTAATTCTTAAAACTGCTTTAAGTAATTAACACAAGTTGAGATCCAAGCCACTTGCCTATAGCGGCATGGAAATAGCAATGAAACACTGGGTCATTGGCTTGAGACCAAATTTGACATGTTTAATAGCTCAATCGCTTCTCTTTGCCCCTGGATAACAATGCCCTTCCAATGCTCTAGTCTAGACCAATCATCATTTTAAGACCAACATGACCAGCACGTGTGTACTTGCTATTTGAGCAATATGATGCTTTGCACTGAGTCTAAGGCCCCGTAAATGACAAGATTTTCAAGAGAAATTGGCAAAGTTTTGCTGCTTTTTGTCTGTTTATTTTACATTTAGAATGTTTTCTAAACACTCCGCTCTCCATCTCCATTTGAATAAAGAAAACCTTTCTGAAATGTGGAATTGCACATGTGCACTCTGGTTGCAGTCAATAGTTCTTCTGCACATGTGCGAGTAGACCAACACTGACAATGGGGGCTTCAGGGTGTTTTTGCTCATCACTCTTTACTTTGCGACCGTCTGAATCATATGTGGGGAAACATTTCTTTTTACACAGAGCAGATACTGAGTGGGCTCATGTAACAAAGAAAGACCATTTAGAAGAACCATGAATGTTAGCGTCATACTGTCTCTGTGCATCAGTGGGCGGTTGTATTACCAAAAACACAGCACCTGATATGCAAAGATACAGACTTTTCAGATTTTCCATGTGTATGGCGATCATTTTCAAAACGTTGTTGCCTGAGCGCAAAACTTTTCTGAGACACAAACTCAAAAAGTGATGATGTTTTCAATTGATCGTAGCAAACAGGACTTTAAATACAGTCCTTGGTCTGTAACTATTCCTGGCACTGTTTCTGATCTTATTTCCAAGTAGTTGTTCAGACACCTGATGTCGTATGTACCTATCCAAACCAGTGAGACTCGAAACTAATTGAAATTGCAAAGACAGTGTGAGTTGAAGTCGGGGGTCAGATGTTTGTGTGTGTTTTACTCTGTCTAGCTCGCGACAGTCATCTGATGGAAAGCTCATGTCTTACCTGAGGATTTGGTGGATCAGACAATGATTGACAGATTCCCTTTTTTCCTCCTCCTCCTACTTGAGTAATTCCATGTTTGGGGTTACGGAGGAACACACGCGGGAAACCTTGGCTACAACACACAGCGAAGTGGGAGGAGGGCACCTCAAAATGAGGACTCCTTGAATTTGCGCACAGCGTGTGTTTGTGCCGGCACATGTTTGCACAAATGAGTGCTCTGTGTATATAAGCATGAGTATGTTTGTCCATGTATATGCGGGCATGTATGTGACAGCCTGTGTGTTGGCAACGGAAGATGAAAGGTGTGTGTGTTGAGCCCTCCTGTCAGTCCCTGCCATGTTTTACAGCCTGTCCGCTCTGCACAGTGATTAGAGCTGTCGACTCTGATGTGATGACATGGGCTGAAACCACAGCGGGGGAGTGAGAGAGGGAGAGAGGGATCGTCAGCGAGAGGCAGTTTGGGTGTCAGGTGGAGATCAGAGAGAAAGTTTCAGAGAGGAGGTTTAAGAGAGAGAGTTGACCTTGACAACAGCTGCAGCAGCAGCTCATAAAAGAGAGGACCGGCACTGGGCCGTGGCTTCAAGTCTGTCAGGTCAACACACAAGTCCCTACCTGCCACTGTAAAGCTCCAAGCCCACCCATTGCTCACAGCATACAGGAACATCTTGTATAGAAAGGTAACAGGAAAGACCGATCTTTTTTTTTGTTGTACTGTAAATCATCTTTTGGAAACATTAATTTCTTTTGAAATTAGGTAATTTACAGCCATAAACTAAAAAGACATGAGTACAACTGCGTACCTCACAGGCATTCCCCTCCCCTCTCTTTCACCTTTCGCATGTCCCATTTCCATATGTTCCTAATTGGGCCAGAGGGAGGGAAAAGAATTGACATGGGGGCAGTGTTCAGGTCCTTTTTGGGTTTAATGTGTGCTCCTGCTCTAATAGATGATAAATAAACATTCCTCTGTTGTGGAGTCCATGGCTCCTACACACACACACACACACACACACACACACACACACACACACACACACACACACACACACACACACACACACGCACACACCACCTTCTGGTTGCGTGTCCAGTCAAAGCTAATACAGCAAAAAATGGCTTGCTCCCCTGTCCTCCCCATGAGCCTGGTGCTGTTATTACTGGAGCCTAATAAGGCCCAGATGCCTAATATTAAACGTAATCTGTCAGAATAGTTTTGTTTATGTAATTTAATTTTTCCAGGCAGTTGTTTCCAATTAGGTTGTTTAAAAATTTTAATTGAATTAAATGGGAGATATCTACATGAAGAGAAATGGCAAAAAACATCAGGGCCAAGGCCAGGGGAGACATGTGGGAACAATGTTGTTTTGGATCATGTGTGTGTGTGTGTGTGTGTGTGTGTGTGTGTGTGTGTGTGTGTGTGTGTGTGTGTGTGTGTGTGTGTGTGTGTGTGTGTGTGTGTGTGTGTGTGTGTGTGTGTGCGTGTGCGTGTGCGTGTGCGCGTGCGTGCGTGCGCCATGATATACACCTATCATTACAGCTTTCCCATTATTGTCAAGCCTCTCAGAAGTGAAGGCTGCAGTGTCTGTGGTAATTATGACGTTATGAGGTGGCAATTACATTGAAATGTGTTTGACTGTCAAACGCCCACTACAATGACATGTCAGCCTGCTGAGATGGGCATAAAATAGTTGAAATAGAGAGAATGAAAGAAATAATGTTGAGTGACTGCTTTGCTAAGAAACTGACACAGAACAAATTCTAGGCAAGCAATAAAGAGCCATGCATTGTGCAAGGTACCATTTAATAAGCTTTGGTTATGACAGCCTGAAGTAAGACTTACTTGTAACTTGTAATGTGTAACTTTGAATTTATATGACTGAAGTTGGTGATGCCTGATTATTAAGTCATGATCATACTATTGTAAATGTGGCCACAGGCTGAAAATCTTACTAACACCAAATATATTGATCTGGTGTCTCCTCACTTCATTTCAATTCTTGTGATTGTCCTGTGTGTCCACAAGGGGCAGGAACAAGGCACTATGCCCACATCCTCTTTCCTTGATTCAGGCCTCAGGCCTTTTTGTGGAGTGAAGCCATAAGTTATGCTGGAGTGTGCTTATTTGGCACAGACACTGGTGTGTGTGGAGGTTGCGGCTTGTTGGTTGTTGGTGATACAGTGTAGAGTGAGGTGAGGTGGAAAACTCAAATATTCTGAACAAGGAAAGAGGAGTACTGGGGAGGATTCCTGAAAAAAAGAAAGACAAGTATCCATTCAGTCAGCCAAGGCAATGTTGTGTGACTCGTGAATTATAAACACACACACAAATGTCGACTTTGCCCTGCTATGAGTTGAGCCTTCATGTATTTTCTCTTGCTGGTAACTGTAGTACGGATGATTTAACGCTTAACTGCAATCAGTGTTAAAGTGTTCCACAAGGTTCACTCAGACATAGCTGCGCTGTGTGTGTGTGTGTGTGTGTGTGTGTGTGTGTGTGTGTGTGTGTGTGTGTGTGTGTGTGTGTGTGTGTGTGTGTGTGTGTGTGTGTGTGTGTGTGTGTGTGTGTGTGTGTGTGTGTGTGTGTGTGTGTGTGTGTGTGTGTGTGTGTGTGTGTCCCAGTCATAACAGACTGCTGGCCTGTTTAGAAAGGCTGGCTACAATGCGGAGGACAGATGTGGAAAACCCCTGGCTCTCCAGACAAGGGCCTCCTTCATCCCTCCTTCTCCTGTCCTTCACTAAGACGGAGGGACTGAGGGATGGAGTTACTGAACTAACTTCCTGGATTACATCAAACACCCCTCTGGAAGCTGGGCAGCCAAACCTCCTACTCCTCTTTCTCTCTCTATCACTCTCTGTACTTCTCTTTTTCTCTCTAAGTCCTCCTCTGCAGGGAGTCTATCTCTCCATCTTTCCTTCCAGACACATGGACAAACAGCAATGTCTGGCTCAGTCCGCTTCACAAAACACAGGCACATATGGCCGTTTCTCCCCGTTTGTGATGAGCCACGTGTCCGTGTGCCTGCCTGCACTTCAGAGACGCATTTCATTTATTCATCATGGCTTCATCCTAAACTCAATATATGGCCATATTATAGACATCACAAACATTCTCAGCCACAGAGGAACCAAAGTGTCACACTTTGTCACTGCGTGGAGATAATCTTTGCTGTTTGACAAAGGATCCTGTTGTTAAATGAGTTGAAGCATGAAGCAGCAGGTGTTTGTGCTGTGAAGAAGGCATGGCTGAGGCAGTGAGCTGCAGAGGGCAGTCAGTAGCCACTGAGGCACTGAACAAGTTGGGGATAGGGATTGGCCGTTATCTGACCAGCCGTCTGCAGCTGTATTTACAGCCTTTGTTTGTTGTTCCCTAAGCAGTCGGAGATATGCGATTGTGTGTATGTGTGTGCGTCTCCGCAAGTGTGTGTTTGCTGTTCCCTGTGCAGCCCAGGGAGGACTGGGAATTTTCTGTGTCAGTGCGTCGGAGGATTTTGGCTGGAGCTTTGTTGATCCTGTCTTTGTTGATCCCGTGTTTTTGTAACAAGGGGGGCAAGAAGATTGAAGCATTAGCCATGGCAGCCAGGACTTAACCCTCTCCCCACCCCCTCGATGCCTTTTACCCCACCCCAAGCCCGGCCACTGGGCAGGGCCAGACACCCTCTCTGACCTATCCCAAGTAGTTACCAACTCCTGCATACAAACAGTGCGGAAATTCTCTTGGTTCCCCTCTTGGTTTTGTGTCATGCTCTTTGGAGCGAGCCAACTTTCAATTATTGTCCCTCCAGTTCACCCGGGCACTAGTGGCCAGAGGTGTGTGATGCTGGATGTGTGTGTATTAACGCTCAGTTTGTTTGTGGCTGTGAGCCAAGTGATCCATACGCCTTTATGCTTGTCTGGCCCGTTAAGAGATAGTGAGTTGTGTTGGCGTATGTTTGTATGATACGAGATAAAGCTCCTGCTTTCATTAAAGTACACTTCTCCTCATCTGATGGCGACAAAGGTCTTGGCACTGTGTTTTTCTTGGCATTTGTAAGTGCACATAACATACACACAGTGACTTGTTTCAGATTGACTAGTTCTCAGGCCTCCGTGATCTGTGACCTATCCCTCGCTGAACATCGTGAAGGTCAGGATAAAAAAGCAGTCCATCTGAAGTGGAGTGGAGGCTGGAGGCTTTAGCTTTTCAGTGTGACCCCTCGGTTCCACCCCAGCAGTGGAAGACACACTGCTCTGCACTACAGGAAAATCCTAATAACACTGGAGCTAGAGGATATGAAGGGAAGAAACTTCTGCACCTTGCAGCTGAGGTTGCATGATTTAGCATGCTGTGAGTGAGTGACTGGGTGAGGAAAGGAGGGAGGAGAGGGGGAAGGGAGAGATAAATTGATCGTCTAAATATGTAGAAAAAGTCATTTTTGGTGCTGGAAAAATAGTGAGCTAAACTTTATGACATTTCATTTAATTAAACTGTGACCAGAGGCCAAACAACTTCAGTGGAGTTCGTGTTATCCTGACAGGTGCAAGCATTTTCACATATTTGTGTCTTTCCTCTCCAAATCTTAGTTTTTCCAATGTTGCCCAGGCTTGCCAAAGGTATGTTAACAGTTTGTGTTTCTCTGTCGAAGTGCTGATCACGTAACCCAGAGGAGAAAAAGAAGTCTCCTGCTGAGTCAAAATGACAGATGTTATTGAATGTTCTGTGGAGTCAGGAGACAAAACACATGTCAGTCAAAGTTCACCGTCTTCCAAATGAACACTAAACCTGTAATGAAGATCCAAGTGTCCCTTATTTCTAATTCTCACTACCTTCAACAAGACCAGGGACTATATTCTTTCTATTTCTTCTTAAAACACAATTTCTGTACTGGTTTAGTCAAAACTATTTTTCTTTAAAATAATGTAATATGTCAATTGGTCTAGCAGGAAAACACATGTACGGCATATTTCTATTATCTCCAAAGCAACAGGCTTACTGATCAGATACACTGAGGGAAAGTTCTAGCAAGTAATAAAAGCAGGAGGTAAGATGTACTTTTAAAGTGTACAATTGTTCAACAACATGCTTTTACTTAATTTGATTAATTAACAATTGGTCGATAGATACAGATGGAGCCTTCTGTCCGTCATCTGCATTCATTAGGTGCTTAATTGGGTACGCATCCAGGAAGCTTACTGATTCGTAGCAAACAGAGTAATACCACTAATGATCTGTGGGGGCAGTATTGTGCAGTATAGCTCGTGTGCGACAGCATAAGGTACAGAGGAGACAATGTAACTTGGAAGGCAACAAAAATGGTGATCCTTTCAAGGAAAGATTAAAACTATGGTTCAGGCATATCTAAATGACCTCACCTCAGTCGACATGTGTGAACAGTTTATCAATGTCTTCGCTTGGGAAACAAATAAATACTTATTACAGCAGTTTTGAACCTGTTCCATCAATGTTTGTATTAGAATTGTCTCTGACAACATGCACTGCCTGCTCCTGGAGGTATTGCTTGTACCTACCATCTGCTACACATGTTTTAATGCAATTACACTGGCTACTATGTTTATTTATAATTTCTGTCAATATAATTTTGTTTCTAGGGGCCAAACAAGATCAGTAATAAATGGTTAAACAATTGATGCTTAAAGTGAATTGTGACTAATTCCTCAAGGCTTCATAGAAAACTATCACAAACTAACAAATTATTTAATATCAAGACTTTACGTTATATGTGTATATGTGGATCCAAATTTTGCATATGCAGTTTTCTTTAAAACACTTTCCTCACCTTCTCAGATTTCAAATACGCTTCCCTGCTTTGGCTCTTCCTCTCTGGCCAGCAGGCACAACAGTCACCTGCAAAGGATTAAGGGGATGTGGAGGTGGAGGCCTTGCGGTTATTGTGTGTTATAGTTGTTTGGGTCTGTGTGCATGGTGGGCCGTGGGTGGGGAAGTTTGGTAGGTTTTCAGTGACCTACATAGTTAGCTTCTATTGAAACCTTGACCTGACTGACTCTGACATTTCTGTTGATTTCTCTTATTTGTTTCGACTCCTCAATCTTATGCTCATCTTTTACTGGCAGTGATTACTCCCGGGACACATTATGATTTGAATGTGCAGATGTATTGCGCATAATGTATTTAGAGATTACTTTGCCTCCAGATGTATACTATGGATTACCTTTGGGAGTTTGATTGTTGATACACACCAGGATTGGGTTTCGTTTTATTGTTTAGCTGCACATGAACTCCATGGAAATTCAAAGGCCCAAAGATTTTAAAATTTTTGGAAATGTTGGTGTTCTTAGGCCTACATCATTTAGGTTTGTTTTTCCACAAAAAATAAATAGTTCAGTTTTATATTCTAATTTGTGCATTGGCTGTTTTAACACAAACAAATGGTGCAAACACAAATGCCAGTGGATGGCTAAGTTACATTCTTCTAACTAGCTTTTGGTGGGGGAAAAGTTTCATGAGTCAAGTAGCAGGTTTTACTTGTGTCTATTCATACCAGCATGGAGATACCATTAAAGTAACACTTCATATACACTTTATCAACAGATGACACAAGTGACTCTACAGAATTAGAAAAAAAATGACTTCCCTATGTTGTTCAATGCAGAAAGTAATTTGGGGATTTTCACCAATTCATTTATTTAGTAGTAGTAGTAAAATCTGTTTAGCTTGATTTTTTTTTTTCTTTTCAAACATTTCAGTTTTGAGCAAATAAAACTTGAAAAAATGATGGAGAACCTAAGAAATTTGTTGTGAATTTCTCGGCCGCTTAAAGTAATGTTAAATTAATAACTGAAGAGGTTGCGATTAAAACTACTATCATCCTTCCTCTCCAAACAAATGCTATAAAAAAAATACCTTTCTGTATGGAGTTTGCATGTTTTCCTCCTGGTTTTCCTCCTTGTACCCCGTTTCCTCTCACAGTCCTTAAACATACCTGGTAAAAAAGGTTCAAATTTAGTGTGATTCACCACTTGGAAGGATGCAAACTACCAAATATCAAGAAAAAGCAAACACAAACAAACAAACAAACAAACAGATGGCATAATAGATTGGATCCTTTTTTATACCTACATATTGACGGTTTGGTTTATAATAATGATGTGTTGTTTTTTTTTAGCAAAATAGTTTCTGTCAGCTTTGATAGTTCTATAATGTTCATGATGGGTCTGCTATGACTTTTCTCACCTGTTGCATCTCAAACTAGTACAGAACCTTCTGCAGTGTGTCTCTCCATGTTTTCACAATGAAATATAATAATAACTGTGTTTCCATTAGCATCTTGCGGATAAACAGAATGTGATTTTAAGGCGGCATTAATAGAGGAAGAAGACTCTTTTTTTATGCTGTAGTTGTATTTCTCCGAAGGACCTTTTCTTAACCCCATATATCTGTCAATGAATAGGACAACGAAGTGTATGTTGTTCAGATTATTATTACGTTAAAGAAATAAAAAATATCAAACCTTCCAAAGCTCAGTTGAGGAAAAGGATTTATGAGTGGGCATACAGGGTCATCTCACATCTGTGTGTGTGTGTGTGTGTGTGTGTGTGTGTGTGTGTGTGTGTGTGTGTGTGTGTGTGTGTGTGTGTGTGTGTGTGTGTGTGTGTGTGTGTGTGTGTGTGTGTGTGTGTGTGTGTGTGTGTGTGTGTGTGTGAGAGTACCATGTGGAAAACCAATCACACAAACAAATTAATTAGTCTCTCCACGAATGAGAACTTGATGAATTACTCATCCTTCCACCACCGTCTCTCTTTGTCTGTTACTCTCTTTCACCATGCATCCCTCTCTCACATCCTCCTTCTTCCTGTCCTGGCGTTCTCTGTGCAATAAACATCTAATTACATTGTCACACTTTTAATTATATTTGTTCATGGTTTTATTGAATTTTTTGGGGTTGTTTTGCATCGCCTGTGTCGAGTGGACATTTTATTTATATTATCACAGGTTCCCACAAACGCATGAAGTGACATGTTAGTAACTCCCAGAACATACAGGCTTATTTTCACTCAGCCCGAGCGGCTTAGGTCTTCACACAGTTACATCCCCACCTGCATTTAGATGAAGTAATATGTTTTAATTATTCATATTTCCCATTTTTATTGGCCCACTTAACTGCAACATTAGTCCCAAGTTTGTCAATGGGAACTCTTATATACCCATCACCGGGAACCGCAGAGAGAGCGAGTTGAACAACAGAAATATGCAACGGACACGCAAAACGTATTCATGAGTTATTTTCCCTGTGTGGGCGCTGGGGGCTGGAATGACGGCTTGGTCTCTATTCAATTATCACACTCAGTCTCACACACACACACACACACACACACACACACACACACACACACACACACACACACACACACACACACACACACACACACACACAGAGGCGTTAAGCAATGTGCACTCATTAAACACTCTCATTATACACAGGAGGAGATCCCTGCAGGTGCAGTTTACTAGAGTTTAGTGCATTTCCTGCTCCTCCTCCTCCTCCTCCTCCTCCTCCTCCTTTGCCTTCCCCCATTCCTGCTCTCCCATACATCTCTTTTTCTCTCTCCTGCTCCTCCTCTCCTGTTTTTCTCCTGGCTTTATTTACCTCACTCACCAACTATGTGCCCCAGTGGGGGTGTGTCATTGTACGTTCGGTGTGAAAGAAGGGGTTTTCGGAAGCTTTAACCTTTGGAAAGAAAAAAATTTAAATTAAAAAATCATGTCAAGCATGCAAACAGCTATTCCAGATCGGTTTGAGATGGCTGACTTTACACCGGCAATGACAGATGCGTCAACATTTCATAAACCTCATAGGACATAATGGAAACCTGGCAAATACCTGAACACGACAACATCAGATCTTTATCGCTCCTCATTCATTTCGTTTTGCATCTCTCAATGCTGCTGCCATCTAATTTAAAGGCCTTTACCCTGGTAGAAACTTGATTATTCACTATGATTCATATGCTAAAGTGAGAGAGTCTCTGAATAGCTGTTGAGCGGTATTATTTTAGGCGACTGAATGTTTCTTTGTGGCAAACCTCTCATTTTCTCTGCATGTTCATAGGCTTTCATACTTCTCTGATTGACATTCACACAAAAAAGCCCTTTATACCTGACCCATTACAACTTCAGATGAGCCTGTTCAGAAAGCGCTTGGGTGTGTGTGGACGTGGGCATGTGTGTGTATACGTGTGCGCACATTTGAAAATGTGATAATAAGGACAGAGAGCACTCTCCACTGGTGGTGCTGTTCAAATCGTTTCATTGGACTGTGGCTACAGCAGCAGAGGTATTTCTGTTGTCTTTGACCTGGTGCAGCCCTGCAAGGAGAGCGGGCTCTCTGACCTTCAGAGTGAGCAAAGAAAAAGTTAACTAAATATTTTTCACTCTGGATTAAAGAGCCATTGTTGGTGGCAGTCTATGTATGTATGTTTCAGGTTGTCGCCCTCCTTTTCTTTCATGTTTGCTGTGCAGCGCTTCTTGAAACATCTCTGTTTCTGTCCTAGGAGGGGGGAAAAAACAGACACATTTTAAATTTAGAGGAGAGTCCATGCTAGATGTTTTAATTAATTTACTGCAATTCATTCATCAATGTCTCAGCTTTTTTCCTTTGCAAAGTGAAGAAATAATCCATTTGTCTCTTGTGTGCAGCGCTCTAGTCCCACTGACCTACTTTCCTTTTCTTTTTCCTCCTGCCGCCATTGTTTTTGTTTTTTTCTCTCTACTACCATGATGAAATGTGTTTGGCATTGTTTTTGCCTTGTGGGCTTTTCTTATTACCTGCTTGGTAAACACAACCCAAACTTGTGTGTGTTTGTTAATTAGTGTGTTATTGTCCCAGCTGTAAACAACCTGTCTAATTGGATCAAGTTAACCAACAACAAACCTCAAATTAATTGTTCTAACAAACATTTGCGGGCTTTAACATGATCTCCAATCATTAGCGATCCTTAATATGGATTCATTAGTGTGTAATTACCTTTAATGAACAACAGTTGGTCCTCTGTTACCTCAGGATGGATGCTGAGTATCAGGTGTGGACAATATTTCTGTATATTTCTCTTGATATGATCCTTGAAAGTATTGCTCTTATGTTTGATTTTTCTTTTCTTTATTATTTAAGATACCGGCAGTGAAATAAGTGCCTAATCTTTGTGGTAAATAAACCAAACACGGGATTTTGGGGATATTTACTCAGCTCTGTGCCTAGCTGTTAGCTGTATTCTTAAATGTATCTATTTTTTCTGTTTTGGCATTGAACTACTTATTACTTATTGAAGCCAACAGTGACAACCACTTTTATAAAGGAGCTAGAAAATGTATTCCTATAGCAACATTTACAACACAGACATCTCAGAGTATATAACATTCAAATAAAATTTAGAGAAAAAATATATATCATACCTTCTCATACAGCAGATTGTGTTCACTTTAGTAACAGTCACAAAAGATGTCACAACATCATGCATGTAATGTGATGTTTATCTTTATTTTAATGGTTTTGTAAAACTATTTTCTATTTGTCGGCCACAGTGTGGTGTACATGTGAACTGTGGAATAATATCAAACTGCAATCAGAGTAATAAATACAATTTACTGTTAAATTTTAAAGTGATATTTACCAAGGAGCACAAAAGAATGGCACGTGTGAATGATCAAAGTCATATGTAAAGAATTGGCCCAATGCCGATTAATTTAAAATGAAAAGCATTTCAATTACAGCCCAATCTTGTTCAGATCTTCTCATTTTTTTTTTGTTTCTTTTACTAATCTGAAAAGCGATTCAAACTGCGATTTAATACTGTAATGCGATCTTAACAATGTGCTTTGTGATCCATTTCACTCTGAATAATTTTTGGATTTGAAATGAATTCAGATCATGGCTGGGACACTTGTCAATCTCTTGATCTTGTGTGACCTCGTGAATTAGGCTTTAGCTGAAGTAGATGCACGAGTGCAGGACCACTGACATCCTCAAGTACATAAAGAAGTCAGAGAGTGGCCTTGGGAAGCAAGATTAAGGTGTAGTCTTCTCAAAAAGAACTTTTTTTTAAAACTTGAAAATACCACAGAGCAGCTCTATCCTCATCTCCTGCCTCTCACAGACTTAGTTTGTCAAGTCTTCTCCTTGAGCTTGTTGTCACCTATAACTCACTCCTCGCCTCACCTGTCTTACTCATCTTTTTATAAACTAATTCAGCAAAACTGGAACAAAACTTATCAGCCTGAAAGCTCCAGATGTCAAATGGCATAAAACCCCTGTTCCACAAAAACTAAACCCACAACCCTTTAGGTTCAAAGCAACAGACACACTTCACATGATGCAATCATTTTGCATTGATTGTTCCAATTCTCACTTGCATTCAGCTGTTTTTTTCTTCAGTGAGCGATAACATTCAGGGTGTGTGTGTGTGTGTGTGTGTGTGTGTGTGTGTGTGTGTGTGTGTGTGTGTGTGTGTGTGTGTGTGTGTGTGTGTGTGTGTGTGTGTGTGTGTGTGTGTGTGTGTGTGTGTGTGTGTGTGTGTGTGTGTGTGTGTGTGTGTGTGTGTGTGTGTGGAGTCGAGGAGGCAGCATCCCAGCAGGGTTTGGATTCTTAAACATGCTTCACTGTCTTTTGTTAAATGTGACGCAATAGTGGTGCAGAGTTGTCAGTGTGCATTCATGTGTGTGTCAGATAGTGAGAAGTTGGGAGTCAGTGCTGATGCTTTGTTTTTTAACCTGGAGGAAATTAAAGGTTCTCCACTGACGATGGAGGGAAAAACCCCTCCCTCCTCAACATTACCATCTCTTAGTGCCGCGCGCGCAAGTGTGTGTGTGTGTGTGTGTGTGTGTGTGTGTGTGTGTGTGTGTGTGTGTGTGTGTGTGTGTGTGTGTGTGTGTGTGTGTGTGTGTTGTGTGTGTGTGTGTGTGTGCGTGTGTGTGTGTGCGCGCGCGTGTGTGTAAATGCACACGTGTTTGCTCATGTGCATGTGTGAGTGAGTGGCAGGGCCACTATCTATGCCATCACACGTGGATGTGTGTGTTAATAGAGAATGCCCCACGCTGCCACTGCCTTTGTTTGCCAAGGACATACATATGCATGAAGCCTGTGTGTGTGTGTGCATGTGTGTGTACATGAGGGGGGTTTACTAATTACTAGATTTCTATCATGAATATGTATGGGCGCATCCTTTATTATGGGATTGGCTTAAACACATCACACAGACGGACGAGTGGCAGTGAAAGGAAAAGCGGGGGTGAGGGCTTGAGAGGCGAAAAGCTTCTTCAGAAAAAGCCAGAGTCAGGAAAAAAAAGAAGGTTTTTACTGCCAGTGGCCCAAACCTTCAACCTCCACTGTTTTTCTTTATTTAGCCAATATAATAATTTTGTTATCCATTTATCCTTCAATTGATTATTTCTTATTATCCCACATCACTGTAAAAAAAAAAAAAACATCTTCTGCTGTGACTGTGAGGTCGTACCTTTTAGTGTTGTGGCTTTGTCATTTGAATTTCTGTCAGGAATAATGTTTCTGTAACTTGTATATTTTGTCAATATGTGTAGCGCCCGCCTTTAAAAAAAAAAAACTCATACAATTTATATTCTGTTATCACATACGACCTTGAAGAAACATTTTATATATCCCACTTCAGGAACCATCTCCATTAATGATCATTGACTAGGGATGCCAATCATACCATTTCACAACAGTTTGGATTAACTTTTGATTCTCAATATAAAATGTCTGGTGGCTGTTGTCCAAAAAGCTCCGCCAAAGTCAGCAACAATCTTCGTAAAGGAAACACAGTTTGCAGCACCGGTTTGCTTAGTTCCAGTTAAACCTTGGTCCAAACAATCTCCAGAGATGGTACCAGCTTTTGTAAGGGTAGAATTTCTAATGTGGAAGCAGTTTTATTATTGCAAGAATGGTCCATGTATAAAGCAGAAGCAAATCCAAAAGTAAGGAAAACAGATAAATATTGTTATACCTAAGTGTTTTTTTGCGATTGAAGAATTACATTTCAAATGCAAAAAGAACAATTGTTTTGTTTGTGTTAATAATGACAAACATTTTCGACACTATTTAGTTGTATGCTTTTAAATAATTCTTTCATGTATTTGTGTGTTCAATTACTGACTTATTCAATATTTTAGAATTTGCCAGTACAAGTATTTGCTTTCAAGTACAGTGCTTGAACGTGTACTTTCTACCACCGCGTCTTACCACTCTCCAGTCAAACATACCATCCAGAACGATATACAGTTTCACATACATTTTTCGTCACACTATTTAAAGATGAAAGCGAAGCATTTCCTGTCCATGTGTTGAGCACCGCTTCATCTCTGCTTCCCTTTCTTTTAGCTCTTCAGACTTTCTCTCTCTCTTTTTCTTTTTTTTTTAACACACGATGCACAAACGGTCCCAATTTAAACTTACACTCATGCGATCTGACATGTATACAAAATACCAGGCATTAAGTATTTTTCTGCCTTGTATTGTTTTTCCACATGGACAAACTCAATTACTGCAGTCATGTCTTTTGTTGTGGGAATTGTTCCATGTGAGAGGTGGGAGACAAAGAAAACAGCAGAAGAAGTCAAAAGAGATGTAAACAATGTACACAGAACTAACAGCAGGTGGGGGAAAAGGACAAATCTCATTATAGGATAACAGTTTTGATGACTTTTGCTTCCTGCACCGTCACTGCTGACTCGAGTTGTTCTGCATTCCTGTTGTTCATCGTTTCTGCTTGAGCTGCAGTCATACCTCAGTCATGCTTCATGTTTGCTGGTTCAGCAGCTTGGAGCCGGTAGACGAAAGGAATTAACATAGAAATAAGTGAAAGAAACATCTTTTTCAGCTTCTGCTCTTATTCACTTTTGGTTTCTTTTCTGTCTGTGCACCTTGTGCTTTCACTTTTGCTCTGCTTAGCTTTCATTCGCCTCAGCCGCTCAAATATCACAATCAGAAGCCTATGAAAGCTGCTATCTCTTCTCCCTTCCCTTCCCTCCCCGCTCTGCCCCCCAGTGCTATACCTCTGACAATAGTCTGGCAATCCAAGCAGAGGGAGGGAAATAAAAGAACAGGACCGGTTTTTAAAGAAGAGAGAATGTCAACTGTCAGTCTGACTGCCACAACAGAATCAGTGGAAGCCATCAAACTTCTGTACTGAGAGAAAGGAGACAGAGTGAAGGAACTGAAAGAGGGAGATGGCATGTCTTTAGCCACACTGTAAAGGTAACGGAGGGGTGGTGGGTGAGAGGTTGGAGGGTGAGCTGGTCACCATTAGTTTGGAGGGCTTAATATGTCATTTTATTCCAAACTGCTCTCAGTGTCTCTCCACCTCACACAGGGAGCAGTGTGGCGGTGTGGGCTTTGGAGGTTTGAGAGGGGGGGGGCGGGAGAAAAAACAAAAAAAATGGTACAGAGGTGAGAGAGAGAGAGAAAGCAGGAGAGAGGATGAGGTGAGGTCCGGGCTGCCGGTGTTTGTGAGCGTTAACACAGACATCACAGGTTCCCAGTGAGAGAGGGCAGCGGGGTGCAGCAGGGCATGGAGCTGGAGAGAAAAAGCGGTTGTAGCGCAGAGGAGGAGAGGAAGAGAGGCGGCTGTGTTTGAAGAGAGCTGTTGAGATAAATCAGTATGTTTACGTTCTGGAGGAACAAAGTGTTCCGTTGGCAGAAGAGCACTCGACTGTCCGTTTCCCCTTGGACTGTTTTTACTGGACCCTTTTGTACATCTGTGCTGTGCTGTGTGTGTGTGTGTGTGTGTGTGTGTGTGTGTGTGTGTGTGTGTGTGTGTGTGTGTGTGTGTGTGTGTGTGTGTGTGTGTGTGTGTGTGTGTGTGTGTGTGTGTGTGTGTGTGTGTGTGTGTGCGCGTTCGTGCCTTGGGACAGAGTCAAGGCCAGTTTTGTGCCATTAAAGTCTAAGCATCTCAATATTTAGGGGATCTTCCCTTTGCTGACAGTAAGATGAGTACATTAATATCAAGACTGAAGCAGTGAGAATAAAATGAAGGTTAACATAAAAAAAAAATAATATAGCTGCTGTCTTAAGCCCCCATAAATGACAATGTCACTGACTTATTATAAAAAACACTTTTATTTTGACAATATTGTAGTAATGGACCTATAGTGTTTGTGTATTTAGAGGTAACTAAAAAATGTTTTCATGGTATTGTAAAAGTTAGCACATAGTCCTTGTGTCTGTGGTTGGAGTTTTTATGTCAATATTATATAAAAAAATCCTGTCTTTAATCTGACGAAGATAAAACACATTGCTATTGATCCTAACCTAATCCTACTCATTTCAATTAAAATGCTGCTGATTTTTAAAACTGCTGCTCAGATAATTTACAATAAAACACACCAGTGCACTGGCATTTTTCATGAATTTATGAACATTCCTGGTCGAGGTGGGATTCTGTCCCACAGGTTTTGGATTCAGCCCTGCGCCAGTGCAGCTGATTGTAATAAGCCTTTTGTATAAGACGATCGGTAGAATTAGCTGATGACGTTTATCAGATTCAGATGTTTAAAACACCTTAAGCACACAGGACTCAACTCTACTATTCTAAACTTCTCACATGTAAACAAAATCGTCTCAGCCATTTTTTGGTTGTTTCATTAACACTATAATCTCTGTCAGGTTTAGTACACACACAACTACAGTCATGGGGAAAACAAGATCAGAAGATCATTTCAGACAGAACAACTAGATGCTGGATTCAAGCAGACAACTGTCAGGAAGGACAATGTGTGGCAGTAAAAGTTGCACCAACAACAAAGATTAACACAGCCTTGACAATAATGGCAGGCAAAGCTGATTCAGCAACTTGTGGGGGCTTCATAGGGAGCAGATTGAAGCTGGAGTCAAAGGATCAAGAGGAACCACACATAGATTCACACAGTCACTTCTGAACCAGAGGTAGCGTTAGACAAATTTCCTGGGCTGCAGGAGAGCAAGAACTGGATCTTTTCTTGGTGGTGCAAACTTTTCTTAAAGCTGAAAGTAAGCTTTGAAATTTGTGGTCTTTTTTTCTAGAAACACAGTATCACTGTGGAGGAAGAGTGTAGAGAGGCATAATCAGAACTGCTTCACGTCCAGTGTGAATTTTACACAGTCAGTGATGAGCTGGGCTGTAATGTCTTGTGCTGCTTCGCAATTCACTCATTTATAGGACATTGTAGAGCATCTCATATATCTATCTGCTTACAAGCTTGATGGAGATCAATATTTTTTCACCTATAGCATTTTCCACTTGTCCACATTACCAAAATTACTCGTTACATTTTTGCTACTTTGTTTGACTGGCTGGCCAACAGACTCTTCTGTTTTCAAAAGGACGATGAGAACTACAATAAAGATGAGTGCCATTATCAACATTTGCTGATCACTCAGCTTTTATGAAACCTTTCTAATAGAGGCTATAGAGAACACTATAGATCTTGAATTACAATCTTCAACAGCAAAGACAGCAGCAGCTCCTAAATGTCAGCAGTGAGTAACAAAATAAATAAATCTGTTATTTCCTTACAAGGTTGTTGGTACTTGATCTGATTCAGAGTTTATCCATTTGAAGTTATGGTAAATGGGAGAGGCATTTCTTTATTTGAATATGATATATTTTTTTTCATAATTTGCTTTCCTGTCCCATCTATTAACATGTGACGTTAGTATACTTAAATCTCAGGAAAGGTGTGTGGACGTTATAAAATACGGGCCTATAGGGAGCAGGCTGGTGAAGTGTTTGTTCTTGTGTCTGTGCAGCTTTTCTCCCGGTTTGTGGACTTCCTCCTACGAGCCACAGACATGCTTGTTGGGTTGATGGGTGAATCTGAATTGGCTGGTGTTTCAGAACTTGAACATATCTGCTCTGAAATGTGCACCATCGCCAAACTGAATGGTTCTGCAGTAATTCATGATATTAAGCAAAGAGGAGAGAGGGGACTGTCTCTACATGTGACAATGATTCTCTCTTATCCTTGGACTGACTCCGATCCATTGTCCTTACATATGGTTCGTCTATCAGTGTCCAAACTGCCCAGAGCGGGAAGAAGGGGGAAGAGAGCAACGAGAAAAGGGGCATATGGGGTGGGTTGAGGGGGCTAAAGCACTCTTGCGTACAAGAGAGAGGAGAGAATGATAGCCATTCTGCTTTTATTATCTAGAATGTATCAACTTAATCACAGCTCCATTCTCCCCCAGTCCTCCCCTGGGCTCAGTGGGAGACACTGAAAGAAAATTGGAAAAGTATAGCTGGGCTTGAGGTAGGGACGAGTGGAGATGGACGGAACAGGGGGATGGGGACGCACAAAGAGTAACTACCATAAAGAGAGGGGCAGAGAGAGAGCGGAAGCTATAGAGAGAGCAAGAGGAAAGAGATAAACCTGTTAATTTTTCATGGCCAGCCGGTCATAATCACAATGTTGGGCGCCTTTAGAGCCGGTAGAGTTGGACAATTTTAGGGTGTGCATATGCATAAGTGTGTGTGCATGAGATGAAGGAGAGATGGATTGAGCTTCATTACAAGAACTCCCCCTCAACACCCCCACATGAACCCCTCACACTCCCCTGTGTCCCTGCCTGACAGCCCAAAATTATAATAGTCACTATCATAAAGACACATTATCCTCAGATAGGAGACTGTACCCTCTTAAGGCTATAAAAACACTCAAACTTCATTTATTTGCCATATATGGCCACAGATAGAGCTAATGAAGTAACAGAAAAGTGTCAAACCAATCAAAAAAATATCATGAATAAAGTTTTCTGAAGTCACCAATTTGAAAATGATTTGACCACTTGAGCAGAGAGCCGGAAGATATTGTCCCACAAAGATGGCAGGATAGACTCTCGGCACTTTAAAGCTGTTGCACATTAACATACGGTTCAGTCAATCCTCCTTGTATTAAAAAGATAGTTGGGCTCAGGATAAACCTGGAATGAAGAGAGCTCACAGCAGTCTGTATGTATGTGTGCAAGAAAAAAGATTTGCTCTGCAGAGGGGCACAATGGCAGCAACATAAAATACCTGGCGCTGTATAAACAACTTTGTTCTGGAACATGAGCTGACACACACTCACTGGGATGCACACACACATACCAACTCTGTGCAGGTTAATAATGACCATAATCACCCATCTTCAGCACAGAAAGATACACACAAACACAGTTTGGCAGCACATGGCCATGTAAGGGGAAAACCACTGTGTGTGTTTACACTAAAACACCGCTTGTCTGAGTGGCTTTAGAGCCCAGGCAGAGCGGGCAGCCTTTTTAACAAGCCTTTAAAAAAACAGGCAAACACACATACACACACATGCAGCCTTCTTATCTTCTTCTTCTGTTTCCTCTTCGAAGACTACTCTGTAAACTCTCAATTAAATGAGCTTTTTGTGCATTAGGATAGCTCATCACCTTTATGCTTTTCTAAATCCATGTGTCTTAAAAACAGGACATATGAAAGAATGTGTTGAGTGTTTGTAACATCAGAGACCCTGAACCATGGCTGCCATTGACTTTCGTCCCATTCTTCATTACAAGCCTTTATATATATATATATATATATATATATATATATATATATATATATTTCCACTGGTGCAAGTGTGTGTATGGCAGCTCGAAGTGAGCAAATGTGTGTATTTGCAGGTCAGAAAGGCAGCATTTGTTCTGTGAAGGCCCATAAACATCTGCGATCCCTTTTAAGGGATTGTTTAGATTGACGGAACGGGAAAATAAACGTTCTCAAGGAGGCCAGCGCTCTTTACTGACAGAGAAATCTCTGCTACCAGCACAAATTTTGTGTGTGTGTGTGTGTGTGGTGGGTAGGTGTCTATTTGTGTGACTGAACCTAAAATGACAGGTTCTTTTTCTGGGCTCTGTTTTAGTGATCAGAGAGCTCTTTTACATGAACCCTCAGTGACCTTTCATCTTCCTCTTATTCCACCCCCCTCACTCCTAATCTGCCCTCCTCCTATAAACTCCTCACACTTTTTCTCTTTTTTTCTCTACTAAAAGCCCGGGTGTTGTTTTTACCCCCACCCCCCCACCAACTCATACCCATGATAACTCTCTCCTCGCCAACAGAAACCTCTCCCCTTCCCTTGGCTTTTAGTAACACTCCTCCTAATGCTGAGGAGTTGTTGTGTCTGGGTTGTGTGCAACATGTGGAATATATCAAAACGCTTTCTGCCTGGCTGTCTTGAGTGCGCGCTCACTTATTCCCGTGCACGTGGATGCGCGCAGATCTGGTAGCGGAGTGCTGGTCTCCTTGAGAACGTCCAGCGTGAGGAAGTGGGGTGTCTTTCCAGCCGTGATTTAGGTCAGAGGGAAGCAGCGATGGGAGGCTTCTCTGCTCTCTGTTTATTTGAAGCAGGAGCCATTACTGCTGTCTCTGGGCCGTATTTATACACAGACACAGAACAGACGCACCCTGATGCAGCTGGACGATGCGCGTGTTGGCCCGTGCGTGTCTTCTCGGCAAGAGTAAGGAAAGAAAAGGCCATGTGTATTATGTGACGAGAGAAGGAGATGTGTGTCTGTGTACAATGCACAGTAAAAATAAACTGCTGTGATTTGTGGCCTGGGCCTAATAGAGGAAAAGGCCGGCCCTTTTAGCGGGAACAGTGTGCAGCAGTGGGCCTCAGTGTGGCAACATTCGGAGTCTACAGGGACTTCTGGCTTCTCTCCATTCCAGTTCCAACATACTTGATTCACCCAATGAAAGACATCTAATCACCAAACTGGGATAAAATAAGCAAGCAAGTCCCATCTGCTGTGTGGAGTATGAGCTAAGGGTTTGGAGCGGGGTAAACGAAAGTGTGGCATGTGTGTTTCAATATCTTTGAGTGTGTGTGTGTGTGTGTGTGTGTGTGTGTGTGTGTGTGTGTGTGTGTGTGTGTGTGTGTGTGTGTGTGTGTGTGTGTGTGTGTGTGTGTGTGTGTGTGTGTGTGTGTGTTCCACAGTCATGTGGAAGCAGACGGGTTGTGTGGAATCTGTGGGCTGTGAACTAGTCCCATGGCGTCTATTGCCTGTCTGCTATTACTGCAGGGTTGCCACAGCTTGTAAAAGCCTCGTTAACACAAAGACCTGCGCACATGTTAATTGGCTAATTGACTAATTAATTTTTGCATAAAGGAAAGCACAGGGAGGAAAGCTAGCTAATTGAAAGTGACTATAGGTTTAATTACGTGAAGAAAGGGTAAGGAGGAGATGCCTCTGAAGGTGGGACGCCCAAATGCTACACTTGTCTCATACTGCAGGCTTTCCATTGTCAGTCTTGTCTTGTTTGTTGTATGCCGCCATCTACTCTCTTTTGCTGACAATTAACTCAGTTACCAAAACAAAACCCAGATATGACTGTTTCTGCTTTTGAAGGAGAGAGATACCGAGACACACGTGGGTGTCTGAGCAAGCAACGGCGATGGCATCCGAAAGATAAAAGCGTCAGACAAAGGTGTCGCTTATTTACATAAACATCTCTGATGCATTTCCAAGGCTCCGCTTTTATTGTCTGTTGCTGTGAAATAATTTACGCATTATTGGCGAGAACCACAGAAGTCAGCGAACCATCTGCAGACTTCGTTTGCAGCGAGGCGTCCGTGTGATCATGCATTCACATCAACAGTAATCTAACTCCAATTATTGAACAGTATGTAAAACTAACACACACACAACAAGACAGAGACAGAGAAATGTGCGACCGAACCAATGCCTGTTAATTCAATTCCTGCCCAGCTCTCACTAAAACACCGCCACAAATTAAATCGGCCAGGAGAGCAGACAGCTAACAAAGGAAATTAACAATGATGCTGTCTCTGTATTAGGGCATATGGATTCGCTGCATGTTTGCTGCGTGTGTGTAGCCGCGGCCTTGCGCCTCCGTACGCAGAGAGAGAGGGGGAAAGGCCAGTTTTAATCAAGAAATCCATTCCACTTTTCTAACCCCCTCTTTGCTCCACCCCCTCCTCCCTCCATGGCAGGCTTGTGTGGAAACAGAAGTGCTAAATTACCCTGGAGCAGTCAGACAAAAACATCTTGTTGGGTTCTAAATTGCTTTGCATGCATGTTAATTGGACAGAAATCCCTGCAGTGTATTTGGGTTTGTGCGAGCATTTGTGTGTGTGCTTCCACGGGTGTGTTGTTCAGTACTGTATCTGTATATGTACAGAATGCGCATGAGTGTATGTACAGTGTGTGCGCACTTGTGTGTGTGTGTGTGTGTGGTGAGCAGGACCGGTGAGCTATTATTGCTGCAACGACTTGCAGAGATTTGGAGGTTATCTGTTTTTGTTGGTTAATTGTGAAGCTGATAGTATCGAGGGTCTGGGCCAATTCAAGTGGGCTTTCAGCCAAATTACCTCAGTAATCGTCTGTGTTCAAGTCCCTGGATGCTCTCACCAAGACAGAGCCTGGGAAGCCCTGAAGTTCAATGGAGAGGGGCAGATCTGACCCCAGCTTTAGACAGCTTACACTGTAATTGAAATGATATTATTTTTTCTACACCATTATTGGATTGCTGACAAGATTTCACCCAAAATTCCATTTGTGGTCAATTTATCCTGTTTGTTTTTAATTAATGTGGGCAGCTAATGAACTCAGAGGGGATCTTAGCCAAATGATCACAATTTCCTCCATGTTTCTGTTATCTTCAACGAGTAGGCTTGGAAATTAGAGCATGAAATTGTTTGAAAGTAGGAAAGGAATTCACTTGGATGGGGAGCACAAACACCATATCCAGTGCATGCTGTGTGTGTGTGTGTGTGTGTGTGGGGGGGGGGGGGGGGGGGGGGGGGGGGATCTACTTTCTGCTCACTATGAATAAAAATGTCATTGACTAGATTATTTAATATTTTATTTAAAACAGACATGAAGGACCACTGAAATGCCTATGTTGATTTCATTTTTTCCAGAGTTGATCATGTTGCTTAGAAGTCTTTGCAAGTGGAGCCCCACCCAGCCTAATCTTACCACTGAAGTGGAGCAACTTTAATGTCAGCTGTGTTTGTTGCTCGAAGACCTATGCAGTTGAACACTTCCCATTTGCTGATTTGGCTGTTCGAATAACAAATATATCTTGAATGCATTAGTACTGGTCTTGACTTAAGCATGCATTATTTGACTCTCACTTTAGGTGTGCATCATAGCAACCATTTTGCATGGTAGTGCTGTGCTCACACCAAAGTCAACAGTTGTGATTGTTGAGATGAGGCCTCATGGGGGTCAGTGAAACATACGAAAGCAGGAGCCTTGAAATTAAAATCAGTGCACTGTTTCCCCTGTGTAGATGCTAGAAAGTTTTTTTTTTGTGTTGTTTTGTTTTTTTGGGGCATTTTCTTAGCTTACATCGTAAAGCTTCCGTCAAAGCTTGTGTGATCTCTAGGATAATCAAGCTCAAATACCAATTTGGGAACCGCTCCATTAAAACGGCTGGCTTTTTGTAGTCCATCTGTGTAGGCGTCTCTGAGGGGAGGTTATAGTCTGTTTAAAATGTGCTCTGCCACCCTCACCATCCGCTACAGGTCCTGTTCTCCACTATACAATCAGAGACCGAGACAGTGGAATAATAAAAAACAAACTTTGAATGACAAACCTGAAAGCACCCAAGCATTTTGTAAGGAAAGCAAGATTATGCTATATGCTTGACTATAAAATATAAATTCTTCAATATAATGGCAATATGCAAGCAAAGATTTTTATTCACACATCACATACCAGACGTGTAGGATCTATTGAATATTTAAACCACGTGAATCATGTGTAATACTGTGTGGCAGATTATCTGCTGTTTAGCCGGGAAAAAGTTGACGGACAGACATATTAAATGTTCTTGGCCATGCACTTGAAACCATGTGTGTAGGATGTGAAGCTAACAGAGTCTGTTGTTCCCTCTCTCACTAAGATAAATCATCCCAAAGCTGTCCTTGTCAAACTATAAAATATTCCAATCACTGAGTGGGTTTAGAAAATAAATTATTAGAATGTGGAAGATGTCTTGAAGCTTTGTGATTTTTTTTTTATGAGAAATTCTTAGAACGCAGCAGACAAAGGCCTCAAATGATCCTCGTATTGACTGTTATTCATTAAAGAATGAACATTTATGCATCTCAGATCTCATAGAAAAAAGAAAACACACATAACCTTGACACTTGATCTCTTGTTGCCCTCACAAATAATCCTTCTGACTCCAGATTACTAGGGCTTCTTTTTGTATTATTTCTGTGCACTTTATACAAAGGCCTACACTTGCTGTTCATTCTGTCGATACGCATATCGTCGGAGTACACTATAGCTGCATTTCAGGCATTTTTCAATTGGATGGCCCTATACCCTGCTTACCTGCACAGAGTGTGTCTGTCTTTTCTTATCTGTCTGATGTCAGAATAAAAACAACAAAAAAACAAAACAATTAATAAAGCAGATTTTGGATGATATCAAACTAAGAAAAAAAAATAGATAACCCGTCACCACCTCTAATTAAACCAGAACAGAATTAAAGTGTGTAAAGTTGGATGAAAATCTTAATTTCAAGGTTCATCTCATTTAACCACCATAAAGTACAGATCTGAAAGTCTTTCAAGATCCTTTCAATTGATAAGTTGTCAACCTCAGTGCAGTGACCTCACATTGGAACTCCTGGCCTTCGGATATACACAACCAACACTCACCCATGCTGGTACAGTTTGTACACCTTTGCAATTTCCTTATTTTTATTTAGCTTCTTTTACCATTTTTTCCCCTCATTAGTTCTTAATTTCCTTTGTATTTGTTTTATCATTGCACTCGGTGCACGCCATACTTTGTGGGTGTATTTGTGAGCATGCAAGTAATGGAGAAGTATGCGCCTCACACAGCCAAAAATGAGACATGTCAGATTTCCGATGTCATTTTACTTTTTGCCATTTCACACTGCTGCTGAAGGTTGAAGGAATACACGCATGCAACGCACGCACGCACGCACGCACGCACGCACGCACACACACACACACACACACACACACACACACACACACACACACACACACACACACACACACACACACACACACACACACACACATACACATACACATACACGCACACACTGCGAAGCTGTGAACATAAACACTTAACCCTGGAAAGATTCAATGATGGCGGATAAAAGAGTGATTTGTGTTCTGCTAAGGGGAAAATGAGTAATCCTATCAGTCAGCGTGACATGCAACACAACACGCCGCATCAGTCACAGGCACACACGCACACACTCTAAACACTGCCTATCAGGATGATAAAAGCATGCCTCACCCACACAATAAAGCGTTTGATTTTTCTATTTTCCGTGTCATTCATTTTCTCTTGATGCAGTTGTAAACCTCCTTCATTCTCGTTTTGCCTCTCTTTCCCCTGGCGGCGTCGCCCCTGACACAACATTGCACATTTGTGTATTCATGTAAATATCTCAGCTAATCTCTCCAAATATATTTATGAGATTTAATACCTTTGTACTGTAATACTATGCATGCTGAGCATTGGGTTTTACACACTCATGAAGACAAGCACGCACACGCATACCCTCAAACAGGCACATCCACACACACAGCAGCTTTCATTGGGTGCATACCAATCCCTTGGTCTTTCTTTCTTCCTGCCGGGGCATTAATTCCTGCCCATATTTCCATCTGATTATGGTCCGGTTATACCCGCAACTAATTGAACATTAAATATAAAGAAAGTTAATGAAAATGTCCTTTATCCCCTCCAAACTAGGCCTGAGAACGCATTTATTAACTCAAATTAATCTGGCCCTAGTACGTGTTGCAGAGAGAAGATATATGCACAGTTTGCTGCTCTCATCTCCGACCCAAATTATGGTCCTTCTCTGGGAACTGGACAGTTAAATAACAAGAGGAGCGTTGCTCTGCTCCTTCTGAGTATTCCTGTAAATCATTGTAAGAGCTTCATATCTGCTTGAAAAACAATGTGAGGTTGATGTCTTGACTTTTAATTTCTTATTTTCTGAGTAGCGTTCTCTTCTCACTGCTTTTGGCTTCTGTCTGGACCGAGAGGACCTTCCTGTCACTGGTTTGGATGGAAACCACTGAAGCTCTCTTTAGCAGAGAAGCATCATGCAGCTACCTTGATAAACACATCACAAATGTCACCAGTGTTCAGTACAGACACCTCCAAAACTTTCATTTGAATCAACGTGAGGAGTTTTGCCATATGTAAAGTTGTTTAAAAAAAAAAGGAGAAAAAAAAGGTCAAGACATCATGGAGTTTGACAAACACTTAAAATTTATTGGCAGCTATATGCAGACGAATCTTCTCCGTCTTGTTTTCTAATGGGCTTGTTAGTTTTACCCCATCTGTGCTTTTCCTTTCAGATGGGCTTCTTGTGCAAGTTGCTCTAAGAGAAGCAAAGACACCCACTGTGAGTGCGGCCGACAGGCAGACTGATGCGAGGAAAAGGAGGAAACAATGAATGGATTGATGCTTTCATTCTGATGAAAGGAATAAATGCTAAGGCATTTATTTTGTCTATTATCCCACTAAAAAGCCCTCTCCATTCCTGTCTCCCCTCCTCTTGCTCCCCTAGGCCCCGCATATTAGCATCTCTCCTGGACAGCGAGGGGTTAACTAACCCGTTTAAGGGGAACCACAGAAAACAATACTTGGACCCCAAAAAGACAATAGCAGTGCCTTTCTCCTCCGTATTTGTAATTTAACATCAAAAGGCTCCTCTTCCAGCGACCTCTGAGAGCCAGCGTCTCTTTAATGAAGCGCCCCACCCCCCTTAATCACATTCAAATTGGTTAGTGTTCAGAAAATAGAAATATGTATTAGATAGCAATAAATTTTCATCATTGGCTAAGCCTGCTTCTTAATTGTCCTGTCCCAAGGCTTGGGAATTTCATTGTTCGTTAGGTGCTTAAGTCCCCCATCTCATTCAGTCTCTCTGACATTACTGCTGAGGGCTCTAATGCCCAACTAATTTGAATGGGGATTTACATGATAGAGCAGGGAGCATTAAAATGTGGAGGGAAGGGAAAAAAGGAAAAAAGGAAAAAAGGGGGAAACGGCTTCTTTCACTTCAAAAGTCACTTTGTTCAAAGTCAAATGACAGTGTTTAAAGATGCTCTATCTCTTTCTCCTCGGGATTTTGGACAGCAGTGCCAAGTTTAATGGTTCGTTATCTTAGCCCCTCTCTGTCTTCCTCACTCTCCTTACCTCTTTTTCTCCTTCTGCCCCCAACCATATGCTTTTGTTTAGTGGCACCATACCATTTCGGAATATACATTGTTTTTGAGTGATTTTGAATTGCAAAGCACATCTGTCACTCACCATGATTTTTTTTCTCCTCGTTTTTCTATCTCTCTGCATGTCACTCACTAGTAGGCCATCAGGGGTTTACCATATTGAATAAGCATGAGTGTTCATATTTGGGCGCACACATGTACTGAGTAAGTGTATATGTGTGTGTTCGGTATTGTTATAATAGCTTGGGCCTATTGCTATTAGTTTCACATGGTTCTGCCTTGTAACTCATTCCACCCGGTGTGTCTGGCTGGCGGCTGAGCTCTTTGTAAGAGAGGGGAAAAAAGCCTGGATTTGTTTTCTGTTTGTTCTGGAGATATTTTGGATCGGGGGTCGATTGAGAGTGTACTTTTGTGCATCTGTTTGTCTTTCTTCAAGTATGTCTATTTTGGAGCGGTGTGAAATAGAAGCTACAGTGATAAAGAGAATCAGATGGGCGCTCTTTTGGTGTGTGCGTGCGTGCGTGCCAGTGTGGCAACACAGACGTACAGTATAAAGGTCTGTAAGTCAGAAATGGGGAAAATTAATTTTTGTGCAAATAGCGTCCACACACAAGTCTGCACATCCCTCTGTTTAAAAACACATTCAAAGAATTTGCAAGCAAGTCTGTGGATCTGATGTCATGGTATATATATCACCGTGTAGTATGTTCTTTCATATGTTGCCCACCTGTTGTTTTTATGCAGCCAAGGCATCCAGATATGTGCCTGATAGAACTTCCTTTTTCCACATTCAGCATTATGGTTTGTTTTAGTTGAGGAAAGCTAAATTATGAAAATGTGTCATATCCTGCTGTTTACCCCATTTTAATGATTGTTTTTGCCTATAAACACTGATTCTCTCCACCTCCGATTCACCATAATTAGTGTGTTTGGTTTGACCTGGGTGTCACAGGAGATGAGAAGAGGCTGCGGAGGGTCAAAACTAATGAGAGAGAGGGGTCGACCTCAGACATAGATGCAACCTGGGGCAAAGAGGGCACCATCATACCAAACACACAGTAAAGTGCAGAGTTGCTGTGGAGACAGTCCTATAAAGTGTCAATGATTACTCATTGTATTACTTTCTGTGCTGACAATGACTAAAATTACTTCTGTTGCTATTCATTGTAGAAAGTCTTTTCAATTAAATTCTGTCCTTCCACATTTTACAAGTGCAGTCTCTAACCGGCATCTTTTATCTGATATGTTCATACAGTTTTCCCGAGTGCATGTGTTTTAATGTTGAGCTTGTTATCTCGGGATATCGAGCCAAATGTCTCACCGTCTAAAGATCAGAGTCAGAGAGTGAAGGGTTAACTCTGATAATCACCTGTATTGATCTGTGTGCGTTAGAGGGAAAACTGCCGGTTCCAAAGCAGCCAACCATGAATGGTTATTGATTCTATCATAAAGAGCAGCTGTCTCTTGAGTCTATGGCTCTTTAGGTAACCACAAATGCCTGTTTTTTTATTTATTTTAACCTTCTGGCCTTACTGACAACTTCATATCTTACATCTGTCCTCCGCACTAGTCCTCTGGCATTGCACCTCAATAGATATGTTCCCCTAAATTGTTCCATTGTTTTTAAATCTTTTCTGATATCCTTCCTGTATCAGCCACTACTTTATGGGCCTTTTTCTTACATTGGCCCTCAGTGCATCCCTTCGAAAAGTTCTTCCCCAAGGCTTCATTTTGCTCATTCAGACAGGCAGGCAAACAGACATACAAGCGACAAATGAAGCAGCACACACTAATCAGGCTTATGATGCTAGTGGGCTAATATCGCCATGTGCCCCGCTTAGACTGCCGTTGTAAATGATTAGCCGGGCTCAGGCTGAGCTGTATTAGCAGGCCCTGCCATTACTGATAGCTCCTGGCTCCCAACTTTATCACTGTGATAAAGCCCCCTGCTTGAGCTTGCATTAGAAACAATCAACCTATCTCCTCTGGTCTTGTGTCTAGGTGGAATGGTGCTCTATCCGTCTCTGTGCTGAGAACCGAAGGAAGACGCACTCCCACGATGCCTGCCTCTGATAACCGAGCCAAGATGTGTGACAAAGGAGGTGAGAGATGCTGCCTGTGACTCTAAAAGTGATAGAAACATATGTCTGCCCTAAATACACCAACAGTTCTGTATCAAGTGAAGCAATTTCATTTTGGACATGTCTGTACTCACTTAGCTGTTTATCTGGTAAACCCAGTAGACCATGGATGCGCGTCATTATCACGAGCTGCATTTAGCTTCCAATTGTATAAATACTAATTGATATTTGTTGAGTGCATGTGGCCATACCCAACAGCAACTCTTAAGGCTTTTTGCTGAAGTGGAGAGTAATTATTTGGAGCCTTTATTCACCAATGTCACACTGCCAACACCCACTCATCACCCTCCGAGGCACACACACACACACTCACCCACACACGCACACATACTCTGGCATGCAAACGGGAAGTAAGGTATATTTTCATTTTGAACTGGTCACAGAGATGTGGGTGTGATACTCTTTGCGTGCCAGTGTTGAAGCACTCAGGGAACACACACAGGCTTACACAAATAATGCACACATGTTCATGGGCACATACACACGCATCATACCCTTATACACAAGGCACACACACAAAGACACAGACAAATGAGACCTTAGTGAAATAACTCGTGGGTTTTCTGCTATGGTCATGATTTCCTTCAGGGCTGTGAAAACACTATGCATATGGAGTCCATCTCCTCCATGGCTTAGCACTGAGATGAACACACACACAGCATAAACATGTGTTCGCTCACACAAGAAATAATATTCTCTTCCTAGCACTTTGGGTGTGCTCATGTTAAGGTAAGGTTTCTGGCCTGGTCCACACTAAAGGTCTTTAGCAAAACAGGCCGTATAAAAGTAAATTAACAAGGAAATAATGTGGGTAATATTACAAGAAATTATGTAAGAAGGAGAAATTGCCACGAGTGAGGAACCACAGACATTGGCCTGTACTTGTGTCTGCCTGAATCTCACATTCTTATGAAGCATGGCTGAAAGTAGAAGTTTTTTTTAAGTGAGTTAGCAGCGGACGGTATTTTGCTGCAGCAAGAAAATCAATAGGAACAGTTGGTTTAGTTCATCATAGCGACTGTCTATTGAGTTGCTACAGCTCCGCTAACAGGTTATCAATTCAGGGCAGTGTGTGTGTGTGTATACCTGTGTGGCTGTGTATATATTCATTAACATCCTTATCGCAAAGCAGCTGCAGAGAAACTCCACCCTGCTCAGTGCCTCTGTTTCCGTCTCTCTTTTCTGACTGGGTCGGGGTGTTGAAATATTGACCATTTGCCAGGGGATAGGAGCTATTGATTGCGACTTATCCAGCTGTTTATATTTGAACCCTTGGTTTAACCTGCATCGATCGACACACACCTCGCAGTCTGCAAGGTGTTCAACTCTGCTTTCCGCTAATGGGGCTAAATGGTTGTGCAATGTCAGTGTGTGTGCGCTTGTGGGTGTGTGTGAGAGACTCAATGCATCACTGTGTAGTCTTACCTTCAATAGAGGGGGAAAAAATAGTTTTGGCCTTATTGTTTAGGGGGGGGGTACAGTCAGAGACCAAGAGCCAGAAAAATTACGTGGTACTACAAAAAGCCACATCATACAAATTGGGCAGACAAATAAAGTCCCTCTCTCACACAGACATGAAATGACATGTACAATGTATGATACATTTCCATGTGGAATTACAAAAGTTAGACAACAATTGGCAGAGCATGGATTTACAGCATTAACAGGAATAATTTCGTCCCCTCAGCCCACACAAATGCACGGGGACCATCTGCAAATTGCATAACCGCTTCAGCAGCAAAGACAGATATTACAAACCATCGTATTGTCATATCACTATCAAATCTAGTGTTGTGTGAGCAAGTGAAGGCTGGAGTGATTTTGGTGACACTGCAGTGAATATCAGTCACGTTCTTAGGTATTTTTGTGGTATCTGACTCCAACTTCTTCACATACCTGCTCCGTGTGGTGTATCTGAAGTGTCTCTGTATCCGAGCCATTGTTTACCTGCTATTGTATGCTCTAACTAGCCCAACCTGCAAATTATAGTGTACACCGGCTGTGGACTGTGTTAAAGCTGTCGGAGGGGGACAGTGCAGAGGATTATGGACACTACTTCCCATGACTTTATTTCTACGTTTAGCATAGTTATACCTAGTAGTTCTATATTTCTGTTAATTTATCATCCTCCGTTGTCTTTCCTTTATTGTTCTCACATCAGTATTATCTTGTTCAGGCAGGTTTTGTTTTAAACTGTGACAACGTGAGTGAGAGGGATGCTACAGTCAATCACTGTGCTGTGCTCTGAGTGATGCATTTGGGTACGACTTGAATAAATCCGAGCTCTGACTTTCATACAAGAACTATTTATACTTGGAAGAGCCGCACTCCAAAGATTTCAGTTAATAAATGAAGGAGCTGCACATTGACAAGTAAAGAGCCGCATGCGGCTCACGAGCCGTTGGTTGGCCACCCCTGGTGTAGGAGATGCATATTGGCGCATTACTCAAATGCACGCACACACACACACACACACACTCTGGAATTAATTTTCTTCTCCACTGTAGGAAAATATAAAAATTCTCATTTTTATATAAAATCACAAACCAATCCAGAGTTACATTTTTCTATTGAGCCTTCTTTAGTCTGTCACTGCCAATACAACTTTATAAGGTCTCAGAGGTGACTTGCTTTAATATGAATATTCTCCTTGCATATTTAATAATTGGCTTAATAACATGCTTGTTATTCAGTGAACAATACTGCCCAACTTTACCTTGACTCACTCAAAATGTCATCCTCATACTTTGCATGTGCACACGGAGCCAGCACACACTCCCACAGATGTGTTGACACAATGGAGTCGATTTTTATTTTTTGTTTTCATTTTGAAGGAGAAGGTTACATTTTATGCACTCCCCTTCCGCTATTTGTGAAACAGTCAAAAGATTTATCTAAAGGACTTTCTGCTCCAGTCACTTTTCCATTTCTCTCCATTTCACTGCATCACGGCCCTCACACCAATGCCCCAACCTTAGCTGGTTCAAATAGGCAATTATCATGTGTGAATGTATGTGTGTTCGTGTGTCCATGTTTGTCTGGGACTCAATGTCAGCTATTTAGAAAAGGAAAAGAAAGAAAACTTTAGTTTATATGATACCTACAATGTGTGTGAGTGCGCGCGCGTGTGTGTGTGTGTGTGTGTGTGTGTGTGTGTGTGTGTGTGTGTGTGTGTGTGTGTGTGTGTGTGTGTGTGTGTGTGTGTGTGTGTGTGTGTGTGTGTGTGTGTGTGTGTGTGTGTGTGTGTTTGTGTGTGTGTGTGTGTGTGTGTGCGTGCGTGCGTTTATGCATATGCGTGCGTGTGTAAGACTGAGCGCATACACGTGTGGCTGTGCTGTGTGCTTGTGTTTGTCTGCACACATTCATATTGTAGTGTGCATGCCCGTCTCCCTCCCTCTCCATTTGAAGGGTTGTAATGAGTCATCAGGGAGAGCTGATCTGAATTATTAATATTCAATCATGATGCTGTTCATGAATTAACTGAAGATGGAGGAGGAGGGGTGGACAGGAGCGAGCGTGAAAGAAGAGAGAGAGAGAGAGAGAGAGAGAGAGAGAGAGAGAGAGAGATGGCAAAGATTCCACTTGAAAGATGTGTGGCGAGAGGAGGAGGTAATGTAGGGTGTGCAAAAGAGAAAGATTTCTATATGAAGGAAATGCTTGCAATATCACCTATGAACTATGAATTGGACCCACTGAAGAAGGGAGGGTGAAGCCTTCTCCCTGATTTTTCTCTTTTAATTGATGAAAATACATTTTTATGGTTTGTTACTTTTAACCTTAGAACCCAGTGCTGTATGTGTCATTTGCATTGTACCTGAATGCTGTTTTATGCTCAAAGTGGAGGTGGTTGTGGCTTGGTTGGTTGGATTACACCTCCGCCCCACCCCCCACCCCCACCCCCGGCCCCGGCCCCCACCGAAGCAAGACACTGAACCCTAAATTGCTTCCAATGGATGGACTGAGTGCCTGGCAGCCACCTTCATTGGTGTGTGAATGTGATTAACAATGTAAAGTGCTTTGGGGACCCCACAAGCGGTGGAAAAGCACTATATGTTTTCTATTTAAATCCATTTAAAGTTTTGTCTTCTTCTTTTCATGTATTCCAGTGACATACACCTTACAGGTAGACCAATGGCAGCCACTAAAATACTGCTAGTAATCCACCTTGCCTGTCCCATAATTAACATGTCCTTTTCACATAGCCACACTATCTTCAGATCCTCCAACAGTCCTCCCAAACAGTGTGTACTGGCTGTTGATCTGTTTGGGTTTTTTTTCCGCTCTACTGACAAATGATTTCTTTCTCTTTTATTTCCCTCCACATATTGTATTTCCATCAATTTATCCATTGACCTTCTCTACTTGCGTTATCCAGATAAAGTGTTGGAGCTTATTCCAGCAAACACTATCCAAATATCAGGCAACATTGTGGAATCGTGGTGTACACTCTTGCCTCTCCACGCGAAGGAGTAAATGTGTGTCTGTATTTCTGCATGGATGGATGGATGGACCAAGTAATGAACTGGTTAGCTTGACTAGCAGGTTGCATTTTTGGTTTGCTTGCATTTTGTGAGTGATTTACTAAGAACACCATAAGTGACATCACGTGAAAACAGGTGTATTCAGAGGAGGGTTTTGTGTGCATTAGGTCATTTCCATTCTGCTGTAAACTGGGTTGTTTTTCTGTTCATTCTCTTGAGTCCACTATGGAGTAATCAGCTGGAGCTCCGAGCCCCCATACGCACAAAGTGCCATGACATGTGAGACTATAAAGTTGGACGTGTGGAGGAAGTTGTCGTATATATGAATTGGGCAGACTCCCTCGAAAAAATAACGTAATATGAACGATCATGTCCCAATGAACGGGTTTAGTGTGGAATTGAAGCAATGTCCAAATATGAGACAGTTTAAAATGCTATATAAAAATGTGATTTTCAAAAGGTACGAGGAAGAAGGTGTGGCCAATCACTAGGCTATTTTTAGGGGCAAATGTCTAGTCATTTCTTTTGGTTATTTCTATTGTACTCCTTTTCGAATACTCATCTGACGATGTTTTTCTTGATTTATTTTATATCTTTATTACTGTTATTAATATATTTATGTATTTGAGAGGAAAACTTTGTTGTTAATTTTTTTTTTTTTTTCCTTATTTGTTTTCGTACCTTATTCGAAATAAACATTTCAATCAATTAATCAATGTCAAAAAAAATATTAAAAAAACAGAAATAAAAGATCAACATAGATATTAAGAGATTCAGAGAAGATTCAAACCTAAGAAAGGGCTACCACCATAAAAGCCATGGGACATAATTTCAGGAAATGTGTCTCACCAAAATAACAGCACTGTTTTTTCAGTGAAGGCTGAGCTGATAAGCATTTATTTTTCAAACGCATTCAAAACAGATAAAATCACTTAAAAAAAAAAAGAAAAAAAGAAGCAGTTTTCAGAAATCACAGAGCACATTGTACACTAAGCTATCAGCATTAACTACTTTTACTAAAAACTGCTAGTATTTTGTGTGATCTGGAACAAATTTCCGATATTCTTGAATGTCACTGCACCAAAACCAATAGCGTGTCTTATTTAGATGCGATCCTCAATGAGTTTCATTCGTATATCAGCTTCAAGTGTGTGTGCACAATATCACGTCTGTGCTCGTTTTTACACAGCTTGTGCAGACCTTCAGTAGATCAAGCCCGTAGCTTCAACTCTGCTTTTACAACCAAAAAAGAGGAGACTGGACCTTTGTGTAATTCATACAGTCCTTCAGACATTGCATAGCGAGCTAACTGGACTGACCAGAGACACAGCGATGGAGCTCTTCGTGCCGATGCTCTGGCTTCACTTAAGAGCTGCACCTGATACATGGGTTCTGAAAGGTCCGTCAGCTCGTTTCTGCTTTCTGTATTATTGTTGGCCAAGTTAGATACTCCCAGCAAGCAGCTCCCCGGCTTCTGGGAAATGTACTGGTGCTCCTGACTGGCTGTCTGCATGTGGTAAAACTCAGTTTATTTACAATGGCCACAGGCTTGAGTAGCTGATCAGACATTTTTTAGCGTCTTATCGATGACTACAGGCATATAGTGAGACAGAGTGATCTGCTTAGGTCAAGTCACTGCTTTCAAATGAAGCATATTACTCTGTTCAGCCATAAGGAAAGTAGTGCAATTGAGGACATGTGCCCATGGAACTGTGTGACTCAAAGTGCTGCAAGGCCACTGTTTTGAAATGAAAAAGTCAGCATGCAAATATCATTTATTTTGTTTTGAATATCTGAAACATTCATTCAACCTTCTGCATTTCAAAGTTCAAAATGCCCGTCAACGCACTGCACTGAAAATGCTTAGCAGTCTGTTCCATATATAAAAATCAATATAAAGACACCACAGATAAAAAAAAAAAAAAAAAAAAAATTGAGCAACGTGGCATTTATGAAGAATATTGTAGCATTTTGTTTTAATTCATCAGTGTGAGAGCTTATGTGTGTTAACTACATAATAGCTCATATGTGTTTAATGAAATTTCCCGAAGCAAGTCTGTAGTGTGGAAAAACAATCATTTTAGACAAAGTGAGCTCCTACTCACCAATTAAAAGCAATTAGTTTTTTTTAAATGATATTACTGCTTTAATTGTAACTAAAACAAAGTGCAAGCATGAAAAGGTCTCAGGAAATAAATAGCTTCATTGGAGTTATGTTATAATGATGTACAATGTTATATTGAAGCAAAATAGATTCCCTGTCTTCAGTTCTACCCAGAGCGTGCAAGGACCAACTGTGTGTAAAGCCGACCTGGCAAGTGATCTTTAGTTGATCATTTCATTGTGCCGTTGATCTTTTGTAATTGTATGTCACTAGAGAGAAAAGCTACAAACTGAGGGAACCTCATGTCAACAATGGTTCTTTCGATGCAGACAAGTGAGTTGTGAATTTCTGTGTGTTCTTAGAGGCTTGTGTCGACTTAGATGCTGTGCTTCAGTCTGCTATAGAGATACACAATGTCAGCTTTCATTCTCTACAACTTTCTGTTCTCACAGTGGCCTTAAGTTTATTGATATTTACAGTGTGTGTGCGCGTGGGGCCGTATAGCTGATAGAAAGCCTCCGGTGCGTTATAAACAGCCGTCCCTGAGGTTTTTGCTTTGATGTGCATTTGTGTTCGTCTGTCACTGCAAAGTTTCAATAAGTTTGCCGGTTATAGGTTATCAGACACTTACAGAGCCAACACACAGTCACACAGACAGAAAGTCTTCACCTGAACCTAAGGCAACTATTAGTATAAATAGGAAAAAAAAATGGTGTTGACCTAAAAATATTGCTCGTTGTCTCCACAAGGACAAGTGCCCATGTCAAATGCACACTTGCATCTCTCTCTTTGTGTAGCTCACTCAACCCGAACTGGATAAAACACTGTTGTCCCACAAGGCAGGTAAAGCTTGTCCCAAGGTGCAAAACCACACACGCAGGCACACACGCAGGCACACACGCACGCAGGCACGCAGGCACGCAGGCACGCAGGCACACTTTCTTGAGGATACACATGCACACTCTACAGTTTTATCTCGGTCAGCAGGTTCCCAGGCTCCTGCTCAGTGGTTTCTCTCATTCTATTTCCCTTCCTGTTTATGTGTATGTATAATTCTGTAATATTTAATGTAATTGTATCTGAGATAGTCAAGGTGGCCATCCATCCATCCATCCATCCATCCATCCATCCATCCATCCATCCATCCATCCATCCATCCATCCAACCATCCATCCATCCATCCATCTATATCCATTTTCAAGTCGGAACAAACTGATATTGTTGAACTGCTGAAATCTGATTACAATTAATTGTTGAGCAATAAGTTAATGGATTACTCCTGTGTATTAAGAAATTGTATTTTCTCTTTTGTTTGTTGCTGGTTTTAAGCACCTATCCTGTTGACTTTGCTTGATTTATTTAATTGTATTTTTTAATCAAAGAACATGAGTAAGACATTGCATTGACGCCCTCAGGAAAGGGATTTTCTGATATTTCTGTAAAGTAAGTGTCAACATTACCTTAGTCAGTAGCAAGAGTGTGACGTGGATTTCAGGAGAAGTTGCACAGTTGCACAATAATAACGTCGCGAGTCAGGTCACAAATAACTTAATTAGTCATTATACACAAATAATTGTGGAAACCACGAATAACTACTGAAATGCGACATGATCATGATGATTTGAACATTTCTGACGACATTTAGCTGCTGTTTTAAGATTCATAATCACACATATAAGAGGTAGTTATAGCCAGCAGGCAATACAGTTCAAACAGTGTCATAATTTAGAGAACAAAAACCTCATATTTATTTGAAACTATTAACTGAAATATATAAATGTGCATATTGATGTTTCAACGATTCAAAACTAATCATGTTGTTTCAGAAGAATCTGTCTTTTGGTATTGATCTGCACGTGATTACTAATTACACATTGCACCCCCTCTCATTATATCATGTCTCTCTCTCATCTCATCTCTCTCTTTTCATCAGGAGATGAAAAAGAAGGGAAGAGAACTGGTAAATGCTCTGACTGCATCTGCACAATATCACATGTATATCCTGCAATTTTAGCAGGTTTATTCAGAGAAACCTTCCAGCCTAGAATGTAATTTATTATCATTGCATGAGAAAATCTTCCCTTCCTGTTGCATCACTTTATACCTCGGCACTGTTTGACATATTTGAAAATCTTTAATGTCAACAAGAATTTGAAATGAGCCTCTTTGGATTTGAACAAAGCCTGACGGCCCAGCGTGCATTTGAAATGAATGACCCAGTGAGAGGCCTGGAAAGCACAAGTTTACTAAGTTCTGGTGTGTGAGGTCCGTGGTGTTGGCAGAGGTGCAGTACCAGCGGTTTGCTGTGCCTGGCACCCTCTTCCTTGCCTAGGCAGGAATGAAACCCACAACTTACACAGCTCTTAGCCAGCTCTTTGGCTCTTACAGCCCATCAAACGGAGAGTCGGAGCTCCTTTAGAGATACTGACCCACACACATCGCGTGGAGTTTAAGAACGTCTTTACTGCCTGCATTCACTTCATAAACCAAACCCTAAACAAACCTTTGTCTTGACACTGACATGAAATCCTAACCTCATATTAATAAGGAGTGGCAAAATATCACTGTGAGGACAGTTGATCCCTCTAAGTGAAGACAAATAAGCAGTCTCACACACACACTCACACACACACACGCACACACGCACGCGCGCACGCACGCGCGCACGCACGCACGCTTGCACGCACACACACATGCTCTTTCTTCCTCCTCTCCTTTCTCTAAAAGTATGTTTTCAACCAAATGTTGTGCAAATTTTTATTTTTGTGAATTTCCAAAAAGTCCATCAACCAGTGCGATTTGAATAATCTCGAGAGGTTGCAACAAGGGCACATAATTAAAAGAGCACCAGAAGCTCTTCTGTACCTCTGCTACGCCAGAGCATTTCATAGCTGCGTTCCACGTAATATGGCATTTATGTTCTTTTCATGAATTAATTTGTGAGCTCTGCCACTGTTTTTATTCTTTATTTTGGATTAGCTCTCTGGTTGAATTGGAAAGTTTAACACTGGATGGCAGCAATGTACACAAAGAAAAAGACTTTGATTATCCTTTTTCCAAAAAAATATGCTTTTATTGAATCGTCTGTTTTTAGATTCTTCTTTATCTACTGTATGTCCGTGAGTAGTCTTGCAGTATATGCCATATATAAAACTCTAACATGCAATTATCGTTTTCAAAGCATCTTGAGATTTGTTTTATAAATCCTTACCGATGGACATATTTCCAGTGTGAAGGCCTGTGTGCAGTCGTTGTGCCTTTGTGACAGAGGATGCAGAGCTGTGTGTGTATGTGCATGAATGTAAATGAGTGTGTGTCAGTGAATGAGACAGGCCAGGGGTAGGTAGAATGCAGTATTCAGGACAGATTAAATAAGGGTTTTGTTCAGTTTGCTCCAGATGCTGAGTCTGTGTGTTTTATTTTTACATTCTTGGCCTGCAGCCCATATATATTTTGGATTGGGCAGGGAGTATATAATATCAGTGGAAAATGCTGCGGTCTGGTACCTTTTAAATAACATTTCCTCCTTTTTCTGCTGCTGTCCTGTTTTTCTTTCCATGTTGTCTTTTATTCGGGAATGAGCTTTGAGAGGTGATGTTTAGAAAAGCGCTGAAATGAGACTGGCTGCAGGGTTCAGGGAATCACTGGAGATCTCCCAACACACACACACACACACACACACACACACACACACACACACACACACACACACACACACACACACACACACACACACACACACACACACACACACACACACACACACACACACACACACACACACACACACACAGAGAAGTTGTGCCTGCTGTTCAATTAAAGGTGTGGGTAAAGAGGAAGAAGTGAAGGTCTGAAATGAGGAAGGTCAGGAAGGCAGTCCTGTGTTTTGGGGTGGCCCTCTTTGGGCTGTGGGGAGTGGGAGATGCAGTTGTACTAATATTTGGCCCAGACCTCACGGTCAGTGGAAGGAATTATAGCAAAGGTGCTTGGGGACCCACATTTTGGAATTTCTTTTCCTCTATTTCTGATTTATTTCAGAACAAATCTGGGTCGATGCAGGCTAAAACCTGCACTAGAGCAGTTAATGGAGTTGTAAAGCTGGCGTTGGCTCCAGGGAAATATAACCACATGGCTTAAAAAGTTTTCTCTCTTTCAGTCTGTTTGTGCGTCTCTCTCTCTGTCCTGTGGTCGGCTCACTCCTGCTTGAAAAACCTCAGTTCATCGTCAAAAGAAAACGTTGGATCCCTCACATCTGCCCTCACAGTGAGCCTTGTCATCACTAATGCTGTATTTGTGCATATCTGCAGTTGAAAAAAAAAAAGGGGAAAGAAAATAGGGTGTGCAAGCTAAAAGATATCTCTCTAAAGTTCAAATAATATGAAGCGACTTCCCAGTATTTGTCATCTTAAAAAAACCCTCTTTTCTATTCTACACAGTATGTGTCTTGCTGTCTTTCTGACCTTGAAATTTACTTTGTGTATCCCCGTGGTATTTTCACTGAGCGCTGTGCACCGGTGGGAGCAGAGGTGCTTACAGGCGGTAGGTACATTCAAATGAAGAAGCACAAATGAGGTTGGATCTTATTCACTGTGTCTAAGAGTCAAGAGGTGAAGCAGCAGTCCAGTTAAATGTAAAATCAGAAAGTAAAACATTTTTATAAGGCATTTAAACTCATCCCTGCACAAGAGAATAGATGTGTTTACCTTGCCATGTTTGAAGATCAGTTAATTATTCTCGATAGGACTCGATTAGTGATTCTGTAGTTACTGTTTCTGTAAAATCTTGGAATTTGTGGAATCCTGATCCATCAGAAGGACACATATTGATAAGTGTGCAGCCTCTGAGTTTTAAAATGTCACACCATGTTTACAGTCATGAATATTAATGTTATTAATGTTTTGCTGAGGTGTACTCTGGTGACTATGTGAACATGATACTCGCTAAGTAACACAATCAATATTGTCAACGTAGGATTTTCTGGCATAAAACGTATGCCCTTTCCATAGAGATTAAAGCAGAGCTGCCCACTCCCGTGCATTAATAGTGAAACTCACTATTAACTTTTACTCCTCAGGTCTGGAACGTTTTCTTAATCCAAATAGACATAATTTTGAAGCGACACTGATTCATTTTTCATTTACATTTCTATACTGAATAAGACATGCTGAGAAAATGTTTGACCTCATTGACATTATTTCATGTGTCTCAGCTTGTTCCGGTAAATAGATAAATACCAACAAACCACCCTTGTCAAGGTCTCTGAAGTTGTGTTGCACGATTCAGTCAACAACATATCATGAAAGGAATGATCTGCTTTTCATCTGTTGAGATGTTATTATCATTCATGTGTCACTTTAATTGGCATCATTCTTTCACAGAGATTGACAAGTGATGTGACTGATTAATTTGGTCCCTGTGGTTTGTATTCAAGTTGAGCCGACCTTATGGCACGCAGCACTGCTGCTCATACCAAATGAGGTAAAACTGCAGCAGGTGTATTCAGCAGTACTCAGTGCCGTTGTGCTTGTGTGGGTGAAGCAGGGCCCTGAGTTTTTTTATGGTGATGAAAGAAAGGGGGATAGGAGAAGTGTGTCAGCCTGTCAGGATTCCTGAGGGCTTCACGTGATCTCTCAGTCAATGTCCTGCTTTCGCTTTCACTTTTTTTTTGAGAGTATGAGCAACGGATTTATCACAATTGTGCAGTAGTGAAGTAAAGCATGGACCAGCCCCTGAAAGAAGAGAGAGCATTAACCAGAGAAGCACACCAACTCTCGACTTTCCTGCTGTGGAAAGAAATAATTAAATGGGTGTTGTTGAATGAGAGAGAGGAGAGGTGTCGCTGTGTTTGTTGTCTGCCCAAGACCGAGAGGGCGGGAGGGCGGTGGGGCAAAGGTCAGCAGAGAGGGGAAGGAGTGGTTAGTGGAGGGTAGTGAAGGATGAGGGAGTGAGAGAGAGGCAGCATCTGGGTCTAGAGCTGTTCCCAGCCAAGTTACATTTGTTTAGTCTGAAAGACAAGTGTTGGGGAGCAAAGGGGGCAGAAAAAATGTAAGGCCAAGAGAATTAAAGCATTCAATAACAGACTGAGAAAGGGGGGAGCAGGTATGAATGTGTGTTTGTGTCTGCATCGCATGTCATACGAGTATGAGTTTTGTTTTTGCAGTCTGACCATTGCTTTTGTTTGCAATCGACTTTACTTTCCCTAATTCAGTGCCAAGATCCAAAGGAAACATAATGTACAACTCTTACGACAGTCTTTAGGAGGTTTTTAAGGCCATTGCTTGACACTGGTATAACTACCTCTTAACATGCTTCTGCATTATCCAGAAAAACTGTCCTGGATTAGAAGAAACACAGAAAACCATGCCCAGATTTACATAAAATATTATAACAAAAGGTACAAACATTACTGTCACTTTGTAGTTGTGTCTCCATGCATTGGAAAATGTTGTCTTTACCAAGTCAGGATTTATGGTTCATCATTCAGAAAGGAAGTTCTAAAATTAAAAAAAAAAAAAAACATTGGTAATGCTTTAATGCGTATGTGTCTGTTTGTTTAGTGTGTCCAATGCTCTCACCTCTGTCCTCCCCCTTTGCACTCGATCCAGGCCTCGGGGGAGGTCAGCTCCTCTTGACCTCTGCGTTCCACAGCCAGGCACCATAGCCGGGCCACACACACATGTGCACCCAAACACTTCACATTCAAAGCCACCACACACACAAGCACACACATGCAGTGTCCCACCTCATAAACACCCTGCCCTAACCTTGCTATAGGCAGAGATGTAAATACATCTCTGGAGTAAAACCGAGGAGGGGAGATGTTTTTGAAACAACAGTAGGCAAGAGACTTTTGAGGGGCCTGGAAGATAAAGAGAGGAAAGTCCATCGGGTTGTAGATGGAGGTCCAAGTCTTCACCTATCATGGTCTCACAAAGCCGTCATGTTGCAGGATGCACAGATAGAGCTTTGTTTAGCTGGAATTTTGTTGTGTGCTCCATGAACATTCCCCAGCCCCTCACTCCATGGCCTTTGACCCCCAGATGCACACACACACTAACACACCCGCTGATGTATGGGGATTTCTAGGATATACAGTGTGGATGATTTAGCACAGTCAGACAGGCAATTGTGTTGTAGGACTGAGTTCAATGGCAGCTTTTATTCCCCTATAACTGCACATGTGCACGCAACAGTGCTGTGTGTGTGTGTGTGTGTGTGTGTGTGTGTGTGTGTGTGTGTGTGTGTGTGTGTGTGTGTGTGTGTGTGTGTGTGTGTGTGTGTGTGTGTGTGTGTGTACAGTATACAGATGTGTGTGTACATGTTTTAGGACATTTCGGTGTAAATTAGAGTTTATGGGCAGGTCGACATGGTTAGTGGCAACAATTTATAGGTAATTGCAGCTGGGGACCTATTCAATGGATTGAAGTGAAGTTTTTTGTGTTTTTCTGATGTCAATCTATATGGCTCCATGACCTGTGACCCAGTGTCTTGTCTGTGACCTCATCAAAGAGAGACGAGAAAACAAGCATCCCTCTTGAGAACAGCAGCCATTCATCACTCCATCTTTGTCCCTTTTTAAAGCCTTCTGTCTGTCATGAGGAGAAATCAATGTCTTAAAAGGATGGAGAGAGACAAAGATACAGACACAAAGAGCACAGTCTCGACACACATGCAGACACTCCACCATAATGAAGCACGAAGAAAAAGAATCTGTGCGTGGCACTACTTTACTTTTGCGTTTGCTGTGAGGCTGTTGTATTGTTTGTACTCGCAGCACTTGACCTTGGGGTGCTGGGGATGAAACAATTTTGCAGCTCTCCGAAGTGAACCTCAGAAACGGGCTGGTCTCATTGTCCACAATGAAAGTTGTTTATCACTTGAGAAGTTTCTTTGAATTCTTCTCTCTGAATGATCATACTTCCATGTGTACACATCATGTATTTATCTCTGCATTGTGCTTAGCATCTCTGGATGATTGAGCTATATTGTGCACGGTTGTAAGGAGGGTCAGCAAGGTTACTGTTTGAGTTTTTTTTCCAATTTATTTTGGGAAAAAAATCTTCTTGTGATCATTAATAAGGTAATCAGGCCAAGGATTGTCTACTGGAGCAGTAAAAATATCACAATAAAAGTGTTGTATTTGGGTGCTTTGAGCAAAATAGCGATAATTAAAAAAAATAATAAAAAAATTGGTAACCTGACAGCAGCCTTGCATGCTTTTTCTATTTTGTTTCTGAAGTATGGCTTTTTATATAGAGAGCACAATCCAACTCTGTTCCTTATCTGGCTATTGACTTGAGTAAGACTCGGATAATGTGTATTTTATAATTTTTCTTCAAGCAAGGGCCGAATTTATAAAGTTTACAAGCATGTGAACAATTAATTACCTTCAACATTTGAAGTGCTGTTTGTGTCAAAGTGGACAGCCTACAAAACTGCATCAGCTGGGAGTAACAACCAGCCGGTAAACATCCTGAGGACCGGCGTCTGCCTGAGCTGGAGGTAAATTACTGTGAAATAAAGTTGAGTAACACCCAGCTATGGAGGGCACATGCACATCATCAGCAAAGTTTGATTCTGCATAAAGGAAACTGTCCATTCAGTTCATTCAATTATAATTGTGTATCACTGCTGCTGTTGATTATTGCCTGAGGGCCATTGTTTTGCAGACAGGTTGGTCAGAACTTGTGCGTTATTGCATTTACGCTACATGATGTTATTGAAATAATTTCAACAAAGTACATTCAACCATTACTTATAATCTGTCAGAGCAAACGTTCCCAAATAAGCCTTGTGAAGTTTTCTGTTGCTTGTTTTTTCAAGCTGCTTTTTTATTTTTTTTGGGGGGGGTCGTGCTTTTGCCTGTGGTCTTTGTTTCAGTAAAACCATTACATCTCACATTAAAATAAGATCGAATGGTATAGACCAGAGGTCCGCAACCTTCAACACTCAAAGAACCATTTGGACCCATTTCAACAGTACACTCTGGGAGCCGCACCCCTTTACTCACAGCTCACAGCTTTACTCGGACGGCCGGGAAGCTGCGGCCGTAACTTCGGCGTTGGTCTTGCGAGTACTGTTGCGTGATGACGTTATACACCTGCTTCGTTACACATCGTTCACAACCCTGCATACATTTTTCCGCACTCTCACACAACAGAGTTGGGTCTGGGTGTACTTTGCCTTACGGTACCGTCCCAGCCCGCCCCGCGCCGGCACGTACTGCACAGGAGCTTCAGCAGAGGGACGAAAGAGCCACGTGTGGCTACTGTGCTGCGGGTTGCCGACCCCTGATATAAAAGAAGGAAGGATGGACTTTAAGGTGTTTATTTACTGAAAGTAAAAGAAAATCCTGTGTTAAGTTAGAATATATATGTTGTGTTTAAGGACTTGGACATTGACGGCGTAGTTATTCATCTTTACTGTGGTTGTGAAATAATAAGGGATTACACATAAGCTGGTGGTGATGAAAGAGGCACTACCAGGAATGTTTGGGATGTACATGAATGCCAGAACTCAAGACAAATTTGTAGTTATCACAACCTGACAATTTTCCAGTTTTCCAAATTTAGTGGGACATATTGACCTAAATCAGCTCCACAAGTCTGTTTGTGACACCTTGTCTTACCAGTTGCAATTGATTTAACGGTATGGCGTCAAATCCCTGCCAAAGTGTGCAAGTGTAAATGAGAGCCACATGCACAAGTAGAAGCGAGTTGCAAGTACAAGTCAATCATCAGCTGCATATATTACTTTCACAGCACTCGTGCAAGTAATTGTGTCCTGTGAGGAGAAAATGTGCTCTGAGCATGTGCAGAACGGTTGTTACTGCCCTCCTCGATGTGACAACAGAAAAAACATCAACTTGTGTTTGGAATACAGTGTCTCGTTTCACTGGTGTACCTGCTATTCTTCTATAAACTGGTATCGGTAGTACACTTTGCTCAACATTAAAATGAGGATTATTCAACGTGAATCTTAATTACTGGATTTTCTTGAACCTCAAATATAATTCAATTGAAATGAAATAAATGAATGCGAGCTTGGGCTTTGTGGGTGAAAGCACACCGTTGTAAAGGAAAAAAGGGGAGTGCATTTATAACACCACATAACATACACATACTTTCACAATTATCACAGAAAGACGAGCTTGAAAAAACTATTCGGTACATGTATAATCTTTCTAAAGTCAAAGAGTAATCACGTTGAAAAATCATAAACCTAATTTTGACCAACATTGATCTTTTGTTTATGGAATTTGGTCTAAATGAAGCCAGTTTGTGTCATAAATAGCAAGTACAGCTGACCTATGTTAATGCACTCTGTTTTTGTTTTGTTTAGATAAAATATTTTTTATTTAAGCACGACAAAAAATGAGGTTTGGTAAATGTAGGGGTGATTTATAAGTGCAGGTTCAGGTAGATGGGATAATCAGTGGTTTCATTCTTGGTGTCATGCTAGATGAAAAACTTAACAGGAAACGACATAAAACACGTACAATCTAAATAATCAAGAACCGTCTCAATATTAAATGAAGCAAAACATTTTCCAGATTATAAATCATTTCACATCCTTTACTGTGTTCTCACATTCGGCCATTTAAGCTATCCTCGAGAGGTCTGATTATTGGTTCATTCAATTATCAGCAAAGAGCAATAAGAATCATTCATAAGGTTTTACATGTGGTTCACACTAACACATTCTTTTTAAAGTAAAAAAAAAAAAAGGAACTACAAACAGCACAAATAATGTTTAAGACCTAAAAAAAATCCTTACCAACAACTATTCAAAAGCGATGAAGGTCATTTTCAAATGGGGATTTTATAATTCTCCTCAATCCTTAGCAAATGCTCACATGTGTAACAATTTATAAAAAAAATTATGGAGATATGATTGCCTCTCTAATTAATTGGATAAAAGGAGTTCACAATAAGTTGGTGTTCACAGTAAATATATTGAGCTATTTTTCGTCTATCCTCTGTAAAAAGAAATTCTGAATACAGATGTAAAAGTAAAATGTTTGGCATTATACATATTTTGTTATGTTATACACATATTGTGTGAAAGATTATTTTTTTTTTGCATAACATGGAAGTAAAGCATATTATTTTTCAATAACTGACGGCAAAGTGGTGGCATTTGATTTTGGTTTGTACTTGTCAAATGTTTGTTTGTTTTATGCATAATGATATTGTCTCTTTCTTTTATTGTTCGTTCGTTCATTCATTCATTCATTCATTCATTCATTCATTCATTCTATGAGTTTTGCCTGAATTAAATGAGGTGAATTGTTTTTGACTGCTTCAGAAGCTTACGGAGGTTTGACACAGGCAATAGCCAATCATAAGAGACAGGACTTTAACCAATCATATGTCAGGATACATGACTGGCTCTGCCCTCTTACTGCTAGAAAATTAAGTTTTAGCTCAGCAGTGGGCAACTAATTTTACCAAGGGTCCACATAAAAAATTTGCTCTATGATTGAGGACCGAGACATGAGACTCTCAAGGTCTTTCCCAGTCTTGGTCTGAAAATCATGACAAAAGTTTTATAAAATTTGGGTTAAGTAAATGAAAACTATATTTCTTTCATTGAACTTTTTTTCACTGTGAAACACCAAATTTGCGCGTTAACAATTGCACTAAGCCAAAGTGCAAGACCCAACCAATAATATAATAATGGCCATCACCGTGAGGACTTTGACTATTTTAAATGTAATAAAGCCCAAATAAAATTGCCATTATTCCATGCATCATATACAGCCATTTTAATTTGCTTCAGGATAACTCATTGACACCCTGAGGTCCATTGATGGAAGCCAGGCCTTATGATGCCCAGGTCTGCTCCAGCAGGTAAAGGTTGGCTTGCAGGGACAGCAGGTGTATGTGTGTGTTCACATTCTGCACATGCTCAGAGCAGTTTTTTTTCCTCTTGCAGGACACGATATTGCACAATATTACTGTGAAAGCTGATTTAGTTGAGCTTGCGGCTCCCTCATATTTGTGCTTGCACATTGTGACAGTGATTTGCCACCATAAAATCCATACAATTGGTGATAATGGTGGCAATTTTGGGTGTTCTGGGGCATCACTTTGGTAGAGTTAACATTTGCTGTTGCCACTGACCTAGATTTCTATGCTGATTATGTATTCACATTTATTTATTTCAACTAAAGGTTGTTATGTGTTTGAGAGGAAGGCTTATCACAGTCGGACAGTACTATGTGTGCAGCTGAATGCCACAGCCTGGGGCCAGACAAAAGGATGAATGAGAGATCTGTGACGTCACTAGGTGCGATCAAGAATTTCTTAACCTTGAGCCTTAAAAAGAAACATTTTGAAATGTCCTTTCATACCAAGTTACACTGCCTAAACTGACACAAACAACGCCACATTGCAGACTTATGTAGATGTGTTGCTAAGGAGACTGGATGCATTATGCTGTTATTTTTTGAATTGCTTAATTTGGACGGCTCCCTTTTAAAATGATGTTGCAGAATAATATTTGTATCATATCAAAAAACATTTAAAACCACTGTCACTTTTTTTTTTTTTTTTTTTAAAAAAAAAAAATAAAAAATAAAACCACTGTCACTTTCCCCCTGCTAAATGTAAATATCTGATCTACCAAGTTAAGATTTATTTTTTACACTGGTGTCCCGTTTCATTTTGTAATTCTGATCTTTAAAGATCCTGTAAACTGCGAAACCCACATTTGAATTCTCCTGTTTGTCCATGATGTCACCCATGGTGTCTTTCTTAGTTGATAAAAATACATTTAGATAAAATAGTTTTGCCCCAACGTGCAATGTACAGGATCTTAGTAAATGAAGGCCCTGTGCTGGACTGGCTGCCTGTCCAGGGTGAAACCTGCTCTCCGGTGCCCCGCGACCCTGCACAAGACACTGCGGTACAGAACATGGATGGGTGGATAGATAGTAAATCATCCCCATAGTCTTTGGTCATCTGAAAAAAGTGAGTATGGTGTGTATCAGACCTGTCGTCTTGCTACTGGCTCTGCGGACAATAAGTGCTCCACGCACTTATCTGTCCTTTGTAATTTCTATCAATTGTGAATATTTAACTGTGCATGCTCCCTTAACAGAGAGGTAAACTTTTGCAATTGCATTATTTGTGTTTGTGTGGTGTGTATGTGCTTGTTTGAGCGTGTGCGTGTGTGTGACACTGTAATGGATCAGTATGAATGCCTCGTTAGCGAGCGCCACTAAAACCCTGTAGGCCCTTCAGAATATGAGTACCATTTTAGAGAGCGGCTTTTGCTGTAGCATTCTAACAACCACTTACACAACACGTTACCACACACACACACACACACACACACACACACACACACACACCCACACCCACACACACACACACACACACACACACACACACACACACACACACACACACACACACACACACACACACACACATTAGCCCACGCATATACACTCAACAAGCACTTGCGTGTGTGGGCAGCTGGCTGAATTGATGAAACAGGATTCTGCATCCTCTGGGGACCAGAAACACACCACTCTATTTAGCATCAGAAAGGATACATTCACTCTTTTCATCTGAGAGGTGAACTGAGGAATGCCCTCAAGGTGTGGATAGAAGAATAAAGATGGTTACAGGGGTCTAGTGTAAGGTTTAGGTGGCCAGCTGACTCTACCTTCGGCACTGTCTTTCTTGCTCGGCCCATTTCTCTCTTCTTTCTTCTTACAAAAAATCTTTCTGTCCCCTGACAATGACTTGCATGAGGCAGGGAACAGAGGTTATAACTGTAAACAGTAGGGGATCGGTTCATATTGTCAGTTCCCCTTTTCTTTGTGTTTGCCTTGTCCTGGTTTTAGTGTCTCTTGTTTCCCTGCTCTTCTCTTCACGCCCTATTCCCGAATTTCTTATCAAAAATAAAAAAGAAGAAGAAGTGCCCTGAACAAAGCACACACACACACACACACACACACACACACACACACACACACACACACACACACACACACATAAACAGGCACTGTTAGGAAAGTTTCTCCTGGAGTTTTCGCAGCAGAACCAAACAAAACATGAAACAGAGCAAACGCAAAAAGAGTGATGGTGGTGAAGAGGAGGAGGAGGAGAGAAGAGCGAAAAGCTATTTTCTCTGGTTTTTTGAGGCATTACTGTGTGTACTTCTGACAGGTGGGAGGGGAGATGAAGCGTGCATTGTGTTCGCTTGCTAATTAGCATCGTTAGCGGGGCCCGTCCGCTGTGAATGGCAGAGATAGCATTCGTGAGCTTTATGCACAGTGAGTGGTAGAGATAGGGAGGCTAGAGTGTGGTACAGGCAAAAGCTGTATACGCCAATGCTACATTAGGTCTGATAAACTTGCAGGTCTTTCATGGTCTCAGCAGGGGTGGGGTGGGGGTAGGGGTGCAGAAGAGGGGGAGAAAGAGAAGTGTAAAGAAGTGTACACCAGCCTGCTTTAGGCTTTCCTTTCAATATAACTGAATACAACCTCGGAGCTCATAAAAACCATGGTGACACACGCGTGAGGTAATGAACCGTGTGTGTGTGTGTGTGTGTGTGTGTGTGTGTGTGTGTGTGTGTGTGTGTGTGTGTGTGTGTGTGTGTGTGTGTGTGTGTGTGTGTGTGTGTGTGTGTGTGTGTGTGTGTGTGTGTGTGTGTGTCAGGACTTGTGATTTTGAGATCAACCTTCTCTCTTTCCATCTTACCGCTCGGCAGTAAAGTTACACGCAGGGTGTAGGTTACAAGCCACTGGCAATATGAATAGTCCTGTTAGCAAAGAAATCATGTTACACACTCACACACACACACACACACACACACACACACACACACACACACACACACACACACACACACACACACACACACACACACACACACACACACACACACACACACACACACACACACACACACACACACACACTATTTTAAGTCATTTAAACAAAAAGGCCGTTCCTTGCTGTACTGTGTATCATGTTTGATGCTCTCATGTGTATCACAGCAACAACGAGCGTGTTCGAGTGTGTTTGCGTGTGTGCAAAACTGACCCAGGAGGTCACATTAAACTGTCAGCATCATTCAGACACACAGTTTTGGTTTTTTTTTCATACTGGACTTTGCAGCTCCCTTCACTTCCTTCCACTCACTTCATTTCATTCCCTCCAGTGTCAAAAAAAAGCCCTTGAGGCTGTAATGAGCTACCTCTCTAGGTACACACACACACACACACACACACACACACACACACACACACACACACACACACACACACACACACACACACACACACACACACACACACACACACACACACACACACACACACACACACACACACACACACACACACACACACAATAGCTAAAGGTCCCAGAGAGAGAAGAACATCATGACCATGTGGAGGAAGCATGTTGTTAAATGAAGTTTTCAGATAGAAACACCTCACTGGACAACCTTCCTCACAGAAATTACATTCACATAGCTAAACAGCAGCACGTTTTGAAGAGAAAGGTAATGAGGAAACATCTTGATTAAAAGTGATAAATTCTGCAAGTCACGTTGTCAATTGTATTTAGAAACTCATATCAGTTGACTCTGTGTTAGAAGTCATTCTGAGTTCATATATTTCAGATTTAAAAGAAATATGCTAGTAATTATGGTCTTTCTCAAAGTCCTCACGTAAATTAGACTTTCACTTTCACCGCTGTTTTGGGATTACACACATAACAAATTATCTTACCGGGATAAAGCTAGAAGATATGATTGTCCTCACTTTTCCACTGATTATTGATCTCATTTAATTTTTTGACTGAAGATGTTACTCAGTATTCCTAGAGCCAAGATATGGCACAAAAATATAAAATACATACATATATATTCAAATGTAATGCATTTTATATTTTGTTAAATGTGCGATATGGTTTTCTGTTTAAATGCAAATCTCATGTCACACATAGTTACCCCTTAAATTTGAATAATTTCTGCCACGACCCACCTCATGAATGCTTCAGTTCAAGTTTTATTGAGGTGCTTGTAATTAATATTGAGGAAAGCTTTCAACTAATGTAAGTAAAACTGCTAAATCTTTTTTCTTTTTTTCAATGATTTTTTTTTCTTGGCAAAAAGATGTAATAATCAACATACAGTGCCATGGGAAACACTTAAATGACAGAGAGTAGCATCTGGTTTGGTCAGGGACACAGCAAGGTGAGAAGAAATATTCTGAAAAATTATGCAAAAAAGTCTAGTGGCTTCATAAAGTATACCTTCACAAATCTTCATTTCTTCTGACTTCAGGATGACTTGTTTTGCTTTCAGATGTGGCAGTATGACACCGCACAGGTCTTCCTATTGACATGTCTTTTGTCAGATATCTACAAAACTCAAAGGCTTTTCTCTGGAGGACCACATAATGCTGACGGACTGAGGCCAATGGCATGAAAAAGGCAGCGGAATAAGATGCCTGGAAGACGCCGGTTCAGGTGTCGACTGTAGAAAAAATAATTACTTCTCACTCAAAAGCACATTTCACTATCTAACACCTGACATTAATCGTTGTATTGCAAATTGCTTGATTATTGTCAGAATGAATTATGAATGAATGGTAAAAAAAAACAACAACCTTGTCGTTGCAGTTTCCGAACTCAGAAGTCAAGCTCCTTGATCTGCTGCTCAAACTCATCTTTTTTATTTCAGCTTGTCACCAGTACTTGTAATTCCCACCGACCAAAACTCCTTGTCTCAAAAGGAGCACTTGATGTTTTGATACTCTGGTAGGACAGCCCTCATCCATGTAAGCTATGTTAACGGCAGATAAGACTATTTAGGTTTGATCTGCTGAAAGCTTGTAGAAGTCCAAATACACATTTCATGACATTACCAACAGCAATACTCTGTCACCTGAGTCGCTTAGGTAATCACACTTAAGCACAATGTGCTCGGCTCAGTATATAATGTATTATATAATTTGGTTTGTTTCAGTTGATTCAACAGACAATATGCTAGAAGGGATTTGTTTGACCAGTTTCTGTGTGAACGTGTTCACTATGCACCAGGAGGAGGGTCATGTGACCCAGGTACCTTCCTGGGTTGGTAGCAGGTCGGAGTTTTCCCTTCAACGGTGTGAACAAAGGAGATGTCAACACGGCTCAATCACACCTCAACCATTGTCAAGGACTCAAAATAAATCATGTGGACGGTTTAGGAAGACTGATGCTGATGTGGCAAGAGACAGTGACGAGGGAGTGTCTGCTGATCTGTAGGCAGGAGTGGATTTCTCTGCAAATTATGGTGACTATCAGAGGCTGAAGAAAAAATCCTTCACTTTCTATATTTATATATTATATATTTTTTTTATATTTTATATATGTTCATATATTTACTAAATTGAACTCAGGTCAGCTCAATGTGAAACATCCAAACGCTGCTGCGGAACAGACTCAGACTCACCTACTTTAACAGGGCAGCTTCACAGAAGAGGGGATGATAGTTCTAAACTCTGCTTATTTACTTTTCTGATGACTTAAAAAGGAAAAACAACAGGATATGAGGATTGACAGAAAAGATCCTTTTTACTTAAGTGAATTCAGCAGAAGGTAAACCTTAATCTATTCCCCCTGTGAAAAAAGTAACTATCACCAATTACAAAATGTTTCATAAGAGCTAATAATTACCTTTTTGTTTTTAACCTAAGGTCATATCTATAAAAAATGAACATCCATCCGCCCGTCCGTCCGTCCGTCCATACAGATGGACACACAAACGCACCTACATTCAACTGTTCTCACCAATCACCTCATGTTTTTGGGTGGTGGGAAGAAACCCGGAGTACCCAGAGAAAACCTCAGGTACAGACAGGAAGAGCATGCAAACTATGAGGCAAGTGTTAGTCAGCACAGCACTGTAGTACCCCCTGTGAGTTAAACACATTAAAAAACGTGAATTTTGTGCCGGAGAAAACAGTTGTCTCCCTGGTGAAAGACCTGCCATTCAGTTTTAAAAAAGAAAGAGTTCAATACATTTTGGTAGCAGACCTGTCTGCCACTCCAAGTATTACATTTTTAAAGTCCTTTTGGCATACCGAGTATACCTTTTAATCACCATCGCAGCAGTTTCCTGCAGTACTTTGCTTCTGTTGAGGCTTCAAAAAGAATTCCAGTCCAGAAGCTGAGACCTAAACTCGCATTTAACTTTAATTCATATTCATTATCTACCTGATATTAACTCCGTGCTTCTTTTGAGTTAAGATGTCTATTTAACCAGTTAACCCTCCAACATTATTCAATGGCTCATTTATGCCACGAATTCCACTAATTCATTTTGCAGACATTTGCTCAAGGACACAATCTGTACAAATCAAGACCACTGAGAGTTTGAATCCGCAACCTGTTGTTGTGGGTGACCACTCAACCACTAGTTCTATTATATCATTATAAAAGAGAAGCCTGCTTATATACGTCATTAACAAAAATATAAGCATTCTTTTAGAGGCTGATCTTGCTCCAATAAGCACAAGAGTCTAATTGAGAAATCAGGGGGAAATGCTTTATGGGAACACTGCTCGTATGAGATTACAGTTTACAGTGGCTTTTTGGCTCTGAAGAGTACTTCCCTTATTATCCCTAACTTCAGTGCATAACAAATCCCTTTTCATAGCAACATCTTGCAGGCCTCTATCATCCTTACACAGTGTAGCAGAAGAGCGTTTCATTACACTGTCACCCGTCGTAATCCTACGACCAGCGCGGCCCTCACGGAGCATCAAATAGATGACTCGGGGAAGAGAGGAAGAGAGAGGGATGAGGGAGCTGCAGACAGGGATGCTAAGAGGGGAGGGGAGGTGGGCCGGTGTAATGGTGTGTTTGTAAATAATCTCTGTCATGGTGGTAAATAGCAGTTTATTTAACAAGCATCACATCAGAGGGGCGCTTTCACCCTCCACTGCGCCGTCTCTTCTTCTTCCTCCCTTCATCCCTCTCTCCTTCCCTTCTCTCCGCTCACGTCTTCAGCTCCGCGGTTACAGCGGAGCATTAATAATAATAACAATGATAAACAGAGAAGAGAGATAACCACAGTGGTGTGTGTATAAGAGGCCCTCGCGCTCAGCCAGCTTACAGCGCTTAGCCCCCATTAAAGATGGGATGCGGAGGGGTGGGTGGGGTGCAGCAGGAAAATAAGAAGCTGTTATTTTGCATGATATTAACCACATGAAAGCGTGCGGCTGCCGAGGACAGTAAAAGTCGCTGAAGAAGACAGAGGGAGGGTGCATGAAAGGGAGGCTTGGTGGAGGAATAATGTAAATAGTGACTGGCTGAGTTATTGGGCATAGCGCTGTCAGATGTGTGTGCATGCATGTGTGTGTGTGTTATCATATGCAGCCCTGTCAGACGGCCCATTGTTTGGGAAGCGATAAAAGGCAATTTCCCAGAGTCCCTTGTAGAACCACACGCTCGGCTTAATTTGAGGGGCCATTTTCCGTGACAGTGTTGACAGTTTATACATCTCTCTCTCTCTCTCTCTCTCTCTCTCTCTCTCTCTCTCTCTCTCTCTCTCTCTCTCTCTCTCTCTCTCTCTCTCTCTCTTCTTTTCAATGTTTCCTGCACTCCCTCGTTTCCTCTGTTCATCCTGTGTGTGCATGCTCACTTTGTAGTAATAAGGCTTGCATTCATGTCTGTGTTTATTAGTATCTCACCTCTGTGTTTGGCACGTTCCTTTTGAGGAGGCAACAATACCTGATACTCTAATACCTGTCAGTACACACACACACACACACACACACACACACACACACACACACACACACACACACACACACACACACACACACACACACACACACACACACACACACACGTCTGATGGGAATGCTTTCCTCTATGCCCCGTCTTAATCTTGCCCTGACACAGAGCATTGTGAGCTGTGCTGCGCTGCCATCAGAGGAGAGCATGTCCTCTCATCATCCTGAGAGCGGGCCTATTAGCGGAGCTGAGGATGATGGGAGACAGAGAGGAGAGAGGGAAAAAAGAGAAGAGATCGCAGGTTCAGGGCAGGATAATTGACACGGAGGCTCCTCTTGCCTGCGGAGGAGGTTTGTCTGTACCGTGCCTTTAGTGAGAGAGCAAACAAGACATTGTGAACAAACACACACACACACACACACACACACACACACACACACACACACACACACACACACACACACACACACACACACACACACACACACACACACACACACACACACACACACACTGTTTGGGATTGAACAGCTTTTTCTCAGGTTTGTGTGCCGTGGTGTGATTTGCAGCCATCGCGGCCTTGAAAATTAGACTGATGTCAAGATGCTAAGTTAAAGACATCACAACTAAAACAGGACTGAGAGATCAAAGAAAACTTTTTAATGTCTGTCATAACCAAAATGTAAATATATCACACAAAGTCTATTAAAATGAATTTACTTGACAAAGTGGTCGGCATGATACAACTGATCAAATGTATTTTTCATTATAGTGTTACAGACATGATAAGTTGTTCATGTGCCACAAATCACTGTTGAGTTCTGGATTTTTAAATGTGTGATACTTGAACAAGAATTGGCTCGGTACAAACACAAACTCAGTTAGTTTAATGGGGATGTTGTGGTTTCAGTTTGCCTGTTTGCTTCATTAAGAATTTGGATTAGGGTTAGGGTTATTGTAGTTATATTTACAGTACATAGTTTCAAATATGGTGATGAATGTAATTCGTAAATGTGAAATGTACAGTTGTCTCCAATCTTGCAGGTGTTTTATTCCCCTTCAAATGCAATCTACTTTCATCCTTCCATAATTGCTGTCTCAATATTGCCACATCAATGTGTGACTGTTAAACACAGGCACAGTACATTAATTTGTTAAATTTTTCTTCTTCAACAACTAATACAATTTTACAATTATTACATTATCATTAGAATTATATTTGAATGGTACAAAAAGAACACTAATCCTAAATCTTAATCTTAAAGGCCTGTTAGTGTCCTTTAAGACAAAAGTAGCACAGTAATTAGAAATATTCACCAATGGATTAACAACATTGGCTTTACACTGTAATTAAACAGAGTCACCAGCCTATTATTTGTCCTGACTGTATTTATTGAGAAGATCTACTAAGTTGGGGTTTGCCCACATCACAGTGCAATAGAATTATGTGCCTCTATAAGATTCGTAATCACATACTTAAGTTAAAAAATGAAAAAGCAAAGTTTATTTCTGCTGCCGTGCTACTTTATGTTTGATACTGTAAGTCTTCTGCTCTGTTTATAGATACCTGTTAGTTTACTATTCTGCCCTCATTGATCTAAGCATTTCTCACTTTTCCAGTAAAACCTTTGGGAGTCTGTCGCCAGCACAAATGACAAAAACCCCAAAGTAAATTAATGTAGATTTGGGTGACTGATCTCAAGGACATATTGTTCGGTGTGTTTCTTTTAGAGATCAGTCTTGCCTCTCAGTATGTCAGTCTAAAGCAGTATTCACGATTTTGGATGCAATGTCATATACACAGAATAATGTATATGCAGACCTTTACATTGATACCACTGTGTTGTTTCTATGCATTCGTCCTGCACAGGTATCACATTTGATTCTGTCACATCTGTATTTTAACTGTCATTGTCCTAGCATCCAGACGTGGACCAAAGCAGGGTGAGACTATACAGGAGCTGTTGCAGTTCTTTCTCTAAGCACCTAAGTCAAGTAGCCACATAGTAACTCAGACAAAGATAAAGGTGTGTGGCTATCTGCTTACCGTAATCTATAACCTATAAAAAGAGATGAAAACACTCATGGCCATTCTATTCTCTAACTCTGTTATCATTTTCCAAAGCTGAGCTCTTCTGCTTTCTGTCCCACTCCAAGGCTTTTTTTTTTTTATTGTATTGTCATAAGAAAGTATTCTTATTGCATGTATTTTTTATTATTATACTTCATTGTCTGTGAAGAGTTCCCCATACTGGCAGACAGGTGAACAAAGCCAATGAAGGGGCTTGATAAAGACGCATTTTTAAGATGATGGGGTACTATCTACCCTTTCTGTGTGATAAGTCAGTCCTGTGTGAAAAGTGGATTAGGGAAAATCTGTATATGCCACAATCTTTTCAGTCTCACCAAGTTGCAGACAGAAGCAATAAAGGCCAAACAGCATTAAGTATTTAAAAAAAGTAACATAAAAGGTTTGGCCTATTATCTAAAGCCTGCCCATTATAATGTAACACAGATTGGTGGAAAGACACAATACATTCGTTGTGTTGTTTGGAAGAAATGTCCTGTGTACAGAGACCTCTCCTCTCCTCTCCTCTTTTACCTCCTCGTCTCTGTTACAAATGGTTCCACGTAAGAAAAGAGAGTATTGTTATTTCAGACTTAATAATGTTAAAGGACTCCATCAAGACAACGCTGCTCTATCAAACTCTTGCTATCTCCAGATATAATTTAATCACCAAATGCCAAACTGCCACGCCACATTTAGGTGTAATTTTCATCCATGCAAAGGTAATTTGTTTCAGTATTATGAATTAATTAAAGCCTAACGAAGATGGAGAAGGCTGCTGAATGTCTAATCAACAGGCCCTTGAAGACAGATTGATTCTCCCTCCTCCACACTCTGGCCTATCACGCTTTGGCGTCCTTGTTGTCACATCCTCTTGTCACTTTTTCTCTATTCATGATTGTCTTTATTTAAGTCAATCTTTAGAAAGTGGTCTTCAGTCTCTTTCAATGTGCTGATTTAGACGTCATCGAAGCCAAGGTAAGGGATCACATGATTGGTATATTGCTTTTGATCTGTTGCATGCACAATGCACACACACCTCACTGTAATGCAAAGGAAGCTGTTTCAGGTCACTTTTCTCCATATGCTTGGTTTGGTTCAAATGTTAGTGTTAATGGTAGGTTAACTTTAACTTTATATTGTGCACTTTACTGCCTGACACGTCACAACACACTTTACATGAGCCATCACATTCCCTTCACACACACAGTTAACACCAGTGTCGGCCTGTGCTTTTCAAACCTACGTAGGCCTTCACTAGTGCTTGTCTGAGTCAATCCACCCCGCAATAACATTTTTCTTGGCTACAAAAACCATGTTCTCATGCAGAAATACAATATAAAGAGCCATTGTTTCACAGATAGATACTTGTATAGCCAGAACAGACACCTTTACTGATGAAAAAATATCTGGAATTCACAACTTTTCTTCTGCTGCAGCTACATAAAAAAGCGACTGCTATTACCGAAGCTTCTGGGGATCGAGGAAGGTGACAAACGTCAGCTTTTCGTGGTTTTGAAAATAATATAATGGCAAATAATATAATCCTGAATCCTGCCATGGAAGTTGTAATGAGCGCAAGTAAATTGCACCGGACCTCTGTGCCCTTGGAGTGCTGCGGTGCGTTCAATGACCTCTTGGAAAAGTCTGTCTTGAAAATGGTTTTGACAATAAATCTGCAACCAAATAACCAGAGTAGTAAACTCTCGACGATCCAATGAGAGAGCATGAAAACGCTGCTAGAAGTCCCTGAGCCGCCAACTTAAAATCTGATTGGTTGACGCATCAGCGTGACCGACACTTATTTTACTGTATTATTGAATGTGAAGGCCTCAGGCAGATTTATTTACCCTGGCAACAGGTGATGGCTGAATTGTGATTGGTTAAAAGCTTTAATATGGAAACACACGGTTGGAAGCAGCGCAGCTGGGGGAGAAGCTATGAGAGGAAGCGGACAGACCGTTTAGAATTATTTAAGAAGTATTCATGGACAAAATATAATCAAAATCAGTTTGTGATTCAGATATTTTTCTTAGGCCTGCAGAGAAGGTCTTGCAGGCCCTGATGGCCCGCCACTGGTTTACACAGATAATTCACCCTCTGAAACCGAGACGCAGCCACACGCCTCTTGTGCAGTGAACTCTCCTTCAGTAGTGGTCGACTTCCGCCTCTGTTCCCTGACCAGTCCACACATTCAATGCAAGTTGTGATTCTCTACTTTATCTAATAGTTTTTCTGCACCATGGCAGCTCTTCTGTAGGATTAAACTTCCAGAGTTAGTGTGAACTTCCTTCCAATGATCATTTGACCATTTCATTGCTTCTCCTTCCTCTTGCCACTCTTGCTTGGTACAGACCACCACATGACACAAACTCCTGACATGACCCGTGGGATGCTCTGACTTTATTGTTTAGTTATGGGCTCATAAAATGGCTCTCGCAAAACTCTCAATTTTCACCTTCATGTATGTACTGGACACTCGGTGCCTAATATATCCCATCTCTGGGCCCAAGATATATTGGACAATTAATCAATGTCATGCACCTAAATTATCAGTGTTCTTAGTGTTATATGTATGTTCAAAGTGGCAGACCTCTCAATAAAATCTAGATAGAGAAGCCGAGGAGAAGGAGGTTCAGAAAAAGTGAATAAAAACGATCGCTTTGTTTTTCCTTCACAGCCAACATTTTGTTTTTTAATAATTGACCTTTGTCAATTCCATAATCCCATTAAGTATGTATTGCTGGATTCTGAATGATGATGTTTTCACTTCAAGAAATCAGAGATTTCTTAATATTTGTCTACTTGAGCACACTGGCTTTGTGTGGAAATCTCCCCAAAGATTCTGCATTTAGAATCTTAATCATGTGTTGTTCCATAGGGCAAGGATTTTTTTTCCTTCTTTCTTTTTGTGAACTCAGTGGATTGACTGATTAGTTGGCTTTCCATCGGCCTGCTTATTGATTAAAAAAAGCTCAGTACTTCATCAATCATCATTATTTCAATCTTCCCTGAAGCTTTTCATGTTCAAATGCTATATGATGTTTGTGACATTCAAATGGCCTTTGATGCATACCTTATTCCTTCATATGCCAGTTTGAAATGCATCAGGGCGGACCCATGTGTCACTCAATCATTCTTGCAGCTGGTTGTCCCAGGGGCTCGGGACTTTGTTTTCACATACATGTGCAAGCCGCAGGGAACCTGAAAGCGTCCTTTTCACCCCTATACACTCACTCACAGCGCCATACAGCAGAGAAAAAAAACACACTACACCATAAATCAATGTTAGAACACGCCAAAGTCATAAGCAGACAGGTCTTTCTCACGCACGCATCGCATATGTCAGGTGTTATCTGTCTTGCAGATCTCCAGGCATGTACAGTGTGTATAGTGTCTCTGCACTGTACACATAGAGAAACATTCACATAAAAATGCTCACGCCCGGGCACATACAGTAAATACAACAAATGCCTTTTCATCTACTAAAAACAACATACCTCACATCCAACCCTCGATAATGTAAATGTTTATCTGGCATGCTTGAGATAGCGAGTGCGTGGTTGAGACAAAAGTCTGACAGTGCTCAGTCAGTACAGATTAAAAATGAATGAAAGAAAGCTGCACAAGCTTTTCTAATGCAAACACAAAAAACACAATCTGGGGTTTGGAAAATGCCGAAAAGACATTGTACTAGCATTTAGACGCTGAGTTGTCGTGGAAACATTTTTTTGAACATACTTATTTGCTGAGAACAAACTTCAAAGACCAGCTGGCAGACAAAGTTATGTTCAAGAATCAGTAATGCTTTCAAAGAACTGTCAAATGTTATGTACAATGATCGTTTTGCGTCTGCTTCAAATTGCATCTGTAATTCCAAAAAGTGTAGGAGCAGTGTTAAGGTTGACGGGGCGGGGGGGGGAGAAAACAAAGTAATCAGAGGTGTTGCTCATTTGAACCACTTTGGTGAAACAAATAATGTTTAGTGACAACCACCAGGGTGTGTGTGTGTGTGTGTGTGTGTGTGTGTGTGTGTGTGTGTGTGTGTGTGTGTGTGTGTGTGTGTGTGTGTGTGTGTGTGTGTGTGTGTGTGTGTGTGTGTGTGTGTGTGTGTGTGTGTGTGTGTGTGTCCCGTGCAACAGGGAGTGTCCCCAGACAAACAAACCAGAGTAACCTAGCACTCACTCTGGCCTTTTTAAACTGGGTCACTTCTCCCAAATTATGCAATTCTTTTGGAGCTGCTGTTTCTTTAGCTAAGATATTCAGGTTCCTCCAAAGATCCCGGTACTTCATTTCAGATTGCTCTCATTCTATCCAGGGGTCTGTAACCTGTTTCATGATATAAAGCCTTTTCTTCATTCTTTCCATAAAATCTGACTTGAGCTGCAAAACTTGCTCAACTTTTAAAATGAGGATATAACAAGTTGTACATTTAGTTTTGCTGTATATACAAAAACTGTATTTTAGGTTACATTTAAGACGTTTCAGCTTTTATAGCTGTTTTTAGCCGTTTTAATCCTTTTTTTTTTTGTTGGATTAGAGAAGCGAACTTGGGAGCGGGAGTTCGAAAGTATGCAATCCCACAGCTGACGTGTCACCACTGTGGGTCCCTGAGCAAGACCCTTGAGCCAAATGTAGCAATTTAATCATTTTGCTTATTTTATTAAAATACCTTTTTTTATTTTAACCTGTTTTACATTTGTATGCCATATTTAGCACATTTTGCCTTTCAGCCATTGTAGTTGTCACAGTTGTTTTAACCATTTTCCCAATTTAGTAGTTCTGTTTGAGCACTTTCAACCATTTTTAGCACTTTTAGTCATTTTAGGCATAAGAGTCCTTTTGAAACATAGGTTACAAATCTTTACACCTAGAATTCCCTGGAAACGTCAGGGAGCCATTTCAGAGGGTGGCTTACAGACCCCTGTTCTAGATAGTTTGTCTTTCTAGTCTTCACAGTCTGCTCCAGCAAGCCATCTTCCCAATCCAAGGTTGGTGATTAGAATCCCCATCTCACCCTGTGTGTGTGTTGAAGTGTGCTTGAGCAAGACCAGGGATTTGCAACCTGCAGCTCAAGAGCCACATGTGGCTCTTTAGTTCCTCTGTATTGGCTCTTTGAAGCTTTCTGAAAATTATATGTAGACACATTTTCATCCCATTATTATCTTTTTAAAATCTTATTTCCATACCTGGGTTGCTTCCAAAAAGACCGGCCTCGCTTAAACTGAGACCCCCCCAAAAAAAGAAAAGCCAAATTGGGGGGGAAAAAAAAAAAAAAGAGCCAAAATGTTTGAAACTGTCAAGGTCAAATGGTTAAAATGGATAAACTAGCGAACATGACGAGAGAAAAAAAAGGTCAAGAGTCAAAATGGCTAAAACAACCAAATTAGCTGAATCAGTTGAAGTCGGCTAAAAAGGTTCAAACTGCTACAAGTGGCTGCAAAAACTAAAATATGCAAATGAATTCCAAATTGTGTTCATAAAGTGTCAAGAATGTACATTCAGCAAAACTACATAAATAACTTTTTAAGCTGTGTGATCTTTCATGATTAAACATGTTTTGTGGCTCCGGAAGAATTTGATTTGACAAAAATGGCTGATTTTGTGGGAAAGGTTGCAGACCCCTGAGCTGGATACTGAACCCACGTTGCTTCCACTGGTGGTCGAGCACCTTTTATGACATCCATCACCATTGGTGTGAAGGTGTATCTGAATGGGGATATGTGACTTAAAGTAATGAAATGTAAAAAGGTTTCCCAAAGTCTTTATGAAAATATAGAGGGAGGTGCAGATTTTTCAAATGGAGTGCAATTCCCACTACACTGCAATAACGATTCTGATCGGTCAAGATCTTACTGCATGCCATCCTCTGGTCTTTTTCTCTTCTTTCCGACCTGTACTGCTATTTTTCTAGTACAGTTGAAATGACAAATGAAAAAGAAAGAAATCTTTAAAAAAAAAATCCTGCTGTTAATCTTACTGTGGTGACAGGAAGCGGATGACCATTTAAAAATCCTCGAGCAGGAACTCAATCAGAGTTGAGCTCCAGTGCTCGTCTTCTCCACAGTCTGCCGCAGCTTTTTCACAGTCCTCTTCCCTTTCTGTTCCCTCCATCACGCTGAGCGACAGGGGTCTTTTCACCGCACACGGACACGCACATACACATGAACGCATAAAAAAAACACATGCACATACGCACACATCAATGCAGTACGCCTTATTACTCTTTATTAATCTGCAGGGCGTTAATTGAAACCCCCCTGAGTCCGAGCCATACCTGCAGTCCCGCTCTCATTATCAGTGAAGGTGCCTTTGGGGGAAGCAGAAAGGGGGATGGTGGTGGAGAGGACTCCCGAGTCTCTTATGACAGGCCAGCCGTACATGCACTGATCTGGCTGAATTAAACTTAAGAGCCAGTCAAATTCCTCTTTCCATGAGTAAAACAATGATTCTTGCAGTGCAAATCATGAATTAGGAGGGAGAACCCACTTTTTCAACCCCACCCTTTCACCCCATCCGTACTGTGAGCTAGCAGAGGATGGTGCAGGCAAATCAATTCAGATTGTTGGACATTTTCTCATCAACGGTGGGCTATTGATACTTCACTTAAACACACTGCTCAAATTGAAAGAGATAGATCATGAACAATGTCTGTGAAACGTTGAAATTTTACATGTTGACACATAAATGACACATCAACCAAGATAACATTCCTGAACTCCAAACAGCTCCAGCTTCTTTTTTTTTTTTCCTTCTTCAGATGACACTGTCAAAACACCAGCTGCCAACCAAAGCAAATGACACCACGACTCTCAAAATATCCTTCAACTGCTTGACTGTCACAGCAAGCCGTCTTCTCATTCAGCATGATGAAGGCCCCGTTTACACCACGTTTCCAAGTGAAAATGGAAATCTTTTGTTGTGCTTTGGAGGTGTATGAACACGACAACAGTGCTCAGAGCCACTGAAAACAAATGTTTCTGAAAAAGGCTCCCAAGATGGAACTCTCAAAAATGCTCTGACTCAGTCTTTGGTTAACGGAGGAAAACGCAACCTTATGAAAACTCTCCAACTCTGTGTAAATGAGAAAAACACAACTTGTCTAGAAACACTGCGACTGCTCATGCGCACCACGGCCGCAGTAAATAGTTCTTGATGGACAATAATAGACATGGTGGCCTCCCTGTCCATATTCTCCTGGGACTTGGTAGTTTTATACTTGAGGGTCACAACTTCATCATCTGTCTCTTTAAATGTCCGTGTTTTTGCCAGTGTTACTTTATTTTTTTATATAGCTTATTGATCTCTGCCTGTATGTGTGTCTGTAGTTTGATTACAAAAACAAACAACAGCCCCGACTCATGACCTGGTATGCTAACTACATTGTTTTCAGTGTTTCTGCCATTTGCATGTAAACGGACATCGTGTTTTTGTCTGAGATGAGAAGGTGTTTCTACTTCACATTATCTCAGTATTTTTTACTTTTTACTTTTATCTCTAGTGATCAGAGCTAGATTCTGAGAGAAAGCAGCTGACAGTAGATTATACTAAGACTGCAGAATCTACGAGTGTTCAAGTTACATCAGTAATGGTTGAATGCTAATACTTAGAAATGAGTGGTTTTAAATCTAATTTAGGTTTTACTGTTTCTGTAAAGTCCAACTATGTTATTACCTGTTTTCCATTCAGAAAAAGATTTAGTTTTTGATTCAACTCCACGATGCAAGACGGATTTTGACCCACAACAAGCCCGATCTTCATGATGGCTTCAAAAATATTGTGTAAAAATATGTATAAAGTTAATAAGTAATTTCTACTTTTTAATGAGATTGAGTGGGATTATTCTATACATGTTTCCCAGCTTTCTCCCACCATCTAAAGATTTCAATGTTAAGTCTTTTGGGTAGTGGGGAATATGAATTTCTAAATTCCGTCTGAGTGAGTGGGTGCATTTTTGATTGTCTGGGTTTTCTTGTTGGACTTATGATAGACTGGCAGTTTGTTCAAGGTGTACCAGGTTTAGTCTATTGTCATCGAACTCCAGCTGAAAACCTAAGTTTGATAAAGCAGTCGTAGAAAGTGTATCGATTTGCCATATTTTTCTTTCCTGCTGTACAGTTTAAAAATTGGTTTGAGGTTTTCAAGTTTACACTGTTATTGTTGAGTTGGAGATTTGCATGCAAGTCTAATGAATGAATTGTATGAATGAATTGTGTATGGAAATATGGTGTGCCTGCTTGCGTGTGTCCGTGTGCATGTGTGTAACACTGGAGAGAAGAGGATCCGATTAGTACTACTCTGAAAGTAATTACCTTAATTAAAGCAGTAATGTGTGGAGACAGAGGGGAGGAAGGGGGGGAGAGGGGGGGGGCAGGGGAGAACCTGCCATCTTTTATGGGGCAGTTTAGGGACTATGTGATTTAAGGGGCACACTCAACAGAGAAGAAGGGAGGGAGGGACAGAAAGACAGTTGGGGATGAAAGAAAAGTGCAGCTGAGAGTGAAAGTGGAGCGTCACAGGAGAGTAGAAAAAAAAGTGGAGCCAGACTAGAAAGTGAGGAAAAGAACGATTAAAGAGAGAAAACATGATTGTCTCATAGATGGACCTCTTCTGATAACAGTAACAACATTGCCTTTTAACGGGTTTGCTCCTTCGCTCTCCCCACCGGTCACAGCTCTCCTCACCGCACCGATGCTCGCGGCCCCACTTGAAGCACACCGCCACGCCACCCCGCCACCCCGCCACTTTCCACGCATGCAGGATTTTGAGGACACAGCACCATTTGGTGTGAGGACAGAAACATTATATCTGCATTTTACACAGTTATGCATGAGTCCACACGCAATCGCATTGTTAGCAATATCACATAGGAAATAGATAACATCAGTGCACAAGATATACTTAATCGAATGTTCGCCTATTTAGTAATGTTAAGATCAGTGTGTGTTATTCTTGTCTAATTTGAACTGTCATAGCCAGCTTGTAATGTTTTTCTGGTGATGCTTTTGAGTTGGGAGGAATTTATAATTCATCTTCTGTCACACCACAAATTTTATACATACTTTACAATTTTCTGAATTCAATGCCTGTGTAATGAATTGCAATGTAATAGGAATGAAAGAAGAAGCCTGAGTAGTTGTATTTTTAATTTCAGAGCAGCTAACAGTCCCAGTCATGGATATTCCGATAGCAGAAGTGGAACTGACAGACTGATTAATGAGTGATGCGGTCACTGTTTCAGTTGAACCCATCCGGCAACTTGCTTTTGCTTTTTAAAGTTAAAAGCCATAATATAAAATTCAAACCATGGCACATATTGTTTCAACAATTGGTGCCGTGATCTGGACATTATTTGGACCTAATGATCAAAAACATGAGACAAACTCAACTTTCTTTTCATTTGTGAACTGTTGTAAACATTCAGTTTTGTTTAGAAGGTGCACAACCAGCAAAAATCTTAGTAAATTTGATCCCCAAAAACCCCATAGACTTATTTACACACACACTCAGAGTTCCCACAGGCTTTGAATAGAGTTCGTCCTCATGTTAAAAAACACCTCTGCTGCTTGGATCAACTCTGCAGTGGCAGACACACTTTTGCCTGTAGCCCGCGTTGCCCTTCTAACAACAAGCAGGCACACACACGTCCCATGGACCAGCGTCAGCAAAGTGGTCTGTTCAGATATTGTGAGATTTGTCTCACAAACATAGAGTTAGTGGTTTTTGCAAGAACCAGGTTAACTGTGCAGTTGTGGGACGTGTACATGCACACTGAGGTCTTTTCTTCACCTGCTCCACTACCCAGAGCTGTGCCTCGCTCACCTTATCACTGATAAAATATTTTCTCGTTATTGTTCTGCATGTTTTTATACTTTCCAAGGTCTGTGTGTGAAGTCTGTGGTTTGCAGTGACCTTGCATGTGTTGCATTTGTGTGTGTTTGTGTCCAGAGGTTCTGCTGGATCAGACAAAGGGTTGGAGAGCAGCTCACACATTTGCATGAGTTGGAGGTCTCACTGTAATTGTTGGTTAATGGAAATCAAATAACAACCTACGGAATACAGTCAGCACTGTGTCCTTGCACTAGATCCAGCTAACAGTGTGTGTGTGTGTGTGTGTGTGTGTGTGTGTGTGTGTGTGTGTGTGTGTGTGTGTGTGTGTGTGTGTGTGTGTGTGTGTGTGTGTGTGTGTGTGTGTGTGTGTGTGTGTGCATCACAAGTGAAATAGCATCTTTTTGATAGAGTGATAATGAAAATAATAACATCCCTGACAAAATATTCATAAAGGTAATGATGAATGCCATATTTCAGAGAAAGATACGTCAGAAGCGTCTTGGTTAAAAGAAAACAGTGGCCAGCGTCTCGCACACCCCCAAATTATCTGCTGCTTTCACATTTCACTGATAGCATAGATGAGAGCAGAGAAAAATGGACACACAATTATGCTCACTTGTCGTATATTAATACTGCTTCTTGACATCTTCCATGGACCCTGAGCTGTCATCTCTTTGTCTGCTTTAATTGAAAATTAATGGTTAGTGCGTTGCCAAGGCAACAGCAGCAGTGATGGTGGGTAGTGAGACACATTCAGACACACACCAGTGGCATTGTTTGTCCTGTCTGACCTTGGAAGTCAGGGGGAAAAGAAAGAAGAAAGGCAGAGGAGGACAAAAAACACATTAAAAAGAGAATGGAGAGGTAAGGGGTGAATGTTGTCCACTGGAGCGAGAGAGAAAAATAAAATAAAGTTATTGTGGCTGTGTTTTGGCCAGGTAGAGCGAAAGAAAACTGTGCAAGGGTGCCCGAGGAGGGTACTGAAGATATGATGTCAAAATGCCAAATGGGGAGAATTATGTTTGAGTATGAAAGCAGAAAAAAGGCCTGGTGATTCTTCTCTGGAGTGACAGGATTACCTTTGTGCTGATGGTGTCAGAGGGCACTTTATCGCCCCATAATCATCTGGACACTGGTGTGGGAGTGAGTGTGAAAGAGAGAAATTGTTGTGTGTGTGTGTGTGTGTGTGTGTGTGTGTGTGTGTGTGTGTGTGTGTGTGTGTGTGTGTGTGTGTGTGTGTGTGTGTGTGTGTGTGTGTGTGTGTGTGTGTGTGTGTGTGTGTGTGTGTAGGAGTGCACGGACATGATGGGCCTCATGTTTACAAATCCATCAATGTGAACACACACACTGCCAAATGGACACTAACTTCCAAGGCCAGGCCTCTTTAGATTGACAGAGAAGCTTATGAACGTGTCACACAATTTACCCCTGTGGCAAGCTCTCTGGGCCGAGATCAGGAGATATGTAAGTGGCTTTGGTAGCCATGATGAAAAGCTATTTATGAAGTGATGGAAAAAAATAAAAATCATTCAGTTTGGATTTACGCACAAAAGACATCAGCAGTTATTATGCTTGTCATCATTAGGACATGTGGAGAAAATAAATACAATAGGTCTGTCAACTCACGGCACAAATATCCAATTTTCATGTGGATTTTAATTTTTCAGGATTTCTGTCACACTTTGACTTACGCAAACAATCCAAACACATGCTTTGTGTTTAAAAGCCGACTAGATGGTGTGTGAGTGTGTGTGAGTGTGAGTGTGAGTGTGAGTGTGAGTGGGAGTGTGAGTGTACGTGTACGTGTACGTGTACGTGGTCTGCCCTGTGATGAACATGTGACCTGTCCAGGATGTGAACCAACTCCTCCTTCCCATTTGCACTCAATATCAGTTACAGCCGTCAGCCACTCTGTCTTAAGTTTTGATATTCTATCAATGATTTTCAATTTTTTTTTCAGTAAGCAAGTACTGTTCAATCCTTGTTTACATAGTAGTTTGTATATTATTGTATAGAACAGATACAAGAAGCCTAAATTGAACAGAAAGTTTATAGATCATGAATCAAAAATATTATTCTGATTGTTGCCAGCAGATAAATATGAAATATTAACTCGCCTGAGTTAATAAGATGTGTGAACTCCAGTGTTCCTTCTTTTTGAGGTATGTACTGTTTTTTTTGATGAATGAAAAGATGCTGTTGATTTGTCTTAATGCCGAGTCTCATAAAAGTAAATAATCAGTCTTTCTTTCTGAAAGATTTAGGGTTGATTGTAGATATTGTTCTTTTAATCAGACATTTAAAAATATTTCATTATTGATTGAAGATTTTTCTGAAGCCAAAACAAATGTTTTTGCTGTAACTCATCATTCATTCCTGCTAAAGTTTGTTTTCACAGCCATAAAGGATTACTGGCCAGTTTTAAGGCCTCATAAAATCCATTTTATTTTTCATGCATTTCATGTTTTATGATTCAAAAATTAATTAGAACTTATTCATTCAGCTTCAGCAATTCACCAAGACGACATTTGAAATTAAAGACATTGTTTTAAAGCTTGAAGAAATGTTTTCCAGACCCACAGCCGCTGGATGGATGTTGCCCTACACAATTTAAAGTTTTCTAAAAACTTTTTTTGGTTTGTTTTTTAAGTGCATAAATATAGCAGCTACAATTCCTACAATACTGTAATAATATTTTGGGTGTTTCACTAATTCACAACTTAATTATAAGTTGATTACACCAACCATTTGAATTGATATTCACCCGTATTTTAGCAGCAACTAATCTGATTCTTTCAACAGAGAAAATCTTTATATCACCTGTATACACAAATGTTTGATTTTAATTACGTTAATATTTATCTGAGGCCCTGTCCACTTGAGCCAAAACAACTTTTTTCACCCCCGGCATTCTTAAAGAAAATTCCGTTCACAAGTCACTATGAACGCAGCGAAAAACGATGTAGTACATATGACAGGCCTTTGGGTGGCACTGCCACAGAAATACACCAGAAAACAGAGAAGACACGGAGCATGCAAATCCCACAGAAGAAGACACAGAGAATACTCTTGTTCATCCTTCGTAGACCTTCAAGAAAGCCAACACATTGCCTCATTAATCCAAATAGCATCACTCACGTCTGCAGCACGGTCTGGAGCATGTAGTCCGCCACTGTTGTTGTTGTCGACGTCATCGTTTTCAGGAAGCGTGCGTCTTGCCCATCCACACCTCAAAGTCGAAGCTGCGTTTTAAAATGTCTCCACTCTGGTTCCCGCTTTGAAAAAAACCGAAACATTTTCAGGCTCCTAAAACGATTTGTCGTGCGGATGATCGGCCAAAAACCGTGCGGTTACGAGAAACAGCAATGACTTGCGTTTGATTTACAACTGCATATTTAACACTGTAGATGCAGATTAAATACCATTAACAGACTAAACTGATGAGCTAAACATTAGTATGAACATACTCAGGCACCCTTCCTCCTTCTCCCTTTAGGCCTTCTTGGTCGATGCTATTTTAAGCTTTTCAGGCTCCAGAGGTCAATGAGTGAATATAATCCAAACCTTGTGTTCAGAGACAAAAAGCACAGCAATCCTTCATTATGTGCAGTCTTAAGTGGATCCTTGGTGACTGGTTACTTGTTTCAGTCGTACATAACAAATTCATAATTTAAGCCCTCTCTACACTTCAGGCTTTAGAAAAACAACATCCTCCAACATTTTACGGCACTTGCTCCGGTACCGCAGACAGTCGTGAACAAAGCGTGCGCATATTTGTAAGCGACTGCTTGATCACAGCTTCAGTACGTCCACCAGCCTGACTGCACTCGTGAAGAGATGTGTTTGAATGAATCATGGTGCACGGACAATGCTTCTTCAGAAACATTTACCTCACAAGAACACTTTCTGCACTACAAACACAATGTTGCCTTTCTTATGGTTTGGAGGCTCCTAAAACCCGGACTGATAATGAATCCAACACACTCAAACCATGTAGTTCAGGGTTGTGGGGTCAGTGTGTGTGTGTGTGTGTGTGTGTGTGTGTGTGTGTGTGTGTGTGTGTGTGTGTGTGTGTGTGTGTGTGTGTGTGTGTGTGTGTGTGTGTGTGTGTGTGTGTGTGTGTGTGTGTGTGTGTGTGTGTGTGTGTGTGTATCTTTGTGTTGTCCATCACTTTGGCCAAGACTGAAAAACTGTTTGAGGGCAAACAGGTCAAGGCACATTTATTGATTGGAACTTTTATATGCAGACATTTTGTGAAGGTTGAGTGCCTTTCCATTTCCATTGTGTATTGTGTTACAAATGTGACAATACGCTGTTTTTGACAGGTCATAATACACTATTTTTGAAGAGAAATCTTAAGATTTTTTTTTTTTTTTTTTTAAAAGTTCACACACTGTAGGTGTATTTTATCACCTGAGGGCTGATCAGTCAATTGCATAGCAAGACAGACCGGAACACACACATATGGCTCAGTTTGTAAGTACAAGCCTCAATATTCTTTTTAATTCTGTTGAAAAAGCTCTGCATGTTAAGCCATACACATCAGCAGAAACATGTTAGATTATGTGCTAAGACAGGGGTAGTTTTTTGCAGTGTTGTAGTACTTTGAACTGGTCTATAACAACAAGATAAGCTGGCTTTACCTCTGTGTTTCCTGTGTGTGTGTGTGTGTGTGTGTGTGTGTGTGTGTGTGTGTGTGTGTGTGTGTGTGTGTGTGTGTGTGTGTGTGTGTGTGTGTGTGTGTGTGTGTGTGTGTGTGTGTGTGTGTGTGGTGGGGGGGGATGCGGTCACAAGAGTATATTTATGCTCCTATGACTTCTTCCCACATTCCATAGTCATGCATGTTCGGTTAATTAGTGACTGTATATTGTCCAGAGGTGCAAATTTGTGTGTGTGTGTGTGTGTGTGTGTGTGTGTGTGTGTGTGTGTGTGTGTGTGTGTGTGTGTGTGTGTGTGTGTGTGTGTGTGTGTGTGTGTGTGTGTGTGTGTGTGTGTGTGTGTGTGTGTGTGTGTGTGGTGAGGTATTTCCTATTTGTAGTTAATGTGATGGGTATGTGAGTTCCATGTGCTGTGGGCAAATTGGCATTGTTCACCATCGTGCGGCCCCCATTTCCAATATCATCACATATTCTTTTAATTTCACTTATCGTTGATTTTACGAAGCATCAGTAACGACTATAAAGACCAAGTTGATCCGTTGTATTTAAGGATGTCTAGTAAATGTGTGTTTGATCAAGGTTATATTTTAACCTTGAGCGACAGACTAGTTTAACATTATGTTAAATATTACACACTCTTTTGTCAGGAGGTGTACTTTTGTGGACATATAGCATTAGTTTTGCGGTTGCCCAGTAGTTGTTTTAGTGGTTAGTAGTTTTTTCCAGGTATGTTGGCTTCTACCCATTAGCTTGAACAATCACAAGAGGTTGGATAAATGCATAGGTAATGTCCTGAATCTCAAGAAAAGGAGCAACATTAGGGTGTTTTTTTAAGGTGTGATGCACATGTTTTCAGTGTTACTGTGTTAAAAAGACAGATCATTAACTTGTTTCTGAAGAGGAGGGGGAGGCTCGCCTCTGATATGACAGAAATCTGCTCAGAAGACTGGGCAAACACAAATTAGGTGTACTTTCAAACAAAGTGTAATCATGTTTACATTTCTCTCTCATAACATGTATGTGAGTTTGCTTTGGGCAGCTGATAACAACAGCAATTATGAAATAAATTGCAATGCATAGTAATCACTGGCACACAGGCCAGGAAAGGAGTGACTCTCCAGTGCTGACGGTGTGCAGCAGCATAAGCAGGGCCTGTGCAATTTTCATTGATTCATACAAACAGGTTGAACAGGCACAAAGTGACATCAGCGGGACAAGATGTTCATTTCCAACTCAGTTTGATGCTCTGAATGTAGCATTTTAATGTTACAGCTTGGAGTTGCTGTAGCTCCAAGCTGTCGCTGTGGTAAAACCTACACTCAGTCTGCAGTTCAGAGAAAAATTAGTACTCTGCTTATGTGGTGACTCAAGTTGGTGATATTTACTGTCAAAGTGAAATTAACCAAACTATTACATTACAATACGTTCACACTGCAGGTCTTAATGCTCAATTCAGATTTTTTTGCTGGCATCAGATTTTTTGGCGTAATCGTTCACATTACATTTTAAATGCGACTTCCATCAGACCTGACGTTTTCAGGCCGCAGTGCGCATGCACAGAGCACGCTGTTGATGCAGTTATCACCAGGGCTGCCAGATGTGACTCACTGTTTCCACCCCAAACAACGGAAAACCCACACACCTCAACCAAAAACTGCGCAAATCCCATCCTGTGTAGAAATCATGTTAAAACCATAAAACTATCATATGTGTAGTTAAAAAAAAAAAGACAACATGCCATAAACACACAAATGCACAAAAGATGCAAAGTTAAAAGGCGACACAGGTCAGAGCGTTTGGATCCATTTTCAAGTGGTTCACACGCCAATGATGAAAAATATCTGAATTGGAGCTTTCACACGGCCACAAAACAGGTTGGATATCTGTTCACTTGTGAGAGAAAAATCAGCAGGACAAACTACAGAAAACTTAATGTTGGTTTTGATAATAGATGTCACAACCCATTGTGGCATCACAGTTCTCTGTGTGTAGATCTATATAGCTGCAGACATGGTGGGAGACTTACTGGCCCCCGTCCAGTGCTAAGAACATATCCAATGTTTACTGCCAGAACCTTATCGTAAAACAATGTCTGGAGATTATTGGCTTGACGAGACACATTTATATGCAGGCTCATGTTTATCCTTTAACTCGGGATAAGATTTGCAGGATGGACTGAGTTAAGAAGTCGAGCCGGCAGAGGCAGTAGGAGGAGGTCCTACCATTACAGGTCAAGTTCAAGTTTGGTCCAAACCTCAACGACACGCGACCGAACAACACAACAGATCCACAGAATCTCTACCCCATAATATTGCTGTCACAGTATTGTTTTTCTACAGGTCATGATTAGACTTCATGAATCCTAAAGGGGGACAGTCACTCACAACATTCTTCACCCACACCATCATGTGATATAAATATTCATTTCTCAAGCATCCTGGTCCACATTTAGTTATTTCTTTCTTTCTTTAAATATTTTATTTCTAGTACTTTTGAACAAGAAGACTTCCCCCAAACATGTTACAAACAATGGTCCATGATAATAGTTTCAGTTACACACACACACACGCACGCACACACGCACGCACGCACACACACACACACAAACGAAAGACCACCATCAGGTGAGCTACGATGTTAAATCAGTGTTTTGACTTTTCCAAACTAATTCTGTCGGTTCAGATTAGAGGCCGACCTACATCACATCACATCCTGTATCATCAACCAGTGATAACCTGATAATCGTACAATATGACTGAAAGCCTGGATTTCATTCAATCTGAAGTTTGCATCATAATTGAATAATTGTGTTATGAACAGCACATCCATCTATTTTCTATTAAGCTTATTATAGTGAACCCAGACACGTCTCCAGTCCATCACAAGACGTCACATTCATTCCTACGGGTGTTTTTAATTCCCTTATTTGCCTCAAATGCATGTTCAGGAAGGTTGGAGGTAACTGGAGTATCCATGCACAAACGCAGATTTGTCAGAGACAAAACGGTTGCTGTTATTTTTATTTAAAAAAATTCTCAGTACAATACAGAGTTATGTGGTTTCCCACATTTTGTCTTGAAGCTTTTTAAAGAAATTAAAACAATAACTTATTACACAATTAGATCACTGGTCCAACTAAAGGCTAATAGTCTTTCCAGAAAAACATAAATAGTGTGAATTATTAGTTGTAAGTTGTTGTTTTATTTAGTTTTTTAAGTTAAAAGTAGGAGTGAAAATATGCTTTGCTGCTCACTGCTCAATTTTGTCTAATAAAACAGAGGAGCGTCTGGCCGAGAGGTTTGCTGCTGCTCAGTCCCTGGAATTAATTGCAGAGGGAATCAGGGAACCAGGAAGCAGGAAGTGGCCCGAGTGACAAGCGGAGGGAAAAAAATAGTCGCATGTTGCCGTTTTGGGAGGTTGAGGTAAGGGATTGGGGGGGGGGGGGGGGGGGGGGGGGGGTGGAGAAGTGAAAAAGAAGAATGGATCACTTTCCCATATTGCATGTGTAGCAAAATCCATCATGCTGAAGAGCCAGATGTGCCTCATTCACATCAAACTTTCCAAATTAAAGGGCCACCTCGCCCCTCCAGTCCCTCTCTAATCCAGTCTACATCTCTCTCTCTCTCTCTCTCTCTCTCTTCCATACCATTGAGCCTCTTTTGCACAAATACACACGAGCCCACTTATATACAAACACACTAAGGCCGTGCACAGACACTCAGTAACTTCTCATGCTTCTTTCTTTTTCCAAGGGAAGTTGCTGAGAGGGCTCATTGCCGATGTTTTTGCCACAGCAGCATAGCCTTAGGATGCAAAACACATCGCTGTGCTGCCAGACGAGGCAGCATTGTCGTTTATCTTATCTGATGTGAAAAGGGGTGGTGAATGTTATTTGCATGCTGCATTGATGTTCAAATAGCAGTTTGAATGCTTCCTCAGCCGGGAAGGACTATGATTGTATGGTTGGCGAGCAAACAAGTGTATCAGATGATATCAGCATGGCCTACTTAACTATCCTGGGTGAGACACACGAGTCTGTACAATAAAAACTTAACTCGGCTTTTGCATGCGTCTGTCTCCAACGCAGCCGTCAGAGTAATGCATACATGCCCGATGGTCTGTGTGTTTAAGTTCCTTGACCTTGCATCTATTGCACTTTATTGCAGTGATATGTTAAGTACCTCATATTACAGCCATAAAAAAACAGGTCTATAAGTTGCTGGATGCCGTTTAAAGCCACAAATCACCCTCTCAGGCTGGTCCACCAATGCAGATGCACACTGGGCCCCGTCGGCTGCCAAAAGTCTCGTTCACCTTTCAATCACACACAAGACGACACGAGAGAAGGAGCGGATGGGAGACAAGCACTTGTGGACACGAGAGACGTAGAAACAAGTCGAGAGATGAAAGCCCAGGCGGACGAAAGACAGTAATAAGTTGAAAGTGTCTGAATTGTAAAGGAGGAGACGACACGCCGACAGTCAAGCAACTGGACACATGATGAAACTTTCATCCTTCACCAGTATGAGTCACAGTCCCGTTAAACAGACGGAGAAAGACGTCACATTCCACGGGATGGCCAGGCACCTGATAAGTGAAGAAGCAGAGAATCACCATCACCTCAGAATCTTTCACTCTTTTTCTATCACACGCACACACCACTGCAGCGAGGAGACCAACTTTTCTTCCCTTAGGGGTCTAGTCTTTTTTTTCTTCTGGCAGATGAGCTTTGATACCTGCGATTTCACCGTTAATCCCGGTTAGAATTCAAATAGCACAGAAATGATGGTCTTTCTCTTATTTCCCCGTCCTCACTTCCATTTTCTCTCTGACTTCGTCTCCCTCTTTCAATCTGTCTGCCTCTCTTTTCTCCGGGGCCGGGCGCAGAAAAAGCCTGACCTCTGCGTTTTCTCCCGTCCTTAAGATTGGTTTTAAATACTCAGCAGATTAAAGCACAGGCATGAAAGCTCACATTAGCCATATATTTAAAAATCCCCCTGGCCGATAATCCATGTATTTGTCAGAATCAAACACAGGGGAATAGAAAAGGGACCAATGACATGATGAGTAGCCTGAGCCAGACGTATTGTGAAGGGGAATTAGAAGGAGAGAGATACATTTAGTAGAATGTGGCCCAAGAAGAAAAGTCCTTCAGGATGATTATTGAAATTCCCTCAAGACTTCCTCACGTGAGCATTTGACAGGACAAAAAGCGCTGTCAATTTGACGACCTCTGATGGCCTTCAATGTCTTTCTCTCTCTTTGTAGCACACACACACACACACACACACACACACACACACACACACACACACACACACACACACACACACACACACACACACACACACACACACACACACGCACACACACACACACACACACACACACACACACACACACACACACCCCTAATGATGAAAGGCTTGACAATGTGCATTATTTTGCATGCTGTAGAATTTATAAAAGTCGGATGATTTAATATTCTTACACATTTTAAAAAAAACAATTGTAAAGTAAAATGTGAATATGGAATTTACCTTTTCATGTATTGTTCACTATAAATGTGCTCAGGTTTGTTTGCTTTTTTTGTTAAATATGTTGCAAAGCTTATAAATCATCAGCTCTACAGTATGGCATGAACTCAAAGGGACGAGCATCAATTTGTGCATGTTTCCGTCCGGAAAATCTAGGAAGGAAAAAAGGAATTCTGATACCGGGGGGGGGAAAAAATCTATCTATCTATCTATCTATCTATCTATCTATCTATCTATCTATCTATCTATCTATCTATCTATCTATCTATCTATCTATATATACGTATATACGTATAAATAAAACAGCTGCCAGTGAAGCTGCTGACATGAAGTCAGTGAGAAGACTTAACTAAGATGGGATGAATAGTCTGCTCACATCAAAAGAAATCATTAAGCCTTTTCACAACTGCAGCTCATATACACAAACACATCCTGTAAATGTCAATAACCAGAGCTTTAGTGAATTCTAGATCAAAACTTAGATAAAAAAAAGAAGAAACATATTGTATTCAGTCGTGTAAAACCTTCAAGGCTGTGAAAACTACGAGACATTAAATGTTTTTTTTTGATTTGGCTCAAATGAGTGAAGTTGTCATATCCTGAAAAGAGCATTTGATGACACACGGCAACAGGCAAAAAAATGCATTCTTTGACTGATTGTGTGTGTGTGTGTGTGTGTGTGGGGGGGGGGGGTGTATGTGGAAAAGGTGACTTGCCTGAAATAAATGAAAAATAAATTATGTATTTTCAATGTCAACAACATTATAGAACTTTCATTATTTATGTATTTTCTTCTGTATCAGATGTCACGCCATTAAGATACATGTTAAAGGACAAGGAGTGTTCCAGCTTGAGTGGAGATTAATGTGACTGTGGCTACTTGATTGACGGTAGTGTACATGTATTTCTTTTTCGACTTAATTTTTTTGTGGGTTGATATTTCTGTCATTTATGTTTATATACTGATTAAAGAAATACTCCTCTGCATATAAAAACCCGCAGCTCTCGCCACAAGAACTATTTCCCTTTTTTTTCTTTTCATGCTCTTATTCAAAGAAAATAATTCCCTCCTTTTTTCTGGTAAAAGAAACCTTTTTCCTTCCATCTATCAACCTATCTCATCCTGAGCTGGGTCAGTTATTGTATCGGGGTTGTTATATACGTCAGCTTAACACTGATGGACATACTAATGTGACAGAGCTCTCTGAGTAAGTTACATCTCTTTCTACTGCATTAAAAATGTTAGCGGGAAATGCCACACATCAGGTTTTCAGAAAGAAAGAAAAAACACACACCAAAAAGGTTGCCGGGAAAAGCCAATTCTATGCTATCCTTCTCCATCTCTCCATAGCACCTCGCTCTCATTTCTTAAACCAGTCACTGACAGCACACAATGCAGAGGTAAAATCAGAGGCTTTTCCCACTGTGTGTGTGTGTGTGTGTGTGTGTGTGTGTGTGTGTGTGTGTGTGTGTGTGTGTGTGTGTGTGTGTGTGTGTGTGTGTGTGTGTGTGTGTGATGCTTTCAGAGACAAAGACCCCTGCTGTAGGGAGTCCTGTGGGAAAGGCGTGCGGCCGGAAGATGTGAGCGCGCTGGCGAGTGATAATGTCAGCTGGAGAGATACGGCGTGTCATTTTACACAACCACACATCAAAAAAGACAGTGGGGGGAGAGAGAGGAGAAGACAGCATGTCATTTGTTTGCTTTGATACAAGATCGCACCGAGGGAGGGAATAGAAGGCTCCGCAAAATGTGTGTGTGTGTGTGTGTGTGTGTGTGTGTGTGTGTGTGTGTGTCCTTCTGACAGTGGGTTTGTGCATCCAGCTTGTGAGCAGATGAAGGGATAAGATTTCGGGGATATTTCCTAAATGGTCTGATTAAGTTACAGTTAAAAAGACGCACATAAAGACCCGGCACGGGCAGCTCAGCAGCCTGCATGAAGCGTCAGGGCCACCGTGTCAATGTTCTGCCTCAACTTTTACTGGAATTAAATGTTGTGCTCATATTCTGTCACTATTTATTAATAATCGCTCTGAGCTGAGTCTGAAATTGAACATGTTCAGGTTGACTTTTAATTTATAATACTTTCAATCACTTTCTAAGTTTAAAATTGCCCATTCTAAGTTATAATCAATGAGAAATGTGGTGTCACAGTTTAAAGTTTAACATAAAAATGCATTGAAGCAAATGTAACCACACAAGTAAACTGACTTATTATTACTGATGCAGTTGTGTTGAAGTCTCATTTTGATGTTATAGCTGGTTAAGACAGAAAATACTTGACCACGAGCAATTTGTCAGATTTATTGCAACGTGTAAAATCTGTAGTACTTAGATTTTGGATTTACGTTCAACATTTTACCACAACATCTATGTATTTTACAGTGATCAAAAATGGAACTAGCCTGAACATCCTCGGGTTTTCTTTAGGCTTCGACCGACATATACTGTACAATGTTAGTCCAGTGTCTGTGTTATACTGGTCTGAATTGTTGACTGAGGTACCTGCAGCCTAACCAATACACGTTCTACTGTTGTTTAATATACTGTAGGACAATGTGCATGTGGGTACTTATGCACACATATTTGTGAAATGTGGTGAAACCTCTATCCATCTAACAACAAATCTTCTATACCTGCTCTACCCAACCTGAGATTACAGACAACACAGGGCCAAAGGTAAGCTACACCTCAGACAGGCCGTCATTTACCAGGTTAATAACCACAGACGTTCATACATAAAGCCAATATATATTGGCCAATTACCCAACAATCACAGGGAGAACATGCAAATTCCACAGCAAAGGGTCCATGTCAGGCAGCAGACATGTATTTCCAATGCTTTTCAGCTCATGACCAGATAAAAGCAGACAGTGGTGGTCTTATGTTAATGAAGCTCTAAATCTATTGGAAATGAACCGATGAATCCATCCATCCTCTGTACTTCTTTATTCAGTTCAGGGCCACGGGGGGCTGGAGCCCATCCCAGATGACTACACACACACACACACATGCACACACACACACACGCACGCACACACACACACGTTTTTGGGATGTGGGAGGAAACCAAAATGCAAGGATCAAAAACCCACGCTTGCACAGGAGGAACATGCAATTTCAAGCCGTATCTGGACTCTATCTGGGAACCTTCTTCCTATGAGGTGAAAGTGCAAACCACTACACCACTGTGTGGTGGCCAGCTAATAAAGAGGGACAATCACCCACCGATAATCACACCTACAGCCAACATGTGAAACCCAATTAAACTAACAAGCAATTCTTCAAAGTGCCTGAAAAAATAACATGTGCAGGGAGAACATAATAAATGATGGCCCTAAATACTTTTACACTTTACTTTCATCACTTCTTAAAATGGGAAGAGTGAAGTTGGTGATATAGTTAAAACAAAAAGTTGATAGGCAGAACAAGCAGAATCCCTCCCCATCTTTGATTCAACAGCTCCTTGAGCAATTAATTCTTCATCCATGAAGACACAGCTTCTTTTTTAAATCAAAGATAGTCCCTCTCTTTTTAGAAAAAAAAAAAACCTATTGACAATTTAATTTCAGAGAGAAAGATGCTGTCACTGTTGTGGGTGTAAGCCTAAACTTGTCAGAGTTACCTACCGGCTGGCTGGAGACTCATTCTTGGACTCAGCTGGGTCACAAGTGCTTTAAAAAGAAGCAAGTCCTTGAGGCAAAGAATCAGACTCTCTCTCTCTCTCTCTCTCTCTCTCTCTCTCTCTCCCTCTCCCTCTCCCTCTCTGGTTGTCCCTGCATATGGGAAGGAGTGTGCAAGTGTGTGTTAAAACAGCTTGTTAACACGTACACCACTGCCTTGGCCGGGACTCCCTAATTACTCCCCTTCCAACGAAAGGCCAAGACAAGGAGAGAGTAGTGATAAACACGTTTTCTTAGCATGTCTTTCCCTCTTTGTTCACTTGAGAACGTGTGTGTGTGTGTGTGTGTGTGTGTGTGTGTGTGGTTTTGTGATGCAGAGCAGCTGTGACAGTAAACAACGTTATGAGTGTCTAATAGAAAGCAGGTGGTGATTGACTGTGATCCTCCCAGCGATCTGCATGTTCAGAGGCGTGCGGATGCCACTGTGTTCACAGGTAGACTGGCGCTGCAACATGCGGAGAAGCTTTACAAGGTGCATCCCCTTGTTTGTTTCAACATTTCAGACCCCCGGTTAGCAGTGATGTGTTTGAACTACACGTCTGCTGTTGTCTTCGCATAACCGCAGAGACGGCAGTGGTGTGTGTGTGTGTGTGTGTGTGTGTGTGTGTGTGTGTGTGTGTGTGTGTGTGTGTGTGTGTGTGTGTGTGTGTGTGTGTGTGTGTGTGTGTGTGAGATCTTCCCAATTTGTCTATATTTGTAAACATGCATCCTCACATGTGTACTGAAGTGGGTGTGGGCACATGTGAGCGTATTTCTGAATATTTAGATAATGCTCTCTGCACACTGGATCTGTTTATTTGAGTGTGTGTGTGTGTGTGTGTGTGTGTGTGTGTGTGTGTGTGTGTGTGTGTGTGTGTGTGTGTGTGTGTGTGTGTGTGTGTGTGTGTGTGTGTGTGTGCGCGCGCGCTCTCTTTGGCTTTGACTTGTAAGCCATCGTTGGGAATTTTTGGGAGTTGTTTGTAAACATCAACAGCAATAAGATTTGATTTTATTGTACTTTTATTTTATGACATTATTCCCAGATGGCTGTTAAAGCTCACAGTTTTTTTTTTTTCTTTTTCTTTCTTTCTATTTTTGGGGGGTTTTAATGCGTCTAGCACACATCCTGCACTCCTTCAACTCACGCTCACCACTGCGCATATGCTTTTACTTTCCTATGCAAACAAACAAAATAGGCAGTGGGACTCATTCGTCCAGGATTGTGCAGAGAAGAACACGCCAGACTCACCACCTCTTTGGATCAATCCAAAAATCCCGCTCAGAATGCATCAGACTGAATTATTCAAGTTGGTGGCAGGGGCTTTTGTTTCTCATTTTTCCCAGCTCTGTGACACTGTGGGTGAGCACTCCCATATTTCTCTTTAATTAAGCCAGGGAAAACCTTGTAGTACAGCCAACCCAGCTCATGTAGCCACTTATGTTTTAATTTAATTACCTGTCCACTTTGATAATTATTCCCCCTGATTAACAGGGAGAGAAGGGCTCCTAAATGGGATGGGAGATGGGTTACAGGGCCAAACAGCATTTTCCTCCTTTAACCGAGAACAAGAATGAAGGTGCTGAATTTAGATGTCCAGGCCAGGTCTGTTTTGTCAGACTTGGCCAGCTTCAGTCTGGACCGGCTCAGCTTTATTTGAGCAAAACAGAACAAAATCTCCCCCAGAATCTACGGCTCTCCGTTTAAACTCTCATCAGGTGACTGAATACTTCTTTATTTATTTCCACTTTCGCCAAACTGAAATAGGTGCCTTAAAGGCAGAGATAAAATTGTGGTGAAATACTGTGAAATCAATTAGGAAAAAAAAAGGGATTATATTGTGCCATTATGTCATGCTTTTCAAAAGAAAAAACTAAATATGTAAAGAATGTCCTCAAGTCATTGATTAAAGTGTATTGTTTGCTTGTAGTGTTCAGTCATGTATAACAGTGGTTTACAACCTGGGGTCTCGGACCTTCTCCAGATCCGGGAGGGTTCAAGACTTTGGGGCTTGTCAAAACTAAACTTGCACGCATCGAAGCAAATCATAAGAACATGCTTTCTATCATGTAGAGCAGATCTGGGAAACCTCATTTGAAAGGCTTCTGCTGTTGTGTTTTCATGAGTGGGAGTGTCCGGCGCTGTTTGGCTTCACTCTGTTTTGATGAATCAGAAGCAATTTGAGGGGACTCTATAGATATTTTATTTATTTACCTATAAATGACATATAGTGCAATATAAAATCACAACGGCATTGTAGATGTATTTAATTTTTCTAACTCCCAACTGCCACACAAACATGAGTTCATGCACATTGAGGGCCAAAGCAGTCATACAACGAGTAGAGCCTGACGCAGGCCGGGGTGATTGATATCTTTGGTCAGAAAGCACATCAATGAGTCCTTTTTATTCTCTGTCATGTTTCATTTTTTTTTCTCAGTTACACATCGCAGGTTCCATGTTATTCAGACGGTTAAAAAAAAGCGTACACACACTTGCTGCAGTTCAGCTCCAAAGTTTCTTTTAATGACACTGTCGAATTTTTGCAGATCAAACTTGAAAGTGCACCTTCCCCGTATAACAGCCACTTAGAAAAGCATCACTCATCACCATCCAGTTGCTCACATTAGCACTCGTCAATTCCTGAGAGATTTAGTGGAGACGTATGACAAAGTGTTCCTGGCAAAAAAACCAAAAAAAAAACACTTGCTGGGCTCAGAGGAGAGGCGAATACGTAAAAGAATATATGGGCGCTCATATGGGCTTACCCATGCAAACACACACCCAAACACACGCAGACACGCATATTTTTTTAGTGGTATTGATCGTACTAATGAATGTGTTGTGATTTACTGCAGTCGTGGCCCATTGTTGGGTGGCGCTGTGATGGACTGCCATCATTTTCCAAAGGTAAAAGCTTAGATAGAGGAAAGGCAGGAGGGCAGAATCTCATTTAATGGTCAAAGCAAAATTATACCAGGATCTTCCTTTGAGTTATGGCACTTTTTTTCTCTAATTCTTTTTTCCTCCATTTTTTTTTTTTTTTTTTTTTGCAGCGACAGGTATGATGTAATTTCCAAATTTCATCAGAGACAGTAATCTCAACACTGATTATGCTGTCAATTAGTAAATGAATGTGGTGGCAAAGGGGGGGAGTGGTAATAACTCTGCAAAAGGAGTTGTCAAGCTTCCAAAATACATAAAAGGACACAGTGATGTAGGCAGGCTGTAAAATTTATCTAATCACAATATAACTGTCTATTTGGAAGGTATAGTGTAACAAGAGTGAACACACTTGCTTTTTTTTATTTTTCAGAATACATGAGAAATCTACCCTAAGTAACAGTTGAATAAATACTAGCAACTAAAATGTCTTTAAAGAGGAAAAAAAACAAGACTTTCATAGAATGTTGCCATGCTAGTCTTGAATGTCATGGTTTTTTTTTAAAACCCATTATTGGCATATAAGTGTGTACACGTGAGTTTGCAGCCATCAATAAATTACAGAAGTGAGGAAAATGGAGGTTTGTGAATAGTAGAGGACTTCTGTTTGACTGATCTGCTTTGTTTCTGGCGGTTTCTGAGCTCAAACTTTGTGCAGGCTATAACATCTGTTCCTCTCAGTCTCCACAATAGCGCAACTGAGCCAGGATGCAAAGGAGAGGTCAAAAGATCAGTGGCTTCCCCGCGCACGCACGCACACACACACACACACACACACACACACACACACACACACACACACACACACACACACACACACACGGGGAGTGGGAGAGCGACACAGAGAGATGCCCCTCACTGGCTGCTGTTTCATTGTGCGCCAGGGCTTTACGCGGAGGGCAGCAGCGATAACGCGCACCTGCTTTAGATGCATTACGGTAGCGCAGCAAACTGTCCCCCTGCAACTCTCTCTCACACACACACACACACGAACAGACGCACACACACACACACACACACACACACACACACTCGTACACACATTCACAGCCCGAGTGATCCAACCCTGATTTCCAGCGAACGAGCAAAGCAACAGACGGGATGCCAAAAAGTGAAGACCGGCGGAGAGATTCTGCGCGCTGAATGAGCCGCTCGAAGAGATAGCGGGGGAAGCAGAAGCAACTAAAACAAAAACGAGAGGCTGCGCTGGCTTCTCCGTGGCAACTTGCGCACGGTGCCAGAGTTTTAGCGGCTGTATTGTTCTGACTTCACTCCAGAGGGGCCACTCCGAGGAGAGAGGACGCACACAAAAGGGGGAAAGGAAAGGACTAACGAGCACGCTTTGTCGCTTAAAGTAATGGTCCTGCGGTCTTAGATCCTAGATCTCTCTGTCTCTCTCTCCTCTGTTTCTTTCTTTCTTTCTTTCTTTTTTTTTTTTTTTTTTTTTTTTTTTTTTTTATCGTCCCGTCGGTTTGTGTCCCCTTTGTCGCCGTGAGAGAGTGGACGCGCCGGGGGTTTGAGGAGCAGAAGCGGACTGTCCACATGGTCCAACCACTGGCGTGAAAGTTGACTTCTTCAGAGACCAAGAGAACAGGTTGATGCATTATCTACACTTTGCTTTCCCCTTTTCATCTCTCTCACTATTTCCCCGTCTACGTGCTTCCATCGAACTTACCTCTCTCTCACACACACACATTTACTCCTAAAAACTAAACTTCATAGCACATTGTTGGTGAAACTCGTTCCAGTCAAGCCTGATATTATAATTGGGCATTAAAAGTATTATTCCGTTTCACATTTTGCTCCAGCGGACTTCCCTCCGTTCGCGGTTCATTCGAACTTTGACCATGCGTTCAAACTTTTTTCACGCTTTTCAAAACCCGATTCAAATCTGTTGTTTTCACCTTTTTCAAGTCGTCCAACAGCAAGAAATTGTCGTTTTTGTTAGGACCCCCCCCCCCCCCCCCTCCACCACCCACACACGTGTTCAAACGTAACTATAGCCAATTGTTTTTAAATGATTGCTTTTAAAGGTAATATTGCGATTTATTTGAAGCTGTATTATGAATTAAAGCTCCGTCGGTTGCATTGAGGGCTTCAGTCCCCAGAAAAATGCTTCGGTCTTCGTTCAGGAGACGACAAAAAGTTTCCCCCCCGTCTTGTTATAGGACTAAGACGTCGGGAGTGAATTCGAACGGGACAAAACTTTCACCATGCCTCACACTTGTTCAAGGAAACGGAGAACAGACTCAGCGACGTGTGTTATGTGGCGATAAAATCACACAAACCTCCGCGCAGCGCGTCGCTTCACAGCCTTAGTACCTGTTTTAACGCACAGCCGCCGAATAGTTTCATATGTCACCGTGGAAATTTAGTTTTCTACAATTAAACTGTAACGTTTGAAATTATGAGAGCGTCTCCCACCCTGACTGAGGATGATAGATCTCTTGTCTTAAGGAGGATATATTAAAAAAAAAAAAAAAAACGCTTTCTTGTTGACATGTCAAAAGGTCTGCGGACAATACTTTCTTTTCAAACGGTTTTGACTTTAGAAATCGGAGCCGCTCTGTGTGATCTCACTGAGGATTGATGTGCCTGCTGCATATTTTACTGGATTACTTTTTCTTTTTCTTTTTTTTTTTTTTTTAAAAAGAGGGGGTCATACACACGGATGTTTTTTAACACCTGAACGCAGAAGGGAAAGTCACACCGGAAGAGTAAAACTTAAGCTGCAGTTTTTTTTTTTGACGTGAATTTTCAACGGATCAAATGTCCCAAGTGCGCCATAACGTCCATGCGTAATTGTCCTTTTATTCTTAAATAATGCGTAAAATAGACCAATCGTGTGACAAATACACGTTTAACAAAAACACACACAAAACGTAATCTTACAGTTATGCCTGGTTGAAGCCGATATTATAAAATTAGAAATAGAGGAGGCTGCAGGGAAAACCTCTGTCTGACTTATGTTTTCCCCCAATTTTTAGTCATAAACCGGATGAAAGTAGGCCTTCACCACAGGGAAAAATATATCCGCTCCTTCAGGAAAAAAAATTACCCAAACTATAAACATATCCTATATTTATAGATATTTTAAGTATATAGTAATGAGATAACCAGTTGTACACTTCTTTGTGCATTTCTGCGTAAAGACAACTTTTGTTCCTTGTTCCCCAAAAAAAAAAAAAAAAAAAAGTGAAAGGCTGCTGTCCGTTTCTCTTTTTCCACACTGGAATTAAATTCCCATAATCAAATATCAGATATCAGCCAGAACATTGCCGCATGTCAGATGGTCTCAGTCCCCGTATGATTGAAAGCTGTAGACCCTCCACCCCCACCACCACCCCCCACCCCACTCCCCAAAAAACAGGTAGAAATGAAATGACAATTAATTGCTGTTAGTTGTCTGTCACTGAGAGAAAAGCATACAGGCCGCGCGCACCCTGACACGGGCATTATTGCCCTGTGATTGATGGGCGCCGGGGCATTTGGCATAATTAATTTTATTTACTGTGTCCCCTCTCCCCCCCCGACCCCCCACCCCCCCCTCTCTCTCCCTCTCTGCTGTTGTGTCTCCCTCCTGTCCTCTGTGGTGGCATTTCCGCGACGTGATGACACACTTTTAATTGCACTTTAATAGAAGATCCAGCGGGAATGAAAAAGCTCTTAATCACGTTTTATGACCTTGTCACACTTCTGGTGTCAGACAGGAAAGCAGGTATTTTGTGGTTGCTCCTAGCCCTTATTATAAAGTATTTGCCCGAGTATAAATTAAGACGGAGGAGGGGAAAAAAAAAAAAAAAAAGTTAGTCTCACCTTCAGGTCGTATACAAGTTGTTACCTTCACTGAAAGGGAACAATAAAGTTTTAAAAGTGTGGTGGCCTTCTCACTGCCTCATCATGGAGTTTGTTCAAATCACCACCAACTACATTTCTGTTGATTTGTTCGTTTTAGCAATTAAAAAAAAAAAAAAGAGAGAGAAGCTGATTATATTTTAAGTGTCTGTCAGGTTTATTTTCAAGTTATAAATAGTTACCTCCAATGATGCTGAATGGTAATAGCTGCCTTATTTGTCAATAAATAGGATAAATCTATTATCTAAAATAGGTTAGATATAAATTAATTAGTTCTTTTGAAAATAATATTTGTTTGGAGGAAAGTGATGATGTAGCAGCTAAAATGTCCCAGTTTAAGAATAATTTATGACGAACAAGTACTTTACAAATTAATTGTATGTAAATTTGAATTTGCTTTGTGGAGAAAAAAGATTTTTAGGAAGAAGCTTGCAATTGGAACTCAAGATTAAAACGTCACTGGCTTTGTTAAAACATGGCAGCATTTATCAACGTATAAAATCGTTAAAATCTCTGTAAAGTCATTTACAGAAATCATTTCTCCGTGGTGCTTTGCTCGGTGACAGGTTATCACATCTGTGACAGGCTTTTCATGAAAATGTAATAAGACACAATGAAACAAAAGAGTATTTGAGAGGCAGAAGTAGTTATTTAGGGGGGAAAATGAGCGTACATGTGCAGGAAGCCAGAGGTGTCAGAGACTGATTGACTCTCTCTGCTCTCTGTCGGCTATTGTGTGTCCGTGTCTGTGTTTGCCTCGGCTCTGCCACCTTTTTTCATCGGACTTGCTTCAACACTTTTCCTCTTTTCTTTTTCCACCCCTCACCAGCTGTGTCTTTACCATGTCCTGTTTTGTTTCATTGTTTGCGGAACTGCTGATTTAAATCAGTTTCAGACTCTCTCCTCCGACTAGACAATTGTTTCTGTTATGCTTCCTGACATAGTACTTAAACGATGATTTTCAACCAGGGTCCTGTGAATGCTGGCGAGCCACGGTGTGACTGGAGCCACGCATGAGACCGTCTAGAGACGGACAATAATGGCGATGAATCTCATGTGCTTTAAAACCCCTTCAGGGGGATTAAAAGCCAGAAACATGATTGTGTTAGTCCATAAACTCACTCAGAGAGTCCTTACCAGCAGCACGAGCACGTGTGAATGTATGTAATATCTGAGTGTGTGTATCTGAGAGGGCTTTTTTCTCAATTCACCTGTCCTGCTTGAGTGAAAATGGACAGTATTTGAAGTTTTAAATGTCCTGTGCGTCGGTAGCATTGATGGCTTTCCTGTCCGTTTCCACATCTCTTGCGCTCACTTCATTAAAACCCTCCTGCTATCCCAAACCCACAAGTCTGAGTGGGCTTTTGGCTCCAAAGTGATGTTGAAGAGCACCCGTATATGACACTGCTATACATGTAGGGTTTGACCCGGTGATAGATACTCGTATATTCATTTCTATTGCAGCACTTAGTGCATTACCTGCTTAAAACCTGAAATGGTTAAATTTCCAATACCTTTTAGATGGGATTTGAGAAAAAGCTAAAAAATAAAAAAAAGTCAGTTCAGTAAGAGAAAGCATGCTTTTTTTTTAAAAACTGATTTTTGCAGCGCTGCACACATCTTAGCTGAACGTGTGTGTGGAAGCGGTAGATTTTCTTCCGATACTGTCAACTGTGTAATTATTTGTTTGAATTAAACAAAGTCTCTTTTACTGGGTGGTATAATTTCATTAAATTCTATAGGTCCTTTATTTTTTTCCTTACATACAAAAAAGCGTAAATTGAAATATATCATCACTAATCTGATAGCAATTGCTGCTTATTACGTCTCACACAAAATGTTAATGAAATGTATTTGCTGAAATATGCTGTTACTGTATATCGACGGCTCTGGTTGTGTTTTGAAGAGATTGACAGCTCAGTGAAACTGCCGCCACATTGCTTTAAACTGAGGCCTGATTATACATGTGGTTCTAATTGAACCTGTTATTTAGCAGAAGTTGGGGGCTGAATGCTTGCATGAAAAGTGTGTGACTGTCTGTCTGTCTGTGTGTGTGTGTGTAATGAATCCCACACATTTTTCAAAGATGAGATGTATTTTGTCACGGTTGGTGAGGCGGAGGTGTCGTATGGTGAGGCTGCGGGGCAAGCAGAGGGAGGAATAGCGGGAATATGCCTTTGGCAGACTTTGAGAAGATTGACCACCTGTGAGCGAAAGAAAGACATAATAATGTATGTGGCTGCTTATTTCTTTTGCATTTTTTGGGGGGGTTTTTGGAAGAGCTGTCATTACTTACACAGTGACATCAGTCTCTCCGTCTAATTGATAAGACAAACATTTTGTTTTCCGTGGGCAATAATAGAAGGCGAGGCATTTCCCTCCAAGTTTTTCCTATTTGTCTGTGTGGTGGCCGGGATGAGGGCTGGTTCAGAGGAGATGTGTCTACAGCTCGACAGAGCACCGGCCCATTAACAGCTGATGAATGTGAGAAGGAGTGACCCAACAGCTTAGAGCGGAAGAGACTGTTTCCTATGTACTGGGCGGGTGGCAGGGTGGGGGACGGGACGGCAGGGAGAGATAGAAAATATGAGTGAAAGGCTGCTTAAAGTGCGGGGAACTCCGGAGTGAGGGCTATGGGCACGGGTTATTATAGCTGAGGAAGCATTAGATCAGCCTCTCCGGAGTGCGTTTGGCACCTGAGGCCAATGCTGGAGCGGAGAGCAGGAGCTGAAGGGAGGTGCAGCGGCTGCGGAGTCTGGAGGCACCGAGAGCAGAGTGAGAAGTGCGGCAGTCGTAGCGATCAGGTTCGATTTCAGAGGCAGCGAGAAAGAGTTGCAGAGGATCATGAGGTCAGTGGCACGGATCAGAAAGAGCCCTTGAGATGGTCAGCATAAGGAAGAAGAAAAAAAAAAAAGGGAAAAAAATTTCTTGAGCAGCATTTTGTGTGGAAAGTGAGAGAACGCCTGTTGTGCTCAAGTCGAGCATCTTCATGAAAAAGCGCTCGTCGCTTGTTGTGTCCCCTGCTAACTCTGCATTGCCAGTGACAGCTGTATTTGTGGTATGGATTTTCCTTCACTCCATCCAGTCTCCCTTCCCTTCTCCCCTGCCTCCCTCTCTCAGTAGTCGGCTCCCCTCCTCTCCATCGCCTCCACCCTATGACCTTTTGTAAGCACTTCATCAGAGAGCCGTTGGTGTTTTCTAAAGCGCTGCGACAAACTGACAGGGCAGCCGTCAATCGAGTGGGTAACCGAGGGAGCGGAGCAGTGGAAAGCTTCACTCCGAACAACAATGTGTCTAAACTTTCTCCAGCGCTGCTTTAATGTGTATTCAAAGGATGGCTGTGAAGGGAAGGTGACAGCTGGGAAGCGCAAGACTTTGAATGTTATGGATATACACACACACACACACACACACACTTTGCACATTCCAAAAAACCATCTTACTATAAGGAGGCATTACACAGCTCTTGAGTGCTCGTTTGTCCGTTGTGTTGTGGTGGAGAAAAAAATCTGCCGAGCGTACGAGTGAACGCTCAGATGAAATGCGGAGATTCACACCAGAGCAGGAGCGCTCAGGGATTCACGTCAAGGTCTGTAAACTCAGATACCCTCCCCAAAAAAAAAAAAAAAATAAGGCCTCACATTTACATTTCCTTGCTTCTCTTACTTTAATTTAATTCCCTTTAACCACATAACCAGTCAGATCAAAATTAATCTGATATAGTTTACCATATTTTTCTAGGTTTTGATTTGCATGCAGATTCTTTAATGACTTCAACCACAGTGACTTCAGTTTAAAATGTGATGATATGAAATTAGCTGTACGGTGCTTCCCCCCCCCCCCGTCCTTGTTCGCTTGCCATCCTGGACGATGGAGGTAATAACCATTTAAATGCATCTCATTATGTTTTCTAATCCGTAAAGTATCGAGATGTTGGCTAATGCAGGCGAAAGTGAGGCTGGAGCGTTGGTGTGCACTGCTCTTTTATGGTATTAGTATTTGTGGTATTAGTTCCGGGGGACATGGGATGCCTACTTAAGTTATTAGCATGTGAGGCGCCGTGGGATGATCCATCCCCTGACAGGACGAGCTGTTAACCAGTGTTAAACCAAATCACAATAGCCTGCCTGAGTTGACGGATTGACAGAGCTCCCTCTCAGCGCTCGCCTGGGCCGCCCCTTCCTTCCTCCCCTGCTCCACAACCTCATGTAAAGATTTATTCTTGTGAGCTGGGGAGTTTACTTTTCTGCAAACTTCTGGAAGGAATAATCAGAGCTATTCTGTCAGAGTCGATGTGATAAATAGATGACATGCTCAGTGTCTCTCTCAACTTTTCTTCTTGATTTTCTCCCTCCTCCTCTGCTCTGAATGTGAAAAAGCATACAGGCTTTGCCCAGTGTGGTTTCCAATCTCTGGCTTTTATAGTGCGCTCTGAGAGCTGGGAGACAGGAGGGGATACTTGTAGAGCTTCTTTCTGGAAAGGATGCTGATGTGATCTAGATGTTTGTCTGCTCGCATCGGTGGACGACTGCACAGCTCTCACCTCTTTGTACAGAACTCTTTACGTTTTTTTTTTGTTTTCCCGGCGGCTGTTGAGGGAAAACAAAAGCAAATACACATGGTCACTTTCCCAACTTTTTTTCGGGAGACATTTTTGTTGTTAAGGAGAAGGCAGACTCCCTGTTGTTATTTTTATCGATAGTTTCATTCACATAGAAAGACCTCCTGGTTTAAAAAGTTATTGCATGCAGACAAACTGAGATGACTGCGGAGCTGAGGACTCAGCCGTTGTTTCACTCGGTGGATGCTTGCCGGTCATTGAAACTCTGTTAGTGTGTATGCACATACACACACACTCCTGTGTGTGGTGGGCATTGTTGACCGAGAGACATCTGCCACTAGATTATTCCCAGCTGTTATCTGAATAATTGTGTAATCCCCCCCCCCCCACACACACACACACACACACACACACACACACTCACACACTCCCTCCACGCTTTACTCCCTCCCTCCGTCCTTCCCTCACTCCCTCCTCCTTCTTTGCTCCCTACTTGCCCCCCACATCTCCTCTTCCTCAGACTGATGAGACGGAGAGTGATGAGTCTGTTTTCTGGGTGGCACGCTGGGATTTTTCATGGGTGTTTATGAGTGCATGAGTTCGGTTGGTGTGTGTGTGAGTGCGAGCGGGTATCTCCACCGCCCCTGGTCACTGGTCGTTGTCTGACATTTGTAGAAGGATTTGAGCCCCCACCCCACACACGCACCAACTCCCTCTGCTTCATCCCGTGGCTCTCGGGGAAATAAAAGTAGCCTAATCCTGCCAGATCAAGACTGCTGTCCACCACAGCTTTACCAGCCTGTGAATTAGAGCCAGCTCTCATGTTCCTGAGGAGAAAGAAGTCAGAGTGTGTAGGTGGGTGTGTTTGCGTTGTGGGCCGCTGGCCTGTGAAGCAGCGTTAACTGCTCAGAGGAAGGGGGGGGGGGGGGGCGATGAAAAACAAGAAAAACAACGATGAAAAGAAGGAAATGTGTTGTTTGTTAGAAGAAAAAAGTAAAGTCTTTGATTTTTTTAAATAAAGTTCTTTTCACTCTTTTCAACCAAGGTAATTTCCCCGATAATGAAGGTGTGATACTTTTACTATACCATTATCAGATTTTTTTTTGCTTCAAAAACATAAAAAAATTTTTTTAACTATTACCTACTATAGTTTTGTTTTATTTTCACCTTCAAATACTCTTTTTTTTTTTTTTTTTTTCTAAAAAGGCTTTATTTTCCCTTTAAAAATTAATTAAAATTAATTTATCCAGGATTAAAAGAGGAAAAACATCATTCAAATGTACGGCCATTACATTCTCACTGTTCCACTATATCTACAAAGGCACAACATAATGTTTCAACACAGACATTTCCCCCCACGTTTAACCGACAGTTTTGGTTCACTTTTAATGAGACGTATGTGAACTAAAAAAGGATATGTAATCAGGCCTTTTAGATTGCAATAAATAGTCGGTTCCCTCTGCTCGGATTCCCTGCTTTTTTTTTCTCACCACTGTTCTCTGAATCAGTTGTCACACAAATGTGTTGGGATAAAGTCACTCATGAGGCTGCACACATACACGCAGCATGTGCGCCTGCAGTTGCCAGGGCTGCCTTCATTTCTGGTCCGTGGTTGGTCGGTCGGAAAGCGTTCTTTTCCCTGTTGGAGCTCCAATAGTCACTCAGTGTGAAGGACTCAACACTTGCTGTCTCCCTTTTCCCCTCTTTACCTCTTATTGTGGTGCGCTTTCTCCCGTTCATCTACTTTTCCTCTCTTTTCTTTTTTCTTCTTTTTCTTTAACCTCCATCTTCCAATGCTCTCCCCCTTTTGGTCCTCTGCTCCTCTCGTCGCCGTGCCTGGTGTCTAATTATCAAAGCTCTGTGTTCCCTCAGCCTCTTCATTACATCCAGCATGTCATCACAGTTTACCTCCAACATTTGCTACCTCTGTTCAGGCCCCGTTTCAATCGGAATAATTTATTCCGTATTAGCCAAAAGGCAGCTGTGAGTGAGTGTGTGTCAAAATTGTGTTCGCAAACAATTTGAAATCATTACTCCAATATAATATATTTCCATTTAATGTGTTTGTCAAAAACAAATTGCTTGTTTTGCACACAAGTGTTTGGGTGTTTTTTATGCAAGCGAAGTAGGAATCATAATTCCTGCTAAATCTGATTCGTGAACTTAAATACCGGAGCATTTTCTTGCTCGTAGAATTCTATTCAGAGTGGAGAAAAAGTGTTGAATTGTGTTTCAGAAATATATTCAGACTGTGTTGAGACTGTGGCAACATGTGATTGCAGTGTTTTGTCAGCGCACCTACTTGTCCCTGGACAAAAAGATTGTCCCTCACAGTGAATAAACAGACTGAGTTAAACCACGATTCTCTGACAAAAACAACAAAGGAAAACAAAAGGAAACTCAATTTCTAGTTCATATTTTGTCCTCATTATTTCAACTATCGCAGTTTTCTTTGAAGTTCTGTCGATCAACTAGCAGCTAATGGCGAAAACAGAGAGAAGTTTTCTTTTAAACCAACAGCTTCTATTATCAGCTTGCGATGTGGTCACTGAGTTGTTAGATTAGCAGATGCCACCGTGTGCCAATTGAAGGTCAGAGCTGCTGTATGCAACCTGTAGCCCTAATCGGCAACTTCTGCTTCTGCAGGTTTCTATTGTCTAAAGGTCAGTAAGGAGCAGTGCATTAGCCTCGGAAAGCAGTTAGCATAAACGAGGGAGGGGACCGAGGGAGGAACGAAGGACTAAAGTACAAAAACGAGGACAGGAGGGAGGGTGAGTGGCAATGAAACCCCGGCATGCTTTGTGGTGTCAGGCAGGCGCACGGCTTCTGGGGGCTTTGTAAAAAGTTTCCCTGCGAAACTTCGCTGACGGCTGGGTTCCTTCTGAGCAGCCTCCCCCGGGGGTTTGCTCTGGGATGGGGGGGTTGTGGGGGGGGGGGGGGGGGGGGGGGGGGGGGGCAAAAGAAGAGGAGGTGAGGAGAGCACAGAGAGCAGGCATGCCATCACAGTTGTCCAGTGTTACGGGGAACAGGCCCTCAGACGCTGAGCTAAGAAACACAACTCCTGGATCGCGCCCCCTCCTTTCCCTCCCCTCCTCCCCTCTGTTCTTTCTGCTCCCCCTGCTCTTTTCCTCCATTCTCCCTCTTGCTGCTCGAGCTCTCCGTCTATCTTACCCTTAGCTTTCGCCTGATCCGCGCTGTGGTTGTGACCGACTGCTTATTAACATACAGTCGGCATTAGTGCAACCCTAGCTGGGCCTATTTGCTGGTAATGAGGATAGGGGGGCCTGTGCTGTATAGCAACTTGTTTGACCTCCAGTGCTGGGTCAAGTTCATCCTGAGAAGGTGTAATTCTCTCCCTTCCCAGCCCAAACACATGACTGCACCCGGGAGGAGTGGGGGGGGCATAGCGGGAGGAGGAAACCAACTGAGGCGGACCTCTTCATCCCAAATTTGAATTTCTCATCCCGATCTCCGCTCTCTACCTTCTTCTCCCCTGTCCCCTCTCCTCCCACTGGGTTAATTGAAGGGGAAATTGATAGTTCTGTGCGGTAATTGTGGCTTTGAGAATTCTCTGTCTGCCATCGAGAAAGATGAGGGCAGCTGTACCAAAGACAGTCCCGTGTTGTAGGAAAAAAGGAGGGAAAAAATGGTGAGAGGCAGATGGATGAGCAAGTAGAAAAAAAAAAATGCTTCTTCTTCACCTCAGCACCCCCCCGTGTGGGAGTTTGATAGGCTGATGAGGGAGCTCCTTGATTGGCTGATGAAGTGAGATTTCTGTGTAACTTTACAAGCCAGGCTCTAATAATCATTCACTTCATTATCCAATCAGACAGACTCTACACTTCTCTGTATCCTCGCTGATTCTCCTTTTAATTCTCCTTTTGACCCCCCCCTTCCCCTCCCCAACCCACCCATCCCTCCTACCTTCCCATCTCCAATCCTCCCCGAGGAGTCTGGGATGGACAGATGAGTGGAGCGCACTGTATCTGTTCGGTTCTGCTCCGCTGCCTGCTGAAGTAGAGAGAGACAAAGTTATATTCTACTGATGCCAGTGCTGAATGGACTCTCTCTCTCTCTCTCTCTCTCTCTCTCTCTCTCTCTCTCTCTCTCTCTCTCTCTCTCTCTCTCTCTCTCTCTCTCTCTCTCTCTCGCTGCCTCTCTCCTTCTCCTCCTCTCTCTCCTTCAAGAGGGGCTTTTCTCTCCCAGGGGCAGAGCTTCATAATTAGTCTTCTTCCGGAAATAGAAAACTAGTTTTCCGAGGTGAAGTCAACCTCTGATGCTTCATATTTAAAGCTGCAAATTTCCATCGATACAGAATAAAGTGAAATCAATTTTAACCCTCTTCCACCTTGCAGTTGTTTTGCTGATTTTAGTTTTATTATTGGTGTTAACAGTTTCTTCCCTCTGAACTAAGCCACTGAGAGATGTAGTAGATCCCCGGCAGAAACAGGCGGTCGTGTTTTAGCTTCTGGATTAGTTGTTTAGTCTCGGTTCAGGCCACCCCGAGGCTGTCACACAGGAAACGTTATGTGTGTGCCCGTGTTGTCTTCATGTTATTCAATTCTCATAATTGTGTCTGAAATATTGTCAGTGTATTCATTTCTCTTTCTGAATCTATCTGAATTGATTCCGGTTTTTTTTCCCCCCGCGCTGTTATTCCCACCTCTTTTCCTCCCGTTCTTCAGCACCCACATCCCCACCCACCCCCCCCCCCACCCCGACCCTCTCCTTTTCTCTTCCCCTCCCCTCTCCTTTCACTTTCTCTGTCCGTTAATGAGAATGTGTTAACGAGAAAGAAAGATCTATTGGGTATAGCACAATTTATCAGAAAGGCAGAGGTTTGGAAGGGGAAAAAAAGGCGGCAGGCCCTTCAAAGAAGTCCTATTCTTGTGGTTGTGAATGTTTGATGAGACAGTGAAAAGTTCCCCCTCGAACGTCATGGTGTCTGAACAGAAGAGAACAGAACCGTTCTAATCATGCCGCACAGAAAAAAATGACTTCCAACCTGATTTAATTAACTGATAAGAAACGGCTTCAAATTAATTTTTCAAGGATGTTAGATTTTGATTAAGAAACTCCTAAAAGAAATAGACGAATAATCAATTTTTTAATCAACTTACCCAAATGGTAACTGGTTAATATGATAATTCTAGCAATTAGGGCAAATATTGTCGAGCAGCAGTTTCTATGCATCCTGTTAAAGGAATTATAATATCTTTACATCTAATTATCATGGTTATTTAATTTTTTTGTATGGCTACCTCTCAATTTTACCATTCATTTCTTCATCTGCCATTATAGGGATAATGAAATGAGAGTTTGAAAGTGTAATAAGATGAAACTTTTATAAGGGCCAACCTGAATGGGGCTTTTCAAGTGCCCCGATTGGATAGATATTTAGGAAAGGGAAAGGGGGGTTGTTCAGAATGACATTATTTCTGCTGGTTTTACATGCAAATCTGAGATGGATCTTCAGATGTGCGTTTCTTTTACTTCGTCAACAGATTAAAGTAGCTAATAGCTGCTGGCGTCTCTCTGCATATCCTCACTTATTCAAAAGCAGGTAGTCCAAACTGTGAATACGCTCAAGATTTTAAATCATCTATTCAGTCTTATGAGAGCAAAGCTGATTGATTTTTGAATCAAGGAAAGATTGGGCTGCTCACCTGCCGGTGGCTATAAAATGCATATGCGCGTGTGAATGTGCATGCAGGTGTGTGTGTGTGTGTGTGTGTGTGTGTGTGTGTGTGTGTGTGTGTGTGTGTGTGTGTGTGTGTGTGTGTGTGTGTGTGTGTGTGTGTGTGTGTGTGTGTGTGTGTGTGTGTGTGTGTGTGTGTGTGTGTGTGTGGGGTGCTCTTAATTGGACAGGTATTGAAACAGAGGTGAAGAGGGGGCACAGAGAAGGCGCTGGCAGGGGGTCTGGAGCTTTAGGAGAGCATCAGAGAGGCAGAGTTCTTTACTTCAAAGAAAGGCTCGCAGCCCGGACAAACACTGCTCACATGCGACCGCAGCGTGCACACACACACACACACACACACACGCACACACGCACACACGCTCTCCACATTCAGTGGCTCTTTTACTTCTCATAAGATGAATATCCATCCTCTTTCACACTCCTCTCTCTGTCTCCGCTGTATCCCTCGCTCCCCGCACGCTGAACATCAGTGGAGTCGTGCATTCAGAGGGAAATATTGACAAAGCGTTTGGAGAGATGGAATGGTTCCTTTAATTATATGCTGCTCTTATGATGCATGATGTTTCTGTCTGGCTGCTCTCACACACACACACACACACACACACACACACACACACACACACACACACACACACACACACACACACACACACACACACACACACACACACACACACACACACACACACACACACACGCGCGCGCGCGGAGGCACGAGCATGTTGATCAGCTGAATAGGTATTCCTGGCACAAACCCCGGTATTGAGCGTACATATTCAATTAGCAAAACTCATTAGCAAAACTTGGCATTTGTTGTTGTTTTTTTCCCCCTCCTTGCTCAGAATTAATGGTTTTGATATGCTAATTAGCGAGTAATTTAATTTCAAAAGGCCTCAATTAACAGCAGCGTTGTGGACACGAGGAAGTTAAGCAGCATAATCTAATTTGCATTAGTAACGAGCAGGGAGTAATTAGCCTCTAATTAGCCACTTCAGACAGCACTTGTGTTTACTTTCCTAATGAAGTGGAGGGGCTTTTTTTTTTTTTTAAACAGGGAAGCCTGTGTGTACATCAAGTGTGTTTATGAGAGAGTGTGTATGTGTGCTTCCTTTTTTTTTTTTCTGAGCCTGACTGGTAAGGAGGGGGCGGGCTTTGTGGTGTTCGCTGGCTGGCACCACTGTCAGAGTGGCATATGGCTTACAGTTTGGCTCCAGTTACACACGTGTTCACACCCCCTCCCTCCTCCTCCTCCACCACATCACATAAACACACAAACAAACATATTCAGACTCAGTGCGCACGGAGAGGTCAGGGCCGTCTGTCTGCTGTGATCGGTGCAGTAGTTTCCAATCCATTGAAACATGTCTATAAGCTTGCTTACACACGCAACAAGGGATTGATTGTGCGTGTTTGAGTTTTCTTTTTCTTTTTTCTTTTTTTCTTTTTTTATCTCAATTGTGTATCCCCTGGCATTATTTATTTTTTTATGTGTTGCAATCGCTTGCAACATTTTTTCCCCCTCTTTTGTATATGCAACCCTGCTTACTGTCTGTAGCCTTTTGAAATGATATTTTTTTTACATTGTGGGCAGGATAGACTGAAGTGTGTGCGGGTGATGACGTTACAAACCATGGTTGCTGGCTTGTCTAATGCGGTGTTTATTTCTGGGATACAGTTCCCTGTGTTGACAACGTAGCAAAACAGAAAAGGAAGGGTGAGACAGTCTGATAGATGGATAAACAGACAGTCATATGGGTGTTTTTTTTTTCTTTTCATTACTATTCCCTAAATGATCTGGGAAGCATAGTCTGACCAATACCAAAAGAAAATAGTGAACAATAAAATCTGCCCTTTTCTTGGATGAGAGTTCCAACAGTTTGAACTTTTCCATTCATTTCTGTGTCAAAAACAAGTTTAAAACAACAGGCTTCCTCCTGGGCTTTTTTCTGGAAGGGGGACTGGATGGAATTGTTTCAAGGAGAGCAGCATGGTGGGGTTAAGGGGAGGAGGGGGAACGAGCAGCTGCCCTATTAGCCCAAATCTGTTGTTCGGAGGAGGAGGTGGGAGGTGGGTGGAGCAACACCACTGATTTTCCACAAAGGAAAGCAGACACTTTTTTAAGTTTATGTGCAAAGACCATGTTCTCAGGTAACGACTTGAATGAAAGGACATTTAACCCAAACACCTCTCCTGGTGTCAAGCCTGTTTTAGTTTTTACACATGATGCAGTGCATTGGAGAGAAGAGACTATTAACGCACTGCTACGCTGATGGAAGGTGTTTTTCAGAGGACTTTTCCCCAAACTGGGAAGAATAAGAGAGGTCACAACACAGGGTGACTTCCTGCTGCACGGAGCAGGGTCAGAGCTCCAGATAGCCGGAGCAGTCAGCAGTTAGTGGACATGACACGCACGTACGTACGTACATACGCATACACGCACACACAGACACACACACACACACACACACACACACACACGGATTTAGCACGAACGGATGGTATCCCATGGTGTGAAACTTGTAGGATTTATGCAGGCCAGGAGCAGAAGTTGGAGAGAATTCAATAAATGTAATGAATGAAGGCGCTGCAGTGATTATGAGCCTGTTTCCAATGCTGACCTCTGCCCATATGCACATACTCATAGATTTATAGGCATAAACATTCACAGATATGCACATATACACACAAACACTCACACTTACACATCCATAAATAGGCAACTGATTTACAAATGAGGTGACCTGTGTGTTGGCCTTGCTCTTAGATAGGCTCACACCCCCGCCAGGATGCATAAATCACAATGGACATGCATATGCATGAGCATCTGAGGAGGTGGGATAAGTGTGTGTTTGCATGTGTGTGTGTGTGTGTGTGTGTGTGTGTGTGTGTGTGTGTGTGTGTGTGTGTGTGTGTGTGTGTGTGTGTGTGTGTGTGTTTGTGTGTGTGAAAACCAGCCAGCAGTCGTGTTTGTATCGATCATTGAGGTTTAGTTAAGTGCCTTTTATTTCACTGAGTTAAAGTCAAGGACCATGGACAGGCCTCTCTCCAGTGTGTGTTGCTCATGAATGGAGAGAAAGCAAGAAAGAAAGAAAAAGGAAGAGAAAGAACTCTTTAACTGTTCTTTTTTTCCCTGGTTTTAGTGGCATCCAGGGATAGCACATCACATTAATGGAACAGAGATGACGTCTCACGTCTCTTCTCTCTCTGGAAGAAGTGGTTTTGGTGTTGGACCTTTGCCTGATGTGTGTGTGTATGATGTGAGCTGCTTTAACCTCCTCTTGTTTTATGGACTTATACATGGCTCTGGATCTCACTGCTGCTAGATTAATTTACACACCACTCACACATGCTTGCCAAATCTCCCTCCATCTCTTCTCTCTCTCTCTCTCTCTCTCTCTCTCTCTCTCTCTCTCTCTCTCTCTCTCTCTCTCTCTCTCGCCTTCTCTCTAAAGACAGAGCAGAAATTGCCTGGTGAGGTAAATAAATTACTTCCATCGATTGCTGTAGTTGTAGAGTGACTTTATCACAGTTTGACTTGTCCAGATAGAGATCAGCATGTGACAGCGTGTTTTTATAATGTGCCACTTTGTGTGCCAGCGTGTGTGTGTGCGTGCATGAGTGCACAAGCATGTGTGTGTGGGTACGTGACACTTTTCTGAAAAACGGAGGTTTTTCATGTGCGCACACGAATCAGTGTAAAATCTTAAAGATGGCTATCCCTGCCTATTATTAGTTACCGCTACAGGTTGTGTTTTGTCCTCCTGCGGTGTCTGACTATGTGTGTCTTATTGGAACAGGCCACAATATGCATGTTGAATCGCAGATGCATTAGACCTGCGTTATTAAAGCGTGGTGTTTCAGCCCTCCTGACTACATGGGTTATTGGCTGCAGGAGTTTATCTCTGGCTTGGTCACTAATAGTTGACAATAGCAGCAGATAGATGATATCTTAATACATTTCATGTAGATGCATGGGCGTGATTTATTTCCATCCGCCACCTGCAGTAAAGGGGGACAAGGCAAAGCTTTTTTGTGTGTGCATGTGTGCTTATGTATGTTAAAAGTGTGTAACACTGGGAGATACATGGTGTTTCAAAAGGTGCTACTGCAGAGGCCAAGAAGTCATTGTTTGAAAATAAGGAAAAGGATTTGGAAAAAGAGTGAAAAAAGGGCTCATCTGTTTGCATTAAACAGTGGAAGAAGTGACCGGTGAAGGAGCAAATGACTGAGTGGCAGACGACTAAAAGATATCTGCTTCTTTCTGGCTATGACCCGCGCTGCTTTTCTTCCCTCAATCCCGACTGCTCAACCAGCAGCTTTTTTTTTTTTTTTTCCATTTAATATCTTTTATTTTATTTCAGTTTTAACCTTTTTCTTCCCCCTCACCGAGGGACAGTCTCACTGCAATTTGTCTTTAGAAAAATATTACGCACTTTAACAATCTGAAAACAAGAAGTGATGCAAAGAACATAGTGACGATGGTGAAGAACAAACAATTTAAGCTCTCAACCGGCAGGCTCTTTTTAAAGTCTGCTCTTGAACACAATACCTGATGGTTTGTTCTGACTGTCTGTCACCTTTATCTCTATCAGGTTATTTTCTGAATCAGATACTGCTGATTTGAGAATTAATTAGGCGGTGCAGTGGCGTCAGGGTTGGGATTTTGGGTTTGTTCACCAGCTATTTTAGTAGCTAATTACTGAGGGGGAGAGTGTTAATTGGAATTCTCTTAGATAATGTGAACTCCTCTTCCCCTTTTCTTCCCCGCCTCCACGAGAGTTTAATAGAAAACCGCAGCACTTAATAGACTCTCCCTCTCAGTCTCTCAGCAGTTTATTTTATTTTATTATGTTTCTGTCAGAGGTTCAGTTGATACACCTGGAGGCATCTTCTGTCCATGTATGTGTTGTGGCGACTAAAGAAGTGACATTTTGAGGAGTAATCCTCTCAGACTTCAACAGGATATTGACTCCAAATCGCTCGCTGACTAGATGTTAGATTTCACGCGGCACAAAATGACAGAGACATAGCCCGGTGACATATCACATACAGTGACAAAGGACAGAAAAAATACATTTTGCACAGGTGACAACCAGGTTAAGATGCTCACAACTACTCTAACATATTTCCGATAAAACCTCGCTCATTTTATTTATTTATTTTAGTTGTTGCTCAACTTTTGTAGCACTGATAATGAGCAAAACTGGCCTAACCTGCGTTTTGACTTTGCTCTTTTTCTGTTGCCTGGGGACTGCTAAATGCTAATTTACTGGTGCATAAGTAGGAAGATATAAACACAAAAGAGTGATTTTAATTTTAAAGACTGTTTGAAATGAAACAATAGTTGCATTTGGATGTTGTTATAATTGGAGCGAGTGGCTGCCTAGATAAACAGACTCCTCTTGCTGGTGTAGCACACACTTGGGGGTCTCTTTCATATCTGTGCACTGTTTAAAAATTTAACTCCCAGCCAGCTTTTAAGCAGAGAGGAGCAAAAATTAATATACAGTGAGAGAGGACTAATCAGAGATCTGTGGTTTCATTGTAATTCCTCCATCGTGCTAAACTGTGACAAAAACATTATTTAACATCTTTACCTCCGCTTCAGCCACTCAGAAAGGCTCGGCGCACACACACGGAAGAACTTACAGTATTTTAATATCACTGCTTGTATATTCTAATCCTGACACCACTTGAAATATAATTCTTTCCCTTATTTTAAATCATGGATGTGAAATTGCATTACGGCAGGAGTGTGTGGGCATAAAAGCAGAGATGTTAAATGGACATATGAATGCCGGGGTGAATCCTAACCTATTAAGTACTTTCCTTATTATTTCTGAAAGTGGAGCGTGATAATTAGTTTGGTGGAAATCCTATAGCGGGGTGGAGGTATGGGTCTCAATAGTTGAGCCAAATTAATTTCTTCTGTCACCTTGAGCATACGTTCCTCTTAATAGGTTTAATTTATTTCACGGTGATTATCTTTTTTTTAACCACTTGACTGTGATGCGCATTCACAGTAAAATCCACTTCAACCTTCTGCACGTGAATGGTATATTCATACCTAAATATGATATATCTCCACGCCGTCATTACTGCTTGGCTGCCAAGTCTGTGTGATCTGAGAGATGGCACCGTGCCGTTTTCCCAGGGGTCCCTGCTTCTGCAGCCCAGTTGTCATGTGATCCATGTGTCTGGCTAAGAGCTCAGGGTTTTTTTTTCTTTTTTTTTTTCTCAGGAGTCACTCCAAGTCTTTTTAGTCCTAAAAGTTAACAATCATTCTTGATGTTAAATCCATCACAAACCTCCATGTGCCACGAGGTCGCTTTAATAATCTCCCTCGTGTATGTGTGTGTGCGTGTGTTGAGGTTAGGGTGGTTCATGGGAAAGCAGCATACCTGAGCAGATTAGTATGATCCCAAGGACACTTTCCCTGGGACACACTCACTTTCTTATTTCTTGTAAAATCTTGCACGTTGAAAATTCTTGAAAACATCTCACACACCTCAGGCCTTTTTTCTGTCCAAAAAAACACAAGTCTCTGAGATTAGTGCACCTCAAGGGGTGTGTGTGTGTGTGTGCTTGTGTGCGTGTGTGTTGTGTCCTGCCCCAATATGTACCGTTTGTTTTTGATCTTGCGGAGATCACTCCAGTTGCCCTGTCTGGTTTCAACTTACCCTGGTAAATTACACCCAATCACTGAAATTACATCCTATCGACTCACTCTCTCTTTCTGTGTGTGTGTGTGTGTGTGTGTGTGTGTGTGTGTGTGTGTGTGTGTGTGTGTGTGTGTGTGTGTGTGTGTGTGGTTCTTGATTGTTGACGTCATCTCACAGAGCTGTTCTCGATGTCAGGTTTGATTAGGCTGAATGAAGTCCAACTGTTTTTGTGTTTTCGTCATTTAGGGGAAGTAAAATGGAATTGCAGCTGTTTTGGTGTGTGTATGTGCATGCATTCGATTGAGGAAATTGCCTTGTGGTGTGTGGCAGTGAACGCGTAAGACTGGTTGTCAGCTGGTAAGCAGTAAGAGACCCAGTGCATAAAGAAACCATGCAGAGGTCTTGGCTTTCATTTGGTAATCTACTGTAAGGGAAGCTTGATGGGACTAAACTTCGATAGAGAAGCTGCAGCCTGCCAATTAGTGCACCAGATGTCAGTTATTGTTGGACCAGGATTATGGCAATAACTACAGTTGGGCAACGGTTATGAGCGTGTGTGTGTGTGTGTGTGTGTGTGTGTGTGTGTGTGTGTGTGTGTGTGTGTGTGTGTGTGTGATAGATTTTAAACAATCTTCTTTCAGGACTTGCTCCTTTTTTAATACTCTTCTGGCACCTGCAGTGTTTTTCAGAATTCCGTCTCTCTTCTTTCTTCTATTCTGTGTAGTTTTTCAGCATTTTGGAAATGTAAACACTTCTAAAATACATCCAGATGTTACCAGCTGCGCTCCGCCACCACAAACACTGGGCAGGCAGTGTGTGTGCGTGTGCGCCTCAAAGACTCCCCTTTCAACTATTCACTCTCAGACAGACAAAATGATCACCATGATTTTGGTGTATATCTCCGTTTTTTTGAGTGTAAGCAGGTTTTCTGATGTGTGTGTGTGTGTGTGTGTGTGTGTGTGTGTGTGTGTGTGTGTGTGTGTGTGTGTGTGTGTGTGTGTGTGTGTGTGTGTGTGTGTGTGTGTGTGTGTGTGTGTGTGTGTGTGATGAATAGACTATTGTAGTTGTTAAAAGCTGCTGCGGGCTATCACTGGATGAATTAAAGACTCCATAAAATACAGAAAAGTCAGAACTGATGCAGTGTGACAAAAGCTGCAATTTAAGAAAAACACTGACCTCATGTACTGTACATCCCGTTTTGTTTCCCTCAGTCACTTTGTATCTTACACGCACAAATGAAGCCAGACTAACGTTTTAACGGCAAAGCTCCATTCCGATTTGTCATTGTGCGAGATTGCATGGCGTTCAACCATTGTGTGTAGGCGAAGATGAGAAGGGCCTAATTGCGAGGTGAATGGTGTTAATGTTTATTTACTAATGCGATACACCACACGCACACAAACACACACTGAATCACAACCACACACATACACAATTACCTTTTTGGCAGGGTCCTAATTAGCAGATGTCCTCAGCTTCTATAATGATATGATATTATTAGTGGTATTAGTCTCTCAATCGCTTTCACGCACAACAGGTGAACACATTTAAATGTCAGCCACATGCTGTTTCAGATGTTTCACCATACTGTATATTTCTGCGTGTGTCTGTGTGTGTGCGTATTTGTTTATGCACCATGGTCATGTTGAAACCTCGCTCCTCGGGGAGTAATTACAGAAGAGGTTTTTTGGCCGTTTTCTCTCATTAGTGTTGACTATGGAGAGAAGTCATACAGCCACGGATGCGCTCGCGCTCGCACGCACACACACACACACACACACACACACACACACACACACACACACACACACACACGCACACACACACGCAGTCTTGGATAGGACTCTGCACACGTGCGTGGTGCTGAGACTAATGCCAGGGCTTTAGTCTGGAGGTACATGAGGAGCTCCTTTTGCCACAAGTCTATTTCAGCCGTTGCCTTTATGTACACATTTGTGCTGTGTGTTTGCATGTGTTTGTGTGTATTTCTCCTGTTCTACAACATCTGGCCCGAGCCTCACTCTGTCCTTCAATCCAAACTGCAGGTTGTTTGTTTGGGTTTGCCCTTACAAACACACCATTAGTCCCGTCCTCTGCTCTGAGGACTATTCCTGGCTCCGGCCTCAGTTTAGCTCGGGCCTGCTGCCGGGCTCACTGGAGGTCCCTGCAGGCAAACCTCAGTCCTACCAGAATCTAGGAAGATCCGAACCACAGCGCACCGCCCAGCCACCACAGTGAAACTCTAGCTTCTTTGACCGGGCTCGCCCCACAGCAAGCTTTAAATGTTAACCAGAGGGCTTTTTAAAGTGTGCTCCCACTGCGCTTCTTTCTACTGTTTGATAGTCAACCCGTCATGATGCAACAAGTGTACCTTTTCTGCAGACAAACAGGAATGGACAAGAATTAGGCCTCAGTCTTTGTGACTCAGCCAACGAAAAAAGAATTCTGGAATGAAAGATTTGAAGTGACGAAGGAAAGAGAGTGAGAGGCAGCAGAGAGAAAAAGAAAACAACAAAGGTGGTTAGGACAAAAGCAGCATTGTATCACTGAAATGACTTGTGAGTTGAAAGCCTTAAAAGTCTTCCCCAGAGCCAGGTCATAAAGCTCAGAGACGGACTTGGCAGCCGAGGCCAGAGCCAGACAGGCCTGGCAGTCGAGTCCGGAGAGCTTCCAGTAACAGGAGATGTAAAAATCAATTTGCCGTGAAAAAGGTAAACAATCGGAAATGACAAATATGCAGGTTCTTTCCATCGCTCTTTTTTCATCTTTTGCTGTTTCCAGCGTGATTACAGAAGACAAATGCAGGAGACTGGCTTGTCAGGAGGCCTGTGGTGAGAGATCCCACGAGGAGAGAGAGTTTTTTCTCTCCCCAGTTTTGCTACCTGAAGCAGTCGAAGGTAGACTTGAGTTGTACGTAGCCAAAATGCAAACTCTGTAAGAGCCGGCGTGTCCTGCCCACGTGAAGACAGGTCAGCAGTCCTGATTAAAGAGGTGGAGGTCGATACAGCCATGTGGCTGCTGAAGCAATTGTGAGACTAGGAGATGACAGAAAGCAAGTAAAAGAGGAGGCAAATCCTCGGGGGCCTGTTTGGTGGTTAGGGGCCCTCGAGGGCCCCAGTGGAGACCTCCATTAGTGGAACGATCTGAACCTGGGGGAGCTGGCGCTGTAGTGAGCGTTCGAGGCAGGAGCCAGTCCCTTTAGCAGCGGTTTGTCCGCATTGCTCATAACATCGATCGGCTGTTGACCCGCAGCCGTAGGAAAGCTCTTTGCGGCTGAATAGTCCAAGCGGTGGAGTATTGATAAGACAGAGTAGACCAGCAGAGAGCTCCGCACCCTGTTGGTCATTTGGTTAAGACAGACGGATCTTGTTCAATACATACACCCCAGGGCTGCCTTATGGCATGTTGAATCAGTCTGTGTATGTGTCTGCACATCCATACGTTCATGTGTGTGAAACGATTAGTGTCTTATAGAATCTAATCCTCAGTACTTTCTCCATTTGTAAATCTTAGAAGGAACAGATCTGCTGTGGCTGGTTGGACAGAAAAAAAGAGGGGAAAGAAGGAAATAAATATGTTTACCACGACCCAATTTGCCTACTTTTATTGCCTCTAGATATGCTTCCTGCTTTCAGTCTGTGAAGTCTGTTTGTACAAAAGGCTTAAAATCATTGACAGTGCCTAAATACAAACTGATAGTGACCAAAAATGATGAAACAGAGAACGCCACTTGTGCTCATCTTAAGTCTATGATTTCCTACTAAGACACAGTTGGGTTTCTATTGAACAAGTATGTTTATGTGCATAAGTGTATGCTACCCTCGCCTTGCATCCATGTGTGTCTGCACTGTAGGATATGTGTGTTTTGTGGTTGTTGTGTTTGTACAACATCAGTCGCCAAACGCTTACAAACAAAACAGTTTGAATCCTCCGTGCAGAAGCCATCAATTCTTAATGAGATAATGACATGCTAACATGCTCACAGCAGCAGCTCTGTTTACAGATGAAGACAAACCACAAACAAGACACAGGCATGCCGAGCCCTTCGGCTTTCATCCCAATGTACTTTCTTTTCACTCTTTTTCTCCTCCTCTGTTGCTGTGACTTTGCTATGGCCCAAACTTTGTGAGAATAACAGGTGGGGAACATCTTGATTGTGTGTGTGTGTGTGTGTGTGTGTGCGTGTGTGCGCGTGTGTGCGTGTGTGTGTGTGTCTGATAGACGTGCACATACGCAGTAATGAGACAGGCGCTATAATGTGGCTGCAGACCAGATTCCCTAATAAGAGAGGAATGTTGTCCGTGGCATCGAGAGTTTTCCACTGGAATCACACATTCATCCAGCCTGTTTCCTGCCCCGGGGTCTTCCTCTCGGCATGAGCAGATGAGGAGAGGGAACCCTCTGTCTCCCTCTCCTGCTCCCCTCTCTTCATATTGTCCCATTCCCCTCCCTCTTTCTCCACATCCCCTTTCACATCCTTTTTCTCTCACTTTTTTCTTCCTCCTCCATCAGTTGGGGTCAGTTCATGTGGGCTCTCTCAACTCTGTCTTTTCTTTCTCTCTGTTGGATTGTGCTAGTCTGCTTCTGGAGTGACACAAGCACATGACTCACACAGAGTGAGTCAGACCAATTCAGGCTTATTGCTGAGGAAATGGTGGTGGATTATAGGAGGAAAGGTGTCTCTCTCGGACTGGTACAGGAAAAACACACACACACACACACACACACATTTATGTGCAGACATAGAGCTGAGTAAGAAAAAAAACATCTGTGGTTCACTGAATCTTCAAATTATTGGAATTCTTAGTCTCGCTGTAGAGCAACTTTAAACAAACCAAGACAGAAGTTTAAAAATTCACATTCAAATACTTTAACCTTGAAATCTCCCCTTGCCAAGGCACCAGCTCTCTTTTTTTTTTCATCTGTTAAATGTTTGAGTGTTTGATAGTTTGAGGTCTATAGCAGAACCCGCCCGGGAATTAATGTCATTCATATGCCCTGCGGAAATTACTTTTGAAATGCATATAATCTAAAACATGCAAATGAGGCTGACTTTGTGCACCCTGTTTAATATGAATTATCATTTTGTGAATACCTATTATTACTGCGTACATTTCTCCAATTATATTGTTCTTTTTTTGTCACTTTTGCATATGGACACACATGTGCACATCAGGAACACCAGAAACATGCGCGTGCGTGTGCACTTGGCCACATGCGTGTGTGCGTGTAGACGCGCACACACGCACATATACACACTGCACAATGTCTTTGTGATGGGTGTATTTTAATGAGCAGTAATAAGGATGGTAATGACCCAGTCCACTTCTCCCTCTCTCTCTCTCTCTCTCTCTCTCTCTCTCTCTCTCTCTCTCTCTCTCTCTCTCTCTCTCTCTCTCTCTCTCTCACTCTCTCTCACTCCCGGTCTTTGTTACACTCTCCCTTCTTCTCTCTGCCTCTCATGCCCACTGCCTGGCACACAGCTGTTAGTTTACATAAAGCCAATGAGAAGGGTTCATTTTAGGGAAGAAATAAAAAAAAAAAATGTATGTAGCTGCCTTTCTCAGATTCTGCACAAAAGTCCTTAAACAGCAAATGAAAATAACAAGGCAAGAAATACAAGTGTTGCTCATCCAATTTTCATTAACTGACTGAAATATTGATGTGTTTTAAAAGTGAACAGTGCATGTTTAGTTTGTCTCTTCCTTTTTTGTTCTAGTGAAAGAGCACTGTTATTAATGTCCTTGTCCAAGAGGCAGACCATTTTTTTTTTTGCTCTTTTCTCCTAAATTGAATTGAAGGCATCCCTTTTTCAAATGAATTACTCTATTAATTTATTTATACTGTGCCATAAATTATTCTATTAATATTAGCATGTTCCAAATTAGTATGACTTCTCTCAATGTTCCTTCTACTTCTATTAATTAGCATGCTTGTCACTTTAACAAAGATTTTTCTTTCTCTGATAAATTATAAAGGAGACATTTTTTAATACAATGAGAACTGCCTGAGAAATTATTAATATTTTAGTTGTGGCCCATAAGACAAAAGTAAGAAGAATAGAGCAAAAGAACAGAAAACTAACAATAACATGGAATACATTATAGACTTTCACTGGTATGCAACAGTATTGATTTTTATTTTGCTTCTTTATGAGAAAAAAAACATGAATGTTAGGTTTGTGTGTGTGTGTGTGTGTGTGTGTGTGTGTGTGTGTGTGTGTGTGTGTGTGTGTGTGTGTGTGTGTGTGTGTGTGTGTGTGTGTGTGTGTGTGTGTGTGTGTGTGTGTTCATCCATATTGAATCCCTAGGGATATCATCTTGTTTTAGCACTTTTGGAAAGGATGTGAGTTAATTACCTCTATAACAGCTTGGACCAAGTTCAAAAGTACTAAAATTCAATTAATTTGAGAACTGGACATGCTATCATTTTCTCTGCATGTCTCCTTTAAAGTCTGGCCTGTTTTTACTGTGGACTTATTCAATTATATTTGATTAAACTCGCTCTGATCCAATCTATTAATTAACTAGGAAATGCAAAGTGCCCGACTTGAAAGCCTATGTATAAAACTATATCATGTCCACTTTGATATTTATTTATTTATTATTTTTAACACCACTGTTTTGTCTAATCCATTGTAACCCTTTATTATTGTAACTTGCTATTGCCTATTTTCAGGTAATATTAAATCTGCTCACATTATCTTCCTTGAAATGCAAATTTCGATTCTAAATGAAACTGTGTTCCACCTGAAGGCATCTTGAACACATTTAGGTCTTTATAAAATGCTCCTCTTTCTGTTTCTGTCATGATTTGTCTTTTCATGCAATAGAATGGCTCCGTGTACTTAAAATGAGGAAATTGGAATGTATTTCGTTAAATTGGAGAATGCCCGTATAGGAATGAGTTTTTTAATTGAAGAAAACTTGAATTTTCTCATGTACCTGAAGAGACACATGAACTTGTTTGTTTTATCAGATTGGAAAAGACTCAGAGACCAAAACTAAAAATAGCGTAAGTGTGTGTGCATTTATGAATCCAAGCTCTGAGGGCCAGACAGGTCACATTCCTCACACACTTCTGGCTCGTCACATATGTCGCTCAGAAACAAAAATTTAATCTCCTCGTCTTTAAGTCTGAGTTTACTCATCCATTTCACCTTCATGTCATGTGTCCTTTTCCCCACTGGCACCTTTTCATCTTTATCCCTCAAAATGTCTCTTCCTCTCCTCTCTCTTCCTTCTCTGCCCCCCTCAGCCATCCAACCCCCTTCACGGTGAAGGTCATTCTAATAAAGAGCTCTCATAGGACAGAGCTGCTAATTGCTCCGCGGCGCTCTCGCTGGTTTCAGATCCAAATAAAGGCACATTGCCTTTTTCAAAAGCTCCTCTCCTTCTTGCCCTGCATTCCTCCACCTCCCCCTTCACCTCTGTTCCACCATGTTAAATACAATCTGAGTAATATCCGTTGTGGAGCATCACAACCTGACCTCAGTTACCTCTCAGGACAGAGGGGCGAGATGAAGGTGAAAGCTGGGATTTTTCACCTTCATGATCACGGGATGATTTCCAACTGACAAACGGGAGCACGCACACACCCACACACACACACACACACACACACACACACACACACACACACACACACACACACACGCTCGTGCGTGTGCATCAGCCTTACCTCTTTAGGAATGTACAAGCCATGATTTTAGGCTCAGATAAATGAGGTGTGCATGAAGTCCGCTCCTTCTACAAATATTTGTGTGTGTGTGTGCATTTGTGTGTATCTTTGTGTCTGTCTCCAGTATTTAGAACAGACAGAAGTCTGCAGGCTGGTAAATCACTTACTGCGCTCTAAAAGAAGGGTCGAGGTGAAGGCAGGAGTGTATGTTTGCCCGGGTCATACACACATACTGAGCGATCTCATCGGTGCGGAATGTGCTGTGTGTTTACCTATGGCTCCAGAACCCACCTGACCGAGGGAGGCTAATCTTTATGGGCTCTGTAAACAGGGACTTTGTCTTCAGAGAACTGCAGGCGGGCAACAAATTCACACATGCATGCGCACAGTCATATGCACCAAAGAGTTGAGAGGGGTGAATATATAGGTACTGTACAGCAGTTTAAAACAGAAAAACACTTTCATGCACAGAGGCATGCTATTAAACACGGAAACTAAACACCATATGGCAGACAGTCCTGCAGAAGAATTGAAGAACTCTCCTTGTTTACATAGCGGAGGATTTTCTTATCATCTGCACACTGAGCCCCTCTCTTCTTCTCTGCACTCCCCTACAAAAGCACTGGCTTCTTCATTAGCCAGCTGCAAAGCACACTGGGGGTCAGACTGTAGGCCGGTGCTGCTAACTTCTCTCTCTGGGCTGATGATACTCTTTGAAGCCAGTCAGCCAGCCAGTAGTAGATATTGGCCCACATCTGACTGGCTATCTGTCTGTGGGATAATGGAGTTCACCTGTTAGCACTGGAGCAGGGCCAGGGCAGCCGCAGACATCTAGTATTAGCCCTCTGCTGGTAGCCAACCTGTTAGCGCTGGCTGGCCGCCAGAGTAGCCTGGAGCGGTGCTGTTAGCTGTTAGCTTCAGCTCTGAGGAGGTCTACCTGGCTGCGCCGGCCGGGCGTCCCGCTGCACATCTGACTTAGGAACCACCAGCTGCTGAGGAAACTACCAAACTTGGACAGGGAAACAATTGTGGAGTGTGTTCTGTGCGTGTGGACTTATGTGAGAATGTTTTATTTTTTCAGCTTTCCCCTGACCTCATTCTCTTTTATTGAAACTAATACACGTCGGCTCAGAAGAAAATGCCACGCAGATATCCCTCCTATCCCGCTTTCTCACTTCCTCCCTCTGTATTTCCACTAAAGGCAGGAGAGTAGAAGAGTACTAAAGATATCCGAAACATGGATTCAGTGGAGCCATTTTGCCACTACAATGTTTGTTCTGACAGTTTTTCTGTTGTTTTCAACGCATTTTCTTCTTCAGAAAAAAATCCAAACTGTCAAATGTCTTAAAATAAGGTTTCTTTATAGTAATTTGTTGACAACTTCAAGCTTTCTCAAGCTTCATAAAGACACCCATTTAAAAAAAAAAAAAAAGAGAGTAACAGCTGAATTACAGTACTGTGAATATGCTTCACAAAGTGCACAGACCTGTTTGGCAGTAATTTCTTTAATTGCATTTAGAGTGACACTGTTCTTAACGCTTCTCATCATATCTTGGTGCACACAAAGATAACCTCATTAGTTTGATAGTTAATGATCTGTTTGCATAGAAAGTTAAAAAGCTAGGTTTTGTTATTCACAGAAAATGTAAGATAGCTTCAGGTATGGGGTGGAAACGTTTCCACTATAACGTGATTATACATAAACAGCTTGCCAGTAACTTCCAGTAAAAAAAGCCAATAGTCACTGCTGTTTTTTAAAACTGGAAAATGAGTAATGTGACCCTCAATTCCTGATAGTTCATTTTCTTTTGTATACTCAATGCCACACAGCTCATTACTGTACAAGATGTGTTTTTATTATATTATATTTTGTGCTGTGATTTGGTTGTGTGTCTTACATGAAACAAAGACAGTATTTATGGAAGCATACATGTGCAGATCTGGTAGACCTGATGGTTTGGGCTTAAGTCAGACTCCCCCAGGGCCAGTCTCACAGTTTATTTAGCCATGGATCCTTTGCCAGCTTGCAGTGAGAGAGTGTAAGAACATGGGTGTGTAAGTGTTTATTAAGTCATGATATGTCAGCATTCATGTACTTGTCTAAGCTTAGATGCAAAACAGCTAAGACTCTTTGTGATGCATTTAGGAGACAAATCCTGGGGTTGCTCCACTGACAGTAAATACCACATTTGGTGGACACACTGACAGCAACCACAATGACTCCTTTTGGGACTGTCATTTATAATGAAATAAAGCCCCTCGGGGTGTAATAGTTAACCAAATATTTTATGAATCCCCACAGAGTCACTTGTTGTCAACAGAGGCTCCTCCGAATTCTGTTTCCTGATTACAAAACAGGTTACAGCTCCTCTTCCTCAAATGTTCTGTCTCCGGAAGACTGTTTCTCTTGCTCACAAATATTGATTGAACTATCAAAGATCATAGAAATAACCTATGTGGGTTCTATTTCAGGGTGAAAACTTTAATGTTTTCCAGGGTTGAACCTGCCACTAGTTACCAAGTATAACCAGAGGGGGAAAGACAGCACGCTGAGAGCAGGAGAGATAATTCAAGAGTCAGATGAAAGTAGATAGATGATGGAGTGTAGATACTGGTACAGACAATTTTTTCCCTCACCCCCTCCCTCCTCCACTCAGTCTCCCTCCCACCCTTATTCCCTCAGTTCTTTGCCTAATAAGCAGCGTTCCTGTGAGCTGATGCAAGGCGGAGGAAACAGAACAGGCGTTCTGGGACTGCTGGAAATATTCCCACATGAGACATAACATGATAAAGACTTATTATCTCACTAAGCTGCTGTAAACACAGATGCACACATAAATACATGCTGTACACAACCCTCTCCTTCTCACACACAATCACACATACACTCACAGAAAGTGTAACTGGCTTGGCTCGAAGTTTCTGATGAGCAGTGACCAGGAGGAATCTGACAGAGCCAATCCCTCGGACAAAGCCTCTGAGAGCCGGCCGTGGTGAGCGAGCTCACTGGGCATTTTCAGCTTGGCTCTTTTGAACTCCTCACAGTCAGTGCAGTGGGAAGAAACGGGGTGGGGGGGGGTTGAGCTCTGTATTATTATTAGCGCAAAATTTTCGGGAACATCTGAACCAGCTACTTGTCGGAACAGGACTCATCCCAGTTCCTCTCTGCTCATCAATCACACCTGAAACACACACAAACACAAGCACCCAGCATTTCCAGTGAGCTAATTCATTACAGTACAAAGGTAGTTGTCAGCCTCTTAGACAAACACACATACACACACACACACACACACACACACCGGAGTCATCAGAAACATGTTGAGTCCCATTTCTCTTCGTCTCTTCTGCATCCCAATTAAAAGGCAAAGGAGGCCTTTTATTTCCCCCTTCTTCCAAACACATTCTTTATCTCTCTGATCTGCGCTCCTCCCTCCCTTGCTCGGTCCCCTCGGGGTAGTGGGAATGTCTCTCCCCACACACTCTCAGGTCAGGGGTTCAGCTCGAGAGGGTCTGAGCTTGTAGAGAGATTGAGAGAGCGAGAAAAAGACACAAGAAAAGAGTGAGGAGCGGGTTGAGGCAGGCCTCTGCACGGGCAGCTCCTCTTTGCTGCCAGAAACACTTAAACTTAAGGCAATGTGTGTGTGTATATCATAACCCTAATCAGAGACTTCAGGGTTGATTTATGCCCCTGCCTTTTTCCCGACCTCCATTACACCAGCTTATATACACCCATTACAGGATATGACAGAGTACACACCCTTTAGACGAGCATACCACCACATTGCCTGTGTGTGTGAAAGCGAGGGCATACACTCATAGCTTTACACACTTCCCACTTTCCCATTAGGTCCTTGTCCACCTGCGAGCACTACCTCTCTCGCCGTCTTTATCTCTCTCCCCCTTATTGCTAATAAGGTCAATGAGAAAGAGTAAGAAGCAGATGGGTGTACAGTACATTACAGCACTGTGCAGCATAGTGTGGGCTAGATAGCAGGCCAGTGATTCATGCTTAGTGAAATGTGTGATGATGTGAGGAGTTTCTACTGCAGTGCAAAGTCAGTGGACTGTGCGGCGAGATCTGTTGATCACTCAGCACTATGCCTAGCTTCATAATATTACCTCAGGGAGTAGTTTGACCTCGCAGGGCTCTGGACGAAAGCGGGAGGAGATGGGGAGGTGGGAGAAGGGAGAGCGAGAAAGAGAGAGCGTTGAGAAGAGGAGTGAGGTTGGAGATTAAGTGAGTAGCTTTAAATGTCACAATAACGCTCTGCTTCTCACTCTTAACTTCACAGGAGGATGGGTGCCAGGAGGGAGACAAGGGGAGAGTCAATGGGGAGGAAAAACACTGAAGTGTGATTTGTGGTTTTCAAACAGTGCTGCTGCATAGTGAAATCTTGAATGGCTGAAATCCGTCTACAGACACTCGGTGGAGCCTTCCGAAAGTATAAAATGAAACCAATAAAAACTGTCCTCACAAGAGTCGGTTTGATTCTCTTAACCTTGAACTACAGAGTGGCACACTTTTGTAAAAAAAAAGGGCAAAAGAAAAAACTTTCCACAAAACAAATATCCTAGAATATTGATATTGAATAGAATTATATTTGTGTTTACTTGAAATAATCTGCAGAAGTATCTGTTCATAACCAAATTCATGTTTGTCTAAAAGTATCGTGGTGTAGGATTCATGTGGAAATTTGGGGGAAAACAATGGTAACAAATGCATTGTGGGGAGGATGCTTCAATGATTGAGTCATATTTCTGGCTGAAAATCTGTCTGGTGAAAATATTTTTTGCTTCAAGCCACTGATTTAAAAACAGTGAGTTTAAAAGAACAGAAACTCAAAACAAAGTTCTGGCTAACAGTTTTCCCTTGACTTAGATGTACAGCATCATGTGGTCAAGGGACGATAGGCAGGGCAGTCAAACCGTTTTGCATCCTCAGTCGCCGTACCAATCACTGTCTGCTGTTCTGGTTTTTGTTTGTATTTCTTTAAAAATAGTCAAGTGAAGCTGTATTTTACGGCATCCCTGCAATTATTCTGCATTTCACAGAGAGGCAATTGTGGCCATGATTTGTATGTCTCATAGATCAGCCGTGATCAGTTACATGACCACAAAATTGTGGTCAAATATTTAATTCAGTCTGATGATTGAGTACATCAGACAACACAACCAGTCTTCTTTTCATCTGCATCGAGTCGACATACCATCCTAAAAATTGTAGTGACAGGTATGACAAAAACCTAAATGGTATGATTCACACGGCTGGGCGCCACTTTGCCGGGAAAAAAAAAGAAAAAAAAAAAGATTGTGTGATTTGGACGAGTTGACCCTTTAACAAGCACACCTACCAGCCGATCTACCTGCACACACTCTCCCAAACAAACACACACGTACAGATGCTCAGGTGCTTGTCCCTCTGCAAGAATCTGGCATGATACCATTAACAAAGCCACCAGCAATCTCTCACACTATCACCTGCTGTGAGTGTCTCTGAAAAACACATACACACACACGTTCACCTGCTCTCGTCTCAGAGGAAAAGAAAAGTTAGATTCTCTCATGAAATGGCTTTTATTGTTTCCCCAGAAGGCATGGGTTGTATGCTTCTGAAAGGTACACACACACACACAGTCGCAGACAGACGGCGGGTAGAATGCCTCGATGGCGTTTTTTTGTGTACCCACTCTGGGTTGCTGAAATAAAATCAGTAGAACTTTCCCCTTTAAAACTACGCGCCTGTGTGTGTTAATTTCTAAAACTGGATGAGGCAGAAAGACGAGATTGAGCTTGTCATTAGGAGGTTCACAGCCTGCGTGCTTGTATGAAGGTTTGTTTTGTTTTGTATCAGCTACCTTGTGTGTGTTCTGTGCACGTCTGTGTGTGTATCTCCGTGTCTCCTCTCTCCCACGCTTGAGCTCCTAACGATGGCAAATGCGCCCGTGTGTTTGTGAGGCGTTGTTTCGCAAAAACAACAACACATCCAGGAACGGCTCGTTTTGTCGGGTTTTGTGGAAGGAACACGCTCTAATTAGAGAGGCCCTCTGAAGGTGCATCAAACAGATTTCTTCTCAAAGACCAACTTGCTCATGGCTCACACACAGCGCGCACATGCCACCTCTGATTATTGGAAAAATGTGTGTGTTATTTAACTATATAGCTCAGTATTAACAGCCTTGTCAGTTTATATTTGCTGCACAACTGATCCTAATCCATGTGTGCTCTGCTCGACGCACATTTACATGGAGACAAAAAGAGACGGCTTTAGGTGCGTTGCTTTGTGGCCTCTTAGGCCTGTTTGTGTGGGTGGCTTATAACCAAACCTCCTTTATTCTTTTCATTTTTTTTTTTTTTGTTACAAAGTACACTGTACAAGAACACACACATGCACACAATGCCATTCTTTATCTCTCCACCTGTTTACTTTCGTATGCCACTTTTTTTCAACTACAGTCACGTGGGAGCAGGCTTTCTGCTCCAACTACCCAGGGCACTTTTATTCAATCTGTGCTTTCGCCCCCTCTGTTCTCAGGTGCCAGTGATGATGGTGGAATCAGCTTCTGAGACCATTCGAACGACACCGTCCAATCAGAACGGAGTCAGCAGCCTCAGCAGCCAATCAGATGGAGGAGGAGGTAGAGAGGGTGGGTCCAATGGAGACGCCAATGGAGAGATCAGCCCAGTTGACTTACTGCACCTGCAACAGCAACAGGTGTGTGCCTGCAGCACACATGTGCGCGTTTTCTGGGCCTTTGTGTACTTCTGCTCGCTTGTCATGCATGCATTTGACATTGTGTTTACATTTCTACCTGTACATATGTGCTCCAGGGACTTGTTCTGCAACGACTCCCACTTGTGCAACTCATGAGCATGTGTACCGTACATTGTCGGGAACAGCATGTACACACCGTGCCATTACATAATGTACAGATGTGACAACAGTTAGTTGGCCAGACTCTGGTAATTGTCAGCCCTGCATGTGCGAGCAGTGAAATGCTCTGACAGGTTGGCTCGTCAATGCTTTAATTATCCGCCGTTCATAATGTGCCAGCTAATTCCACTGAGACTCAGCTCACCATAATAATTCATAACCATGAGGTTCCCACTGGTGTATTATTACATGTTTCTGGCTGAAAAATAAAAATAGACAGAACTACCTGCCATACAGTACGTACGCTTTGTCCAGGTGAAAGGAACCAGTTTCACATTCTTGAAATGGTGTGCACACGCTTACCATACAACACAGATGCTGAAGAAGTGTGTGTGTCGCAGTTGTGGGAGTGAAGTTCTACTGTTTTATTGTTTCTCTGAACCATGAAGTTGTGTTTGTTTGACACGTCAGCTTGCAGTGCAGTCGCGCCGTTTATCTCTTGTGCGTCAGTCCACCCACACACACACACACACACACACACACACACACACACACACACACACACACACACACACACACACACACACACACACACACACACACACACACACACACACACACACACACACACACACACACTCACTCCTAGGCCACTGTGTCAAATGGAATTTCCAAACTCTTCCCGGAACTTCTTGGATGAAATTCTACATTTTATTCCTCATTCTCCCCGAAAATCCACATAACTCTCCACTGATTGCCTTCCAAAGAACCTGGGCCTTCACACAAATGCACACTCGGAGCACTTTTTTCCTGCAAAGGTCATATTTGCCATTTGTTCATAACCCCCGAAAATGTTGAGGCGTCATCAAATTATGATTTTATGTTCTGTAGCCATGAATAGATAGAAAGATAGATAGATAGATAGATAGATAGATAGATTGATAGATAGATAGATAGATAGATAGATAGATAGATAGATAGATAGATAGATAGATAGATAGATAGATAGATAGATAGATAGATAGTTCAAGCATATAGAGAATATTTGGGATGCCCTTCGTCTGCCCATCACAGAGGGTCAGTGTGAGTTCTGGCCTCTCCATCACCAGCTGAGCTTCTAGGAAACCCAGAGGGAGAAAAAAAAAAATCAGGGTTTCCTCCCTGCTGCTAAAATTATTCCCTCTAATTATCATGATGAAGCCTTAGGTGGATGAAGAACACTCGAAGCCCTTCACTCCTGTCTTGCCCTCCCTCCTTCCCCTGACTGCATCCTCACCCTGCTTCCTCAGCAACCTTCAGCCGAGGACACACACACACTGCCACGCACAAATGCACACACTTAAACACTAAACCTGCACCTCATACAAAGCAGGCCTTTATTCTCTCGGACGTGTCTACGCTCTCTATGTTTTTGCACCTGTGTGTGTGTGTATATAGGTATGTGTGTGTGCAAGTGTGTGCGCAATCTGGTATTTCCTCTCTTGAGCGGGTTACCAACCACAAACACAGCTCCCTCTCTCTTTCCATCTTTTTCTCTTCCTCTCTCACTGTACTTCTTTTTTCCTTCTGTCCAATGTGGACTGTGAAAGACAAGCACAACCTTTCCTCCAGATTTCAACTCATCGGACAAAAAAAAGAATAGAAATGTTGCATTCACACTAATGTTTTATATCAACATTTTTATTCAGAGCTTTATGCACAGATTGGGGATTGCAGTTGTCCCTAAGTGTGTATTGTGTGTTGTTGATGCCTTTTTCAACCATTGTGCTCTTTTGCTTCTTAGCTATTCGTGCCTTTACTGTCGACTTTTCTTTGTTTAAAAATGCATAGTGTCTTTATATTTTGGTAATTTGTTTTTGTGTGCTGTGTTTCCATCATAGATACATATAGGTTTTAATATATGGTTCAATTTAGCTTCAACTATAAGAATCCTGTGTAGTTTCTAACTATTGCCAAGCCCTCGCAAAATCACCTGTTCATTTTATTATCACCACAGCCCTTGTTCTTGGTTCCAGGTTTTTTGTTTTTATTATATTACAAATGTGACTAGTTTTTTAATCTAAGTCCTGAAAAAAGTTTTAACATGTGTCAAATACAGTTGAGGATATCTTAAAGAAAATTGCATCATGCCAGCTGGACTTAGGTGTTGGGAGATGTTTCACCTCTTATCCAAGTGGCCTCATCTGCTTCATTCCAGCCGAGTCAAAGGAGCAACATGAACTGATGAAACCACTCGGATGAGAGCAGAAACGTCTTTCACATATAAAAACCAAGTCCAGTCGACCTGGTTGAATTTACTTTGAAATACCTTCTGCCTGGACAAATGAGAATATGCAGATACAGTTGAAGATAGTTTTATTTTATCCAAGCACATGCAGAGTCATTTCTTAAGCTATAATTTCTGCTTCACAATTACTATTTGATGAAGGTTTCACTCAATTTTTATGTTTTGCTTTTATCGTTTTAAAGATAGTCGAAAAATGTTACAGCAAAAGAAAAGCAAAAACCTTTGGAATTTTCTGTGAGCATAGGCCTTTTACTTTTCATCCTTTACTCCATCACACTTCAAGACTTGATAGTATGTTGGCGCAGGGTGGTCAGAGAGGCTATATTTTTAGCGTGTGTTTCCTCCTGAATGTCTTGTCTATACCTCCTTCTTCTCCTCCACGCTTGAGTCCCTCACCTGAAGGTGCAGTGCAGACCAGTGTTTGTGCTTAAACACCATGCCAGTGCGCACTGGAGCAGAAAAGACACACCGGCACACTCGTGCACGCAGACACACAGTACTCCTGACAGCACGGTGTTGTCAGGACACAAAGCCGTCTTTTCCTTGGGCCCCTCGGGAACCTCGGAGAAATCACAGCCATCTCCAACCATCAAAACCCCTAAACTGCCCTCTCTCTGTCTCTTGTGAATCTCCCTCCATCTTTCAATTGTCCTATTTTTTCTGTCTTTGAGATAGATAGATAGATAGATAGATAGATAGATAGATAGATAGATAGATAGATAGATAGATAGATAGATAGATAGATAGATAGATAGATAGATAGATAGATAGATAGATAGATAGATAGATAGATAGACAGACGGACTATGATCAGTGGCAAATATGGGTGTTTTGGGGAGACTGGACAACCAGTCAGATTGAATGGAGGTAGAAGGACGGGCAAAGAGGGGTGGGGTTGGGAGGGGGGCATTTGTGGGCTGGAAAGAAGAAATAGAGGGATGAGGGAGGGGTGTAATGCTGAGACGTGTCAGAAAAGGGCGCCTGGGCCTCCCTGTGGAATGTGGCCTGTCTGCCTCCCCAGAAAGAACAGAGCAGGAAAGAGGGAAGAGAGAGGGAAGAAAGTGAAGAGGGGCGAAGACCAGTTTTGTCCCATCATCGAGGGCGAGAGACGGGAAGGGAGCGGGGGGAGAGGGAGGGGTAAAACAATGAGCGGCGTTACAGAGTTACAGAGAAAGGAGAGGTGGAAAAGTGAGAGTGCAGTGGAGAGTGTATGGCACTTTGTTGAGGTGCCGGGTGTGGACATGAAATGATGCATAGCAGAGGAGAAATGTAAGCAGGATAAATCTTAACAAACCTCAAAGTGTGTGTGTGTGTGTGTGTGTGTGTGTGTGTGTGTGTGTGTGTGTGTGTGTGTGTGTGTGTGTGTGTGTGTGTGTGTGTGTGTGTGTGTGTGTGTGTTAGGGTGGAGGGTGCTCTGATGAGAACCAGGTGTCTTCAATTCGCTCCTTTTCCTTAAGTCTCTCCTTTTTTTCTTCTTTTTTTTGATGCATGTCTAAACTATAGGCTCTGCCACTCCTCCCCCCTTTCTGTCTTCTCTCTCCATCAATAAATTGCTTCTGTTGATCCAGGCAACTACAGTAGTAGGAATTAGCGATGATAAGAAAGAAAGCAGTGAGAGGAAAGGGAGTGAATTGGTGGCAGAAAAAGATGCTGTTTCCTCACGGGAGTGCCACTCATCGGTTGGCTAAACCAGCCAGGAAGGGGCTCATTCCCCCGTCTATCTGTCTGTTCCCCTCTCTCACTTGCCCTCAACTCACTCTCACGGGTAAAGAGAAAGTGAGAGGCAGAGTGAAGCAGTGGTCTACCTTCCCCAAGGGTTTATAAGGAACATTGGTTGAGAAAAAGGCAGTTTTAGAAATTGGTTTGGAGCTTCGATCCCCACTCCCATTTGTCATGTTGTAGTTTTTCTCAGTGCTTCCCTCATTTCGCTCTGTTACGCACACACACACACACATGCACTCACGTACACAATCTTTGTTTCTTTCTTGTCTGCACACACACACACACACACACACACACACACACACACACAGGCAGTTACACACATGCACAGCACTGATGTGAGTTAATGAAGGGTGTAATTAAGGAGCCACAGTGATGACTGGAGATCAGGGGGAACCGATACAGATCTCAGATATACACAAACACTGATGAAAGATAGCTGCTTTGTGTGTATGTGCATGTGCAAAAAATGTGCTTTTAGGTTTGACGCTGCGAGCGCTTCGTGGACAGACGTGCGAGGCTGGCGCGTGCGTCTGTGTATGTTATCAGAGATGCCGGATGATTCAGAAAATGTATGGCTTCCTGTTAGCTTGCTAGACTAATTATGGCCTGTATAGATGGAGGTGCAAAGGTTTCTTTCACGTTTGTCACGTGTGATCCACTTGCTTTGGTGGCTGAGCTTTGCTAAATTATGGGAGGTGAACATTGGTCACTGGAACAGTTATGTCTTGTTTGACCTCCAGCTCAGTGCTGAGTTCACATTCAGGTCAGAAGTGCAGAGTAGATGGAGGTGAATGGGCAACCACAGAGGAGGAGGAGGTGAAGAGAATGGAGACGCTGCAATATATTTTCAGGAGTTGCCGCGACATTAAGATTCATTTAATTTAATTACCGCCATGCTTTGTGCATCTGTGTGACAGGTCATATCCCATGTGTGCATTTTTCTGTCTGTATGCCGTAACACATGTGCGTGAGTGTCTGCATGCGTCCGTCCTGTCATATACGCCGGCCAGTAAATCAGTCCCGGGCCTCTCTCTGAGTGCTGTCACCTCCTAAAAGCTTTCCCTCGGTCTAGGCCAGGCCTTCCTCTTTATGTGTGAGGTCAGTATAGTTCACAGGTCACCAGAGGTCACGCCGACACAGAGTAGGGGGAATAAGGGTTGCCTAGCATCACAGAACACCCACTGCTGTTACCGCTGTGATACAAAGAAACCTATAGAACGCCAACTTCCTCTAAAAGTCTTAAAAGCACAAGGAGAGGTCCCTTTATCTGTCCTCTTCAACTTTTTTTTACCCCCCTCTCCTTATCCTGTATATGAATCTGTTTGAATTAATCAATAAAGACTAGTAAATGGTACTTAAAGCTCTATTTTTAAAAAGGATGTAGCTGCTCAGTCTTTGATTTAATTATGAAGATCAGCTCAGTGGGATTTTTATTTAACCATTTCTATCTTATTGACTTTAGATTTGTTGCACACATAAAGTCACATGTACTCTTAAGTGTATGGCACATGGTAAATCCCTCAACTTTCACTTGCCTTCCCCTTCTCATATGTCTCATTCTATGTTTTTTTTCACGCATTGAGACTTAATTCTGAGATGCTGAGATGTTGCGTTTATGAGCATCATAAAACTTTTTTACTGCTTTTTTTTTTCCAGCCAGGACAATGAATGTTATCGAATCCACACAGTGAGAGTTTGAGAACACATTTTTGTTCTCACCACTGATGTCCTTTCAATTCTGTTGCTTTTGTTTTTTTCCCCGTCTTGTGAGCGCCATATACGCCTTTATTATCAGCTGCAGACATATGACCAGCCGTCCTTTGACACGTCCCTGGAATTACAGCTAGACTTTATGCCACAACTTTTATCTGGACTTTACTAAATCTCTAAAATGTCCTTATCAATGAGGTTTACTGTCTGAAGTAGCCCCCTGAAATATGTTACAGAGCTCCAAGTCTTGTGGATAAAGACTAGACGGCCTGCAGACATGGTCCACCAGGCCAGATCAGCCAGCATGGACACAGTCACGGTTGGTTGGGCCAGCCAGCAGAGAGGCTCAGCGACAAGAATAGACAAACACCAAGAAAAGAAGAAATGTGTGTGTCTGTGTGTATTTGTTCTGTCTCTCTCTAGGAGACGCACACACACACACACACACACACACACGCACACACACACACACACACACACACACACACACACCTGGGCACCTGGAGGGTTTAGGTTGGGTTCGGTTGCCATGGGAGTGTTTGAAAGCACTTACACCAAGTAGGCCTAGCTGTGGTGTTGGGTAAATAACACACACACACACACACACACACACACACACACACACACACACACACACACACACACACACACACACACACGCACACACGTTTGAGCCCACGCGAATGCTCGTCATGCAGAATTTTTCTGTCTGATGGTGAAAAAGTTGGTTGTTGACTTTCACTCCTCAGAAGGTATTTCAATGGTGAATGAGGCCATTTTAAGAGGTCACAGATCACCAAGCAAAGCCGAGTGACCTCAGTCGTTGACGGCGGGGTGTGACTCAGTCTGTGTTTATTGGTGCCTGTTCGCGTTGGTCATTGTCTGCTGCTTTTTCTATCAAAACATAGTGGCCATAATGGGTTTTAAGTGACGTGCGCTCAGATGCCCAGTTTTAGGGTTCATTAGGAGCAAGGCACAAAAACAAAAATAATAGTCGTTTACAAGCCTGCATTGCACCAACGCACATGTCACACAAAACGCTGCTATCCTGCTGCTCTGACGTCTTATAGCCCTCATCCCTTCAATCCACCACTCTGGACCAACAGAAGTAGATGGACACAGAGAAAGTTGGACCAAGCAAAGTAAAGAGTGAAGACAAAATGTGCAACGCTTGCAAGGCTGCTAGGCAAGCAGTTACCCTGGAAACAGTTGAGAGCCTGGGATGCACACAATGAACACACACATATACACAGCGCACACACAAAAGCTGCAGAGGCCTAAAGTGTTGCTAATTAGCTAGTCTGCACTGGTTCTTTGTGTGAGCCATTTTAAAGGAGAGATTAGAGTCAACAGGGAGGAGGAGAGGAATGTAGCTCTTCTCTCTCTCTCTTGTTTGCCTTCTTCTTGAGCCCTGGAACAGTGCATGGCGGCCTTTTTTTCACCTGACAGACAGAATGCATTGGCTGCCTTGTTAAGTTCTCCAAAAGTAAGAACATGTGAAAAGTAAGTATAGTGCTGTTGATAGACTAAAACTTAATGTGGAATTAAGCCGGGAATGTTTTTTTATGATAAAGACTTAAACACATTTTATTACATCTTATATGCAATATCTCAAATGCATATAAACATTTACTATGAAGGAACAGTTGAGCCAGGCACTTCTTTCAAAATGTCAAAGTGTGTGTTTGGGTATTTTGAAGTAATCAAAGTACAAACAGACACTCTTACCAATGCCATAATTATTGTGTTAAAAATCTGGCATATGAATTTGTGAAGCAGGTTCTTCTTTGGAATATCAGTCTCAAAGTTCATGTTCTGAGAGTAAAAGTAAAAGTAAATGCAAGTTTCTCTTTCAGTGTGGATTTTATACAAGTTTGAGTTATGTCTGAAGTGCCATGATATATCTGTGTCGTATATGATTGAAATTAGTCTTCGTAACAGAAAGGTATGCAACGAAGCAACAAAGATTCATGTGCAAACTGAATGTAAAGTCACAAATGTTATGTAAGTATTAGTAAGTAATAGCTGCTTACATTGATGGTAAAATATGGTTAATTTGTTTTCAGGAAATTAATGCTTAACTAAAGTACAGATCCTTAACAAGTGTCTTTTTATTGATGGTAATTAAGTATTTACACTTCCCACTGTCACTTATAAAGATATAAAGGGGACTTTCTGTGATTACACCAATACTCCAACATTTCTCATATACATTTGATGTTTATGTAAAGAATTATCATCAACAAATATTAGGCCTCTTCTAAAAACTGAAAAAGGGAAAGGAAAGATTGATTGTGACTCTCACTAAACCTCACTATGACACGCACGCACACACGCGCGCACACACATTTCCCTGTTTCCTCTTCATCGACTACACTCCATCTCTGTTTCTCATTTGGGGCAGTTGAAGATTTTGTGCTTATTTAGAAATTGGACTTTTTGTAGGGCAGGTCTTAGTTGCCCCTTGCCCACTTCCGGTGTGCGTGCATGCGTGTGTGTGTGTGGTATGGGGTGGGTGTGAGGGTGTGTCTATCGCCATCCCCTCAGCCCCTCAGCCACAACCAGGTGTAAAAACCCTCTGAAGCAAACACATGAAAGAGTTTTATTTCCATCGAAGTGGGCAGGCAGGCTAATGCTTTTACACACCACTGACTAGGAGCGTGTTTTTCTGTTTAACCAATGGGCGTCTGAGTGTACATTTTAGTGTGTGTGTGTGTGTGTGTGTGTGTGTGTGTGTGTGTGTGTGTGTGTGTGTGTGTGTGTGTGTGTGTGTGTGTGTGTGTGTGTGTGTGTGTGTGTGTGTGTGTGTGTGTGTGTGTGTGTGTGTGTGTACATGGCAGACAGTCTCTGTGTATGTATGTGTTTTCTCTCTGTCTCCTGAGCTGGGTTTTGGCAGCTTATTGCATGTGTTATTAGTTTGCTTCTTTCTTTTTTTTTTTTTGTTATTATTAATAAGAGTTAAACGGTTTCCATATGTGAGGCCTGGTTGCCAGGCTAGTGCTATCCTCATCATTGGCCAGTCTCTCTCAGTTTCTCCTTCTCGCAATTTAGTGTTATTGTGCAGAAGAAACAGCTTAAACTCTCGAGTGTGCCCAACTACGACCTAACACCTAAGTGGCCTTGTCTTCCCAGGACGATGACTAAAATACTTGACTGTCCTATCTTATACCAGAGGAGAGCTAAATAGTACTGTGTGTGTGTGTGTGTGTGTGTGTGTGTGTGTGTGTGTGTGTGTGTGTGTGTGTGTGTGTGTGTGTGTGTGTGTGTGTGTGTGTGTGTGTGTGTGTGTGTGTGTGTGTTTTCCTCTCTGGGCTGGGTCTGTCTGGAGTGAGACCTTCCTCTCCTGCCAAACGAGCTGTGTTGAAAACCGCAGGGAAACTGCACATGTGTATATAATGTATGACGTGTGTGTGTGTGTGTGTGTGTGTGTGTGTGTGTGTGTGTGTGTGTGTGTGTGTGTGTGTGTGTGTGTGTGTGTGTGTGTGTGTGTGTGAGGAAACTGCTGTAGAGCTATTTGCCATCAATTAGCCGCCTGGACTGAGATGAGGCCTACAGTTAAGAAGGAGCTGCTTTTATACTCTCAGGAAGGGAGTTCCTATTTCTTTCTACTCCTGCTCACCTCATCATTATCTTGAATTGTGTCGTTTTTGATGCCCTCTCCTTTCACTTAGACAAAAAGCTGAAAACATCTCTTAAGGAAGCTGTAGGTTATTTTTTTCCCCCTCAATTGAAGATGTGTATATGATGATGAATTGTGTCATGATATAAAGCAGTCCTGGGTATTCAGTCAGCTCTATTTTATGACCATGCGTATACCCCTGTGAATCAATAGAAACATTAGATGAGTGTAGGGACATAGTTTAAGGGGAGAGGTTTTCTCGTTTTCGCAAAACAGTTTTGAGCTGAAGAGAACCATCTGGAAAACGGCAGGGTCCCTGGAGTTTAGAACAGGTCCCTTTTGTGAAAAATAGTACTTGAAAAAAAAAAAAAACTAAAATCAGCCAGGGTTTTCAAACATTACAGCATATTTTGAAGTTCTTTTGGAGTTTGTGAGTTTTTATTGCGTTGGCTCTTGAACGCGGTCTTTCCTTTCTTTAATGGTCAGTCTGGGCCCAGAGAATCTTGCTTCAGCCGTTTTAAAACCTCAACTCTCAAACGGTGCCTTTATATTGCGGAAACATTACATTAAATAGCTGAACAGGATTGCGGCTGGTTGGTGGTTCTGAAGGTGTCCCAGTTACTTCCAGCTCCGCCGAGTCTTAAGCAGATTGAGGCATTCGGCACAGCTTAGGCTCAGTTATACTAGTGGACAACTGGCTTGAAGTTCAAGTTTCTTATGAGGGAAAACAAATGACAGGAAAGCTGGTGAAAGGAGGGCGGAAAAACCCGATTAATTCCAGAAAAAGAGGAGGCATACGTGAGCAAGGGTGAGAGGAAAGGGGGTGAAGTCTTGGCAGAGTTTGGTTTATTTGTAACCCACCGTGAAATTGACAGGCTTTAGACGGCTTTGGTCCGAGCTGCCCCTTCCATATATGTTTACCTCCTAGAAACCCCTGTTGTTTCCAGGGGATATATACGTGTGTGTGTGTGTGTGTGTGTGTGTGTGTGTGTGTGTGTGTGTGTGTGTGTGTGTGTGTGTGTGTGTGTGTGTGTGTGTGTGTGTGTGTGTGTGTGTGTGTGTGTGTGTGTGTGTGTGTGTGTGTGTGTGTGTATACACAGGAGTACTCAAAAAGTTATACCCTCCACCCCTCTTTCACTATCCCTTTAAATTTTAACATGCAAATGCAGTTTTACCTTTAATGAGCTTCCAGTCATCTCTTTAGTGGTCTTTGTCAGTTGAAGGTGAGGTTTCCCTTCATAAGGCCAACAGCTGCATTCCCGAGACATGGCTTCCATTGATAGGCCTGGACAATCTATTTTAGGCTTCTGTCTCACCCATATCTGCTCTGAAAATTTACTATGGTGAATAAGGGTATGGGTAACAGATTTCTGAAGACGAGACGGGAGGGGCCAGGGCACAAGAAAGACAGAACACTTGGAGAGATGCCAGATAAACTTTGTAAGTTATACATTATATGGAGACTCATAGTGAAGGAATGAGACAGATCGGGTGATATGGCCAGAGAGAGAAATAAAGTAGGAGTGATCTGGGAAAGCAATCTGGTTTTTGTGGTGACTGACAGTGATGCATTTGATACGTGAGATTCCTCTGTGGCTGTAACCAAGCCTTCACTCACATGTGCCCCAGAGTCATATAGCAATCCCACTGTCACCTCTTCAGTGATCTCTCTGTGTACAGTGTGCGTGGGTGTAAATACCGAGCCATCCTCTGAAAGCAGGTGAACAGGTACTAGGACTGTGTATCATCATCTTTTTAGCAAATTTACATGCTTTGTAGATTGTCTTACATCTGTTCAGTCTTGTTTCATCTTCCCTCTGATCATGATTCCCTCCGAGTATCCAGAGAAAAAGAAAGAATCAAAGATAAGGGAGATTTAGAGCCAGAAAAGCTAGTAGAGTAGCAAAGAACAAGCCAAAAGCAGAGAGTAAATTAAAGTAGGAAGGGATTTTGTTGGAGTGTGAGTGTGTTTCTGGTGCCAGAGAGAGGAGGAGCTGTGCACAAGGATACTGGGGATCACAGGAATGACCCAGGAGGATGGCAGCATCGGGGCAGCTTGAGCTTGGCTTTCAGCTTCAATGACAGCACTACAGACAGGAGTACGAGGGAAGTGTTGAAAGATCCACTGCTTCTCTCTGAACCCAGTTTTTCCCACTGATCCGAAATCAGGAAGCATGCAGACCTGTAGAGAGGCAGCTGGGTGTGACAAGCTCTTTCCTGCATCTCTCACCCTGAATCTATCTGCCCATATCTCCGGGGGGGGGGAAAAGAGTGTATCTGGAGTATTGAAGGAGAGGTGCATTACAAACTTCCCTTCCTAGGCTGCTGAGCTGGTAGGGCAGACAGAGGATAGTTGTCTGGTGTTGAAGAGATCTGTTGCCTCAGACACTGCTGAAACATCTGAACCGCTCGCTTAGTCAAGCCTAGTTTAGCTCCGTCGTGGACAGATGAAACAATGAGCTGCTCTCTCACCCTCACTTAGGCTCCTTTTTTTGTGCACCCTTATTCTTGGTCTAAGAGCGAAGAAATCTGATACCACCTGCCTCCCCCTTGCCCTTCTAAACTCCCCCCTCTCGCTCCTTCTCCCCCCCCCAAGGACAGCCCACTGTCTGCCCCGGGGGCTGTTTATCTTTGGGGGGGAGATGAGGAGGAGAGGGTAGAAGGGGGGACGGGTTTGTTTCGTTTCGGCCGTCAACAATGGACCTCAGTCAGTGCTGACGGATTACTCCAACATATGGTACCCACCTGTCTCTTTCTCTCTCTCTCTCTCTCTCTCTCTCTCTCTCTCTCTCTCTCTCTCTCTCTCTCTCCCTCTGTCTCCCCTCTCCTCTCCTTTCCTTCGCTATGTCTCTGTTTAGATTTCTTTGCTTATTCCTGCGTTCTCTCTCCCTGTGTCACCCAAACACACTGGGCGGATTAGAGGCCAGATTCATCACACACACAGACCTGTTTGCGTTAGCAACCTGAGCCAGGAGCACACACACACACACACACACACACACACACACACACACACACACACACACACACACACACACACACACACACACACACACACACACACACACACACACACACACACACACACACACACACACACACAAAGAAGGCCTGGTTACATGTTGGTTCTTACCTTTTGTTCATACTTTAGTATCAACCTGATGTCCAACATCCAGTCTCAACAGCCACGGTAGAGTTGACTTTATCCGTAAAATGTATATGTGTTTGTGAGAGCACACGCTACATATCATAAAAATAAATGTTCAATTTCTGACTCAATCAAACTTCTCTCCTGTCAGTAGGATACAGTTTGTAATTGATCTGTGTCTCGTTAAGGGCAGAATGTAGACGTTAAAGTGGGTGCCTGCTTATGTGTGTGTGACCCTGCTGAATTAAAAAATGCACTGTTATTAAAGGCTGTGTCAGAGGCGATGATTTACAGAGGGAAGCGATGACAAGTCAGAAGAACTTGCACACTAAACTGACACACACACACTTGCACACTCACACCGTGCTCTCAGGCCTCCAAGCTGAGCAGTGACCTCCTCACCCCTCCTTCCCCTTCCTCCTCCTCCCCTCCCTCTCTCACTCTAATAAAACCTGTCTGACACCACTGATGTGTCTATGTGTGTGCGCGCGTGCATGTTTGTATATGTGTGTGTGCTCCGCGGCAGCACAAAGACTCTGTTGTTGGGCCTCCCTCTTAGGCCTCCCTCATATTTTCTTTAAAGGTGCAGTGCGCCCCCAAGAATGCCACAGGGGGAGCGGGGCAGTAAGGGGGAGGTTTGGAGAAACTGGTGTGTGTGAGTGTGTATGTGCGTGGGTGTGTAGTTTGGTGGGTGTTTGGAAGTGGGGGGCGCACACTTTGCACTGCTGCAGCTCACCCAGGTCATATAAAGAAAAAGGCAAGGACTGAGTATGAGGAGCAGAAATAAAAGAGAAGGGTCAAAGAAGAGAAGTGCTTCTTGACAAAGTAGACATGAAAGAGTTTGACTGCGCACGCGTGTGTATGTGTGTGTGTGTGTGTGTGTGTGTGTGTGTGTGTGTGTGTGTGTGTGTGTGTGTGTGTGTGTGTGTGTGTGTGTGTGTGTGTGTGTGTGTGTGTGTGTGTGTGTGTGTGTGTGTGTGTGTGTGTGTGTGTGTGTGTGTGTTTCCTGTTTGTCAACAGTATAGTGTAGGCACATCCACAGCCACGTCTGTGTGTATTTTGTTCTCTTGTTTTGTTCAGAGTTAAAAGTACAAGGTTGATTGTCCCTATAATAATGGAAATTACTGCGCTCCTGTCCTGAACAAAAATCAACCCCAAGACATTTATGTAAATTATGAATTACCTACAGGTCAGATTGTTTCTGTGACCGCACTGATATGACATCACATTGAATATACTAGATTAAAAGTAGATACATTTTACATGTATATATTAATTCTACATCCTCTCTCTACATTTATCTATATCTATGTCTATCTATATCTATATGAAAAACCTCATTACTTTGTTACTTTGCCTCTCAGGTTTGAAGGACACTTTTATAATTCAGTTATTAAACTGTTGTAGTGCTTTCTATGTTTATCTTTCAAAGACGCACACACACATATCCTTGAGTATAGGCATAGGAGAGGAGACAGGCATCACCTCTGCTTGGTTGTAGCATTTATGAAAGCCATAAATGGCTCTTTAATATAGTGGTAATCAGGGTGGTAATTTGGGTGGAATTGTCCCTTATTGTTGCCAGACATGCCTCCCCAACTCCTGCCAACATACACTCATATGCACACACACAGACAAACACACACACTCACTCTTGGGCAGACAGGGTGTTCAAGGAGTAATTCACACCACATGCCAACAAACTGGGCGGTTGTGTTTTTTCTGTGTGTGTGTGTGTGTGTGTGTGTGTGTGTGTGTGTGTGTGTGTGTGTGTGTGTGTGTGTGTGTGTGTGTGTGTGTGTGTGTGTGTGTGTGTGTGTGTGTGTGTGTGTGTGTGTGTGTTGCTTTAATACTGAGGTCAAACCAGTAAATGGGAGGGGGTTCCCAAGTTATTGTGTGTGTGTGTGTGTGTGTGTGTGTGTGTGTGTGTGTGTGTGTGTGTGTGTGTGTGTGTGTGTGTGTGTGTGTGTGTGTGTGTGTGTGTGTGTGTGTGTGTGTGTGTGTGTGTGTGTGTGTGTGTGTGTGTAGTCACATCCACAGCCACGTCCGTGTGTGTTTTAATTGCGGTCTCAGCAAAAGTAGCAAGTGTGCTCTATACAGATGGTTTTCATTACTCTGACTGCACAGAGAACTCTCTCTCTCTCTTTCTCTCTCTCTCTCTCTCTCTCTCTCTCTCTCAGTCTAATCTCTCCTTACTGTTTTTGTAATTAAAGATAACTTAATGCACCCCTGCTTCAAATTCATTAGATAATTGACAGTGAGCAGTAAGTGGGTACTGTAAAACGGTTTCACAGTTTTGTGTAGTTTTTAAATGATGCAGTACAACAGATTTGTAGCGCTGCATGGTTGAGTAAGAGCTTCCATTGGTAAGGTACATCTTTCATTTGGCCGTTAATTTGTGGTTGGAACACACACACACACACACACACACACACACACACACACACACACACACACACACACACACACACACACACACACACAGATTTTCATAAATCAATATTTACTAAGGAACCTTTCCCCTTTGAGTCAGAGGAAGCAAATGTGCATCCTGCTGTCTCCCCTCTCTAACCCTCTGTCATGAGTTTGTGCTGTGTGTGTGTGTGTGTGTGTGTGTGTGTGTGTGTGTGTGTGTGTGTGTGTGTGTGTGTGTGTGTGTGTGTGTGTGTGTGTGTGTGTGTGTGTGTGTGTGTGTGTGTGTGTGTGTGTGTGTGTGTGTGTGTGTGTGTGCGCGCTTACAGTTTTGTGGCGGGTGTTTTCTAGTTGTGTTTTCAGAACAGTTGAACCACTCCAAAGAAAATACCTGTTTTCCCAAGAGAATTATTTGTCTTGATGACAGAGCGCTTCTTGTTTTATTAAGCCACACCCCAAAGAAGAAACATTTGATAAAGAGGATTAACAGGAGTAATGATGGTAGGAAAGGTGGCTGGAAAAAGTAGGTGGTGGTTAAGGAGCAGCGGGGATCTTTGAGAGGTTAAACAGTCGGAAGGATGACTAAGCAGCGCTCAACAGTCAGGCGGAGTGAAAGAATGGAAACTGAGCTAGTGAGCAATGGTGTCACTGGTCTGAATGGACAGGACCGGAGGGCAAGCAGGAGCGAAATGGGAAGAAGAAGAGGACTGAAGAGGTGGGCGATGGTTAGTCAAAGCTCTTCAGGGCACGTCAGGGTAAATGATTCCTTACATCACTCTGACGCTCACAAAGACCGTTCATTGGACAAACAAAAATGTGCTGACACACTTCTGCCTCAGAGGATGTGGAAAACCCACTTTTCACCTTCTTTTGAAAGAGACGAGGAGGGAAGGATTGTGGAAGAGAGTAAAACCCAGAAGGAGGAAAAGTAATAGAATGATGGTTAAAACTTGGAGTCAGTGATGGTTCTGAATGAGTCAGGATGAACTCAGACGCACACAAACACACCCACAAACGGGCCGCGAGCCAGGTGGATGTCTCAGGTTGATGAAATCAAGCTTGGCAAAGGTAGTGGGTTATGAAATGGCATTTGACTCAAGAGGGAACATCCTGAATTGGATGGGCACTTGCATGTGTAACTGCGCACGTGTATTCTCATTCTTCAAAAAGTGTGTTTTGACTTGTTTTTTAACCGTCATAATATTTCACTAAGTGACCACATGTACTTGATGGAACATTTGATCATCCGTTTCTTTCTTCGCAGGCGCTCCAGGCAGCCAGACAGTTCCTCCTCCAGCAGGCCTCTGGTCTGAACTCCCCTGGCAGCAACGAGGTCAAACAGAGCCCTGTGCAGGTCAGAGCGCACGCACTCACACACACACACACACACGCACACACACACACACACACACACACAGATGGACAAAATCCAGCGTTGCTTTGTCAGAATCTGTATATTATTAAGCCGCTGGCTACTGCAGCTTTGTTTTCACCAACCTGCCACGTCAACTGTACTGTATGATATAGCTGCATGCTTTTCTCTCTGCTTCCCTCTCTCCATATCTTTTTTCTCTGTCTGTCTGTCTGTCTGTCTGTCTGTCTGTCTGTCTGTCTCTCTTTCTCTCTCTCCCCCTCTTGTCTGTGACTGCATGTGTGTGTGATTGTTAATATGTGAGTGAATGAGGTCTTTGTAGAGATTGGCTCGCGAGACGTTTTCAGACTTGAATTCCAGAGTGAGCAGCGCGAGCGGGGTCGGCTGTAGTGAAAGCTACCGAAAGGTTCTTGAAGAAGACACACAGAGATGCAACACATGCATTATAACTTTCAGTGTGTGTCAATAAATATCACACAAGACATCACATTTGGCTCTTCTTTACATAACATGCCGGCTACATGGAGAAGTGTGATTTATAGGTCGATCTCGTATCAATAAAGTTGGGCCTCGGGTCTATTAGAGGAGTAAGCTGTCTGAGTATTTCACTGCTCTTCTCATTAGCACACGATAAACAGACAGCTGGTCCATCATAGTTTGAGAAATAGCGAGAAGAGATGGAGGAGAAGGAGGAAGACAGATGTGAGTCAGAAGGATAAGGTAAGATTTAATGTGCCAAGTCTGCAATTCCTAAGTAGCTCATAGGAAAAAGGGAACATCTCAGGGTTTTTTTAGGAGAAATCATGAAAACCATGCAGATTAAATGACAAATTAGACAATGAGACAAATTAATATGATTAAATAAGTTCAATCAGATTTCCCAATGAAAAGCATCTAACTATGATGAGTGGTGCTTTTTATTGCCTATATATCGCAACAATCGTTAGCAATAATAATATGTGAAAAACATCAAGACGTCCAGTCCTCAGTCAAACACAATGGGAGGTACAATGTGAGTGAAGCTACGTGCGCTCAGGTTTTTTCTTTGAAACTCCCTGATTTTCCTACTTGGCTGTAGCATCTATAGAATAAAAAGTTAATCGATGCAGTTGTGCAAATGTTGGCTTCTGATGCATCGTAATCTTTGGCTGCATTTTTGTTTTAGGGGAATAAAAAGGAATATTTAATATAGCGTTACTTACAGTCCTTCATGTTAGACCACAAAAAGAAACATCAAAATCACATAAAACTTAGAAATCAACCAACAGAAAGTCCAAAAGTAAAGATTTTGAACTGCCGGCCACACAGTTTAATTGCCAAGTGACCTCTGGGATGTAGAAAAATGCCACCGAATTAATGACTGCTTATTACTCAAGATGTCAAAGCTGAAATGAGATTTAAAAAAGTGTGATCCTACAGATTACTCTTTAATAAAAACCTGAATTGGAATCAAAATCACTTTATTTACTTTGGATAAAAACTGGCAGCTGTAGAAATTACATTTTAAAAGGAAAGAGGACCAAGTAAATACAGCTTATATGACGTATCTGTTTTGGGGGAAATCTTTTTAAGATTAAAGTCACATTGAGACTGGACTGGTTGTAAAATGCTGCTGATGTCAAATAGTGTGATAGTCATGCATTTGCCCTTTATATCAGATTCTTGATTACAGTCCAGTTTCTCTCATTGCTGGAAGTCCTTAGCCATTTAAGATTGTGGACTGTTTTGAGTCCACATCTGCAGTCGATTCCTGCTGGACTCTAGTTTGCTCTGGAGAACAGCAATTTACAGAAAGGATAGGGATTTCAATTGTTACATTATGACTTAGCACTTACTGACTCAACTCAAAATCAGTTTAAAGGACCGTGATGTTGGGTAAGTAAAAGAAAACATGTTGTGGGGGAAGTGAAACTCAGCGGTAACGTGTAATAGTCATCTCCTGTTAAGCAGTGCCGTGTAAGGATCCGCAGTGGAGTCGACTGTAAATGTTGACAAGCATTTTCACATGAATGGGGTCAAACGTAGGTCGAATGCACATTCAGTTGACCTGCTTCAAACACACATCTCCTATACTGATGCTCTATTTCCCTGTAGTGAACACACACATACAGATAAACACAAAAACACACACATATACACACACATACAGATAAACACAAAAACACACACATATACACACACACACACACACACACACACACACACAGCTCTGCTCCTCCTCTACTCTCCATCTCTGTCTTGTTTGTCTTGTTTGTTGCGGCCTGGCCCTGCGATCCTCTTTATACTCTCCGGGGCAACCATGTTACATCTCTGTTGTCTGAGCTGTCAGCTCACTTGGCCCCATACACCCTGCCAACACACACACACACACACACACACACACACACACACACACACACACACACACACACACACACACACACACACACACACACACACACACACACACACACACACACACACACTTGGATTTACATTTCTGTGTGTGTTCGTGCTTGCATCTACACAGTCACAAGGACAAGTATACGCTGGTTGTTCTTTGTATACCTGAGCTTAAGTCTGTTTACTGGACATCACAATACTTCGGTGACAGGTCAACATTGCTTAATTACTGTCATTTCCAGGTTCACAGTCACCTTTGAATCACCACAGGTAGTTGCTGTAATAGAAGCAATCATCCACCGGTAACAGAGAAAAATGAGTGAGTGCGCAAAGCTAGATATTTCATCTGGTTATTTCTAAAGGTGGCAATAAGCGACCTGCACGCTGGCACAGTGGCTCACATCAGGCACAAAATGGCCGTTCTCAGGTTGGTTCCTGCTGGGCTCCTCTCTCACATGCAAATGAGCCTCAGCCAATAATGAGATCTTTAGGAGCTCGATAATTAGATTTTTCCCTTCTCTCTGAGGGAGAACGGCAGAGGCAGACAGGGTGAGCGGGAAGACTTCTTTTCGTGTCTTGACTTCTCTGGAAAAGCCTTGGTCTGCGCTGACAAGCCCCCTCCTTCCACCCACCCACTATACCCCATGCCCCCCCTCATTCTTACCCTCCCACACCCCTCCGCCTTCCCCATCATATTTCTTTTCTTTTCTTTATTTATAATAGAGGGGAGGATCTGAGCGGAGAGAAAAAGAAACTCTGAGATTGTATCTGTTCTTTGATTGGTTGTTCAGAGATGGTCTCTGTGTTTGGCTGGCAGTGTGAGATGGTATCAATCCACTGTGTGTGTGTGTGTGTGTGTGTGTGTGTGTGTGTGTGTGTGTGTGTGTGTGTGTGTGTGTGTGTGTGTGTGTGTGTGTGTGTGTGTGTGTGTGTGCGTGTGCGTGTGCGTGTGCGTGTGCGTCACGCTGTCATGCGTCACGTTGAGGAGAAACTCGACAATAGCTCAAGTCTCTAGACAGGCAATTGCAGAAAAAATTGATTGTGTGCATCAAAATTGCAGCTACAGTTGCTGAAAAGTACAAAATATTTTTACAAGTGATTATTTAGGAGTCAGTAGTTTTATAATGACTGGCACTTGAAACAAAAGACAGCAAGAAATAATACCTAATAACGCCGGCTGAAAATGATATTGCTTCAAATGACAGTATGACATTGGAGAACTGTGTTGCACAAGTTATGTTTAGAATCGCGTCAACCGAAATATACTTGATTTTTTTTTTTACGTTACCAGTGATATCGTTTTCTAGTGACAAATGAAGGCAGCATACCAAGATGATCCGTCTCCTTTCCACTGTAAGAGGCGACACTTCAAAGACATCTTCACGTCTGTGGAATTTGGATAATATTACACTTTAGACGTGTGTTTGTCATGAGTGTTGGATATAATTGGCCACAGTTACCTTAATTGGTTGTGGCACAAGTGCTACTGAGAGAATTGGTGGGCACGCACGCAGTTGGCAGACGGAGTAGCAATTGGCGGATTACCCAGCATGATACGTAGCATGCCTCTTTGACCTGCCGCACGTTTTCCACAATGGACACACTTTGGCACGCCCTCGTACACTGGGTGGGCACGAGCAGACACATATGCACCACTTGGCAGACGCACGCCTGGCACACTTAACTCACTGGCACTTGGCATGCACACATACAGATTAATGCACGTGCTTGGCTGTGGCCCATACGTATGTAATTGAATAGCGCGGTGTCCTGTTTTCATGTATTATTGAGGAGCTCGTTTAATTAGGAAAAAAATGAAAAGACTCATTAGAGATATGTTAATTAGCTTGGCTCGCTGCTCTCTGGAGAGAGCTGACACCAGCGCGCTGGGACGGAGGGAAAGACGGAGGCATGCAGGAAAGACGGGAGGAGGACACTGAGTCACAGCAGTCTGGTTCTACTCTCAGAGGTTCATTTCACTGCAACTACTTTCAAATCAAGTTTGCTACCATATTTTACTGTATTTTTCTGTATGTTGTTTTTTTTTTTCTTCTCTACTGCTGCTTCATTTCAACTCCTATAGATTTTTGTGAAAGCACTAAATGTGAAGATTGAGGCTGAGTTCAAAGTCTTTTAACTAATCAACAAAAGTATGTGGAGAGATGAGTGTTGAGCCCCCTAGAGCCTGCGCAACTGAAGCAGTTCCTTCTTTCGTCCTCTTTTATTTCCTTTCAAAGTGTTTTTCCCAAAGCACTCCTTTTGTCCACTCAATGAAAGTGCTTAGTTGGCAGTTTCTCTGATTTGATGTGGAGGGAATTGTGGCTGTGTGTGCACACGTTGGTGTGTGTTTGTGTGTGTCTTGGAGGGTAGTATGGGATCCTGACAGTTTGTGAAGGGTGCAGGGGAGGAGGCTGGGCAGCTAGTGGATTGGGTTTGGCTCTGGGCGGAGGGGTGGACAGACAGACGAGAAGGATGGAGAGGAAAGGTTTGGGTCTGGCCACTGAAGTGTGAAACTCTTATTTTGTGATTTGAAACATGAGTGAAATCAGTAATGAAATATGGTCGATAAAGGCCTCTCACACTTCCCAATGAAGTGCCCTGAGTGTGTGTATGTCTGTGCGTGTGTTTCTGGAAATGTGTTGTCATTTTTATTCTGAAGCAGTGGGGCGTTAGATGGAGGGAGGCAGTGGAGGAGAAGGAGAAGGGTGGGGGAGGGGGATTATCCACTTGAACTTACTGGTCTTTCTCTGTCCTCTCTGAAGTTTTTTTTTCTTTTCTTTTCTTTTTTTCATTTGTCTGCGTCCTGTCAGAGAGAGCTTTGTTTTATACACTTCCACACACATACTGTTTGTATATGTGAGTCAAATCGTACAAGACCCCAGCTCACTCACTTTTATATATGACTGCTGTCTTTCGCTGTGCACTTCCATAAAGTTCACCTCGGGTGTGCTCTACCTGGGTTCAAATCACACTTTAAGCAAGCGAGCTATTCATGTGAACATTAGCCAAGACCCCAGAGCCTTTTGCAATGATTCACAAAAGGATAATTAAATGGACAATTCTTAAGAAGCGCAACCAACTGAACAAGTGAATCATTTCCTTTCTTGCTTGCTTTCCATGAGCCAAGAAAACTAAGACTGGTTGTTTTTATAACACTGCTTCTTCGGTTTGTACATCGCAAATGTTCAATCTCTCACAGGATTTCAACTTCCGTTTGACTGGACAGTTGACGTATTAACGTATTTTTAAATGGAAAAAAAATAACCAAAGGCTTTAATAGAACTCAACCCTCCTCTTGCATGTTGGTATTTCTTTGTAGCAGCAGCAGCTCACACACATACACTGGTCACAGACGTAGACCGAAACATTACTCAGCAAAAATGTTTGAAGTTTGAAGCTGCAAGATGCCCGTATCATTCCCAACCCCACCTGGCTTCGCTCATCAGTTTCCCCCAGAGCAATGTGGCCCCTGGCCCTGCAGCAGATTAGCTGGAGGAGGGGTACTCACCACACACAATGGGGCCCTTTTATTTCCACTGGAGGCCTGGCCCTGAGTTCCAAACAACACTCTCAGCACAGTAGGCACTCCTTCTATTCCTCGTTTTCACTCAAATGGTTTTTCTTCTGCTTCTCTCTTTTCTCCCTTGTCCCCTACTCCACTGCACCCCCCCCCCCCAATACACCCCACCTAATTTTCTCCTCTCATTTCTTGGTGTGATGAGCACAGACAGGCTGTTTACCTGAGGGGCTGAAAGATGGAAGGAGTGATAGTGATGATAGCTAGTGAATAAACAAATCCTGAACCAGCAAGCATGTGGGGGGGTAGTTCACCTCCCGCCATTAAGTCCTTTACCCGTCAACAGGCAAGGCAGTGCTGACACACACGATTTTAAACACATGCCGCGTCAAAGAGGGAACATATTTCTGTCCTTTTCAAGCTACAGAGACGGGAGACAACTTTTTAAACACCTTTTAATGTGTATAAGAGAGCATATTAGGAAGATGCTGGTCTTCATACACCACAAGGTGTGTGTGTGTGTGTGTGTGTGTGTGTGTGTGTGTGTGTGTGTGTGTGTGTGTGTGTGTGTGTGTGTGTGTGTGTGTGTGTGTGTGTGTGTGTGTGTGTGTGTGTGTGTGTGTGTGTGTGTGTGTGTGTGTGTGTGTGTGTGTGTGTGTGTGTGTGTGTGTGTGTGTGTGTGACAGAGAGGCAGCCGTCACTTCCATGGTGAGGTGGTAATGCTCAGTGACAAGGATAAACAGCGCTGGGGTTTGCTCCTGCAGAGCAAGGGGGTGAGGAGGAGGAGGAGGACGTGGAGGAGGAGGAGGAGGAGGAGGTCTGTGTCAGCCCCTCTCTTCCTCCTGCTCTCCCCTTGTCATTTTTTCAATTATCCCTCTCTCCTGTGTGTCCCCATAGACCCAGAGGCAGGGCCTGCATCATTTAGACTGAGAGCCTGTTTAGATTCTGATTATAGCCTCTTTTCTTCTCACCACTTGCTGCCATCATACACACGCACGCACGCACGCACGCACGCACGCACGCACACACACACACATTTATACACACGTGCACCGGCTGCCCGCTTTTGAGGTGAATAATCAACGAAGTAAATGTACCTGCGTGTGAAGCTCAGGGGAGTGTTTATGGTCACTCTGGCCACTAGCTGTTGCGCTCTTAAAAAGTGTGTGTTTGCAAATTGCTTGTCATGCCCTCAAAAAGTGTGTTTATGTGTGAAAGAAAATTTTCTGAAACGTGCTTTTGTTTGCTTTAAATGCAATCATTTTGGTGCACGGGCATGCATTAAATCGCATGAGACAGTTAAGCCGGAGATGATGCAGTCATTTAACCAGCTTGTATCTGTGTAAACACAGTGATGAGCTGAGCTGGGCCTATTTCCCAGTAGCGCCGTGCTGGTTTTAATATCAGATAGCCATCCCTCTTCGCTGCCGAGGTTTCATCTGAGATGGAAAGTGGTGAAAGGCTTTCCTCCTTGTTAGAATGAAAAGTCATCAAGGGAGGAGAGGAGAGAGGGATGGAGCTTCATTGAAATGCAAGTTACATTCCCCCATTTCTCTCTCTTCACTCCTCTGGGACTTCATGCCTTTCTCCTCCTTCTCCTTCCCATCTTTCGGGCGCTTCTTCGCTCCCCCTCTTTCTTTGTTAATCAGTTAAACCCCCTCTTCAAACAACCCCTCTAATTACTCCTCAACTCTCTGTAAACGACAGGGCTGTCTCCTGCCTCTCCTCTCCTCCCTCCATCCCTCCCTCCCCCAGCTCCCTCTCTCCATGGCAGGGGCTGACCTCTGTCAGCCGGCTGACCCCTCCGCAGTGTGTCTCTGCCTGCGTGTGCTTGTATGTGTGTCCTCTAATGAGTGATTCTTGCATGTTAATGATATTGGCAACATCATAGCTTTTTCAAATCTTGGGTTTTATTAGTGGCCAGAAGTTCACGTTTATCGAACACCTACCGTGCAGCATCGTCTGTGTTCACACACATTTACCCACGTGTGTCCAGGCTGGCAACCTTTGCTGGAGCTCAAGGCTACGTGTTCTCCCTCCAAAAACCTGCTTGCTGGTTCCTTTCTTTCTCTGCGTGACTCTTCACGCACACGTCTCTATTTCCGAAGCATTATTTGCAATCTCCCTCCTTTTCTTCCTCAATGTGGAAGGAGCCCTTCCTTCTCCCCGTTTCTCATCTCGCCAATCCACTTGCTTCCCCCTTGCTTCACCTCTCTCTCACTAATCTACCACGCATCTCTCTCTTTTAAATTAACATGCAACATGAGGAAGGAAAAAAAAAAGAAAAAAAGAAAACGACGACAGCGGAAAAAAATTAAATGCATTTAATAAATGGCTGACTTCAAATCGCCCGGCTTTTCAGACTCTCCCTATTCACAGTCCAATGAAAGGGGAGAAATCATTCACCAGGAGAGACAAAGCCGAATGAAAATATAATTCTGCATTGTGAGACGCTTTTGTCCTGGCCCGTCAAATCGCTAATGGTGAGGCTTTTGTTTTGTGGCGGCGCTCTCAGGCTGGCGGTGTCGTATGGCGGTGGCAACGCATGCCCCATAATCACCACGCTTTGTGATATTAGATTATAGGGGCAATTAATGGCGTCAAACCTTAACTACTCAGCATTCAGCCTGACACGCACACACACACACACACACACACACACACACACACACACACACACACACGCACACACACACACACACACACACACACACATTACAGTATATTTACACTTGCACACACACACACACATTTGGTTCTGGCAACAGAGCGTCAGCCAACACACAGAAAGGTGCTATAACTCCAGTAATTATTACGCCTGTGACTTGAAAATGTCGATGGCGGTGTGTATAAAATAGAATGTATGATTTGTCAGGGAGGAAGAATGGGATGCACAAGAGCAATTAATTACAGCTTTTCATTTGGCAGCTTAGAATGACAAGGCCCAGCGGCGGGGGCAAGCTGGCATGACGCCAAGCTGCACCCATCACCGCCCCCATCTTGCTCGCGACTCCACCTCCCCCCGATCCCTCTTGCCTGTTCTTTTACCAACTGCCACAACACCACCCTTCCCTTTACTTCCTCCGCTCTGACTTCATCTTTTTTTTTTTTTTTCCTGTCCCCCAGCTTAAACAAACTGTTGCACCTTTATCTCCACATCCCAACTTGTTCATGGTCTATGGCCCATAACCACCTGTGCTTTCCTTTCCTTACCTTTTGTTCTATCATTTTGTGGGTATGTTAGGTCTAAGGCGTGTTAATTAGGGAAGCCCTGTTTGATGAAACCACAGACTGAATATAGGGGTTACTGACAGGCACACGAGCAGAGGGAGAAGACGGAAAATGGTAGAAGGAAGGAGGGAGAGGATGTGTGTTGAAGAAGGTGTTAGTGTTTATGATCAACCTTATTTACAAAATCAGCTCCTTACAGACTTGATTTACCAGTGAGAGCTCAGCACCTCTCGTCTGCCCTTCTCACCATCCCCTCAGGTGCGGAGGAGATAGACTGCTCTTAAATGAGCTTCACACGCAGCCACACACAGATGCACACAAACACAGAGTTTGAACATTTCGAGGAGCAAGTATAGATTGATGGGCAAATTCAGAGGCAGCCCACAGTGGTATCTCTCTGAAGTAGACATAACGGACATGTTGAGACACAATGCCTATTTGTATCCAGAAACCTGTATAGTTTATTGATGAGAAGGTAGTGAAGGAAGAGGTAGTCGTTACTCATTCTTTAAACAGGAAAAAAAATCTCAAACCCTGTCTCTCTCCTCCTCTCATTGTCTGAACTTCTCAGTCTCTTTATCCCTGTACTTAGTTTATCTATGAACTATTGTTGCTCCAACTGTTAATGAGTACAAAAGCATTTTGTCAGCAGTATTACGATCGTGGTTTGTCCTATTTTGTGTCTGCATATATACGTGTGCACGCACGCTCTGTTCTGATTTATGTTTGTCTTCAGTTTTACTGTGTTTGTATTCAGATTAGGATCTTTTGCACATCCTTGTGTACAATGCACGTGTGTCCACAGTGCTGCGAAATTCACCATGTTACTCTCTCAGTCCCCACACTTTCCCTGTCTGTCGCTGCCTGCAGCCCTATCTGATGAGATGCTTATCTCATCAGATATACACTTTGTTGTTCCCTTTTCTTAGCCAGGCTTGACTGTGTGGAAGCAGAATCGGAGGCCGTCGTAATCGCATGTTTATAAAGCCAGATAAGATTTTATATTTTGTAGGGGGATTTCATATCCACTCTTTTATCTGCCATTATCACTGCAAAAGAAATCACTTGCTTTGTGTAGAGAAGTGTCAACAATTTTAGTGTGTTCGCCTGTTCATCTTTGTATGATGTTGTCAGGTTTTTTTTGGGGGGGGGGGTTGTTGATTGACAGAATAAGGCAAAACACACCTCTCTCATTTCTTAAGGCCCCTTCATACTCTCCACAAGGCGCGCGTGCGCAGTGATGACAAAATCGTCATCCGCCCCTTTGCGCAGGGTGCGCTGCGGCTCCACTGCGGTCGAGCGCGCTCAGCCCAAATTTTGTGACCGCGCGACCTGTGCGCTGCCGACTGCGCATGCGTCAGGGCCTACTGGGTGCTTGTGTGAGGAGATCCTATGTCTCCCCGTCTGAACAACCACAAATTAAAAGCAAATAAAGAGCCAGACGGCTCAGAACTCCTGAAATGAAACCTAAACTACTTTAGGAAAGGTGGAGAACGCCGGGCAGCAGAAGTGGAGATTTTTTTTTGGGATCGTTGCGTTACGTTATGGAACTTTAACAGAGGTGAACTCAAGAGTGGAGTATGAATACAATCATGTGCGCACATGCGACCTGTGGAAGGTCTGCAGACGTACATTGCGCAAAGCATGAAGGGGCCTTTACCTGTCTATACCAGCAAAGTGCACAATCTCTATTCAGATTGTTTGTTGTGAGTTAAGTATTCAGTTGCAGGCAGAGTCATGCTTGAAGCTTGCTTTGCTGGCTGAGCTTTTTCACACAACGCTTAACCCACTGACTGAGTTGTCCTACTTTTGTGTGCTAATACCCAAATGTGTGCAACATTTAACAGATCTGTGTCCCCGTCTTTAGGTGCCTGTGTCCATGGCAATGATGAGTCCTCAGATGATCACTCCTCAACAGATGCAACAGATCCTGTCTCCTCCTCAGCTCCAAGCCCTGCTGCAGCAACAGCAAGCTCTCATGCTACAGCAGGTAACACACACACACACACACACACACACACACACACACACACACACACACACACACACACACACACACACACACACACACACACACACACCCACAGACAAATTAACACACATGTGCACTTGCACTTTGTTTGGACCCTGTCCCAGAATGGCAAGTTTAGATGTGTCTGTTTTAGTAGGCGCTGACACACGCTGGGCGTGATTGTATCTTATTCAATGCTCCTAGACCTTTGATGATAAACGCATCTCAACTCATACACATATTGTCATTTCGACTGCCTCATCTTCAGCATTGTTGCTCTACATGCTCCTACCTGCTGGGACTCATATGCACACCTACACACAGACGATTGTGCTTTTTTAGCAACAGCCAGTGAATCATAGTGATTCAAGAGTATGTGTGTTGTGCCCAGCAGCTGATAAAGGAGTTGCCATGTCAACAAAAACCGGTAAACACTCTTCACCCCGAACAGATTTGTCAAACACTCAGTCACGCCAACCCATGACCTCCTACTAACACAGGTAAAAAGCACATACCACCTTGTAAAGGCTGTGAAGACGACTGTTTGCAGTGAGGGGATAGAGAAGTAATTGCATAGTAGGGAATGTCTCCAAAACATGAACATACACACTCAGGCAAGGCCAGGGCATACAGTAGATTTAATAAGGAGCACTTGCTTTAGGCAAGTATAAATTGCAGAGCGAAGATCTGACAACACGTATCATAATGGAAATGTGAAATGTGCTGGCTTTCTGGAAACAGACATGCAGATGGCTAAGAACCTCTTCACCAGCTCTTTTTTTCTACAACAAGAAAAAAGAAAACGGGGGGGAAAGGGGGTTGATAATGCATACTCACTCACTGCACCGCTAATAAAACCACCGAGTTTAACATTGCTCTCCCACTTAATTAACCACAGTATGGACTACGCACTTAGGGTATATCTGCAAATCAGGCACTTTTGCACACAGAAAGACGGGCGAGCGCACATGCACACACACACGCACACGCACACGCACACACACACACACACACACACACACACACACACACACACACACACACACACACACACACACACACACACACACACACACACACACACACACACACACAGAACAACCAACCAACATATCACTCATTGGAGCATTAAATTTCATATCCGCATGGCAGTGGTGCATTGTGTAAGAGTGTGTGAGTAAGTTTAACAGCTCGCTGCTACAAAGCAATATTGTGTTTGCACAGGCACTGCGTGCCTGCGTGTGTGTGTGTGTGTGGGTGTGTGCACATGTATGCCTGTTCTAACCTTTAAGTTTCTTCTAACCTTTACTTTACTTATGCTACAACTGCCTTTCTTTCTTGGTGTGTTCACTAAAGTCAAGGTCATGGTAATAGGCTAGAGAGGTGAGTGCCTCACTTACACATACTCTTAATGCACAGAGCCACTGAATCAAATCATTAAAAAGACCTTAATTATCACTTAATTATTCCCTCAACTCACCACTCTCCAGCCAAGTGTGTGTGTGTGTGTGTGTGTGTGTGTGTGTGTGTGTGTGTGTGTGTGTGTGTGTGTGTGTGTGTGTGTGTGTGTGTGTGTGTGTGTGTGTGTGTGTGTGTGTGTGTGTGTGTGTGTGTGTGTGTGTGTGTGTGTGTGTGTGTGTGTGTGTGCTTGCATATGCATTTGTCTGTGTGATTAGGAGGTGATCAGGGCTAGTGACGCGGAACAGAGAGATTAACTCCGCCTAAGGAGCGATAAAATAGAGGAAAGACAGATGGAAAAGAAAGAAAGAGCAGCAAGAAGGAATGAGTTCTGCATTTAAAATAAATTAAGGACAAGGAGGAACGTCATAGGAGGAATGCATGAAGAAAATTATGCAAAAATGAAACTATGGCAAGTATTAGATTAACACTGGAAAATGTAAAACAGCTTTGCACAAAGGACCATTACATTGCGTGGTGTGTGTGTGTGTGTGTGTGTGTGTGTGTGTGTGTGTGTGTGTGTGTGTGTGTGTGTGTGTGTGTGTGTGTGTGTGTGTGTGTGTGTGTGTGTGTGTGTGTGTGTGTGTGTGTGTGTGTGTAGGGTGGGCATTGGTGTGTGGTGTGTGGTGTGTTCAGTGTAGGGTCAGATGGATGAGAGACTGAAGCAACTGCTGTGCTGTGAAGTCATTCTCTGCTGAAAAGCCTCTTTGAACATTTGATGCACCATGAAACAAAGACAAACTGCAGACGGACACACGTACAAGCTGTTCTCAAGAGAGTAACCCTCCATGCGTGCTTGCGCGCACACACACACACACACACACACACACATACACACACACACACACACACACACACACACACACACACACACACACACACACACGGACTGTGGTCAGTGTAAGTTTTCCTGTCTGCCTTGCTCTCCTCACAGCTAGATTGTAATCTTAATGGAGTTCCTCTGGCAAATTAATAATTACTAACTCAAACAAACAGACAAACTGTGGCCAGTCAGAGGGAAGTGTGTGTATTCCTGCAAAAAAAAAAAAAAATGCAATTTATGAACATGGACTCTATTTGAGTGAGTTTCCACAATTTCCAGTTTGTGGTACTTTTGTTCATTTCTGGAATTAGTTGTGACGTTACATAAGAGGTAATTACAAGAAAAATGAAGAAACTTCTCTGAAGTATCACTTTCAAACCCAAGTCCATCATTCTGTTACATTGCCAAAGGAGGGGCCACCTATAAGAAGCACATGTCGCCCTCGGGCGCTTTCTCTTATCTACACATAGTTTAAAAACTGCTCACTTAAGATTTACTGAGTCAAAAGCTTTCGCTGTAAAGTTGTAGGTGCATGCATACTCATACATATAGAGCAGGTGTACAGCAAATACAGCAGAAGCTGCCCACAGCAATATATCCTTATGCATTTTTGTCTGTAGGACTGGAATCGTCCTGTTCAGTCTTGCACACTCTTGTGTGGAAAAAGCATGTGCCTGGAAAAAGCATGTGCCTGCAACCAGCACTGCTCTTTAGGTCTACTCGTGTATTTTTTCAGTTCTTTTCAGCTTCTTCTTCACGATATTAGGGTGGGCTTGCATGGAGGTATATTTCTGCTCTGTTGCTCGTGTATCTCTCTGCATTGAGCCACACCTAACTCATACTTTACCCAGTTAAAGCTCAGTGATACACACAGCAGATTATAGTCACCGTAAACATACGCAATCATCTCGCCATACAACACTATTGCAGCCAGCTGAAATACTTCAGCAGTCTTTGTCATCTCTGTGTTTGCACTTTGTGTGCAGTTTGTCAATAAAGCCCACACCACCACAACAATGAACCAAGGAATTCACTGAAAGGAATCCAAAGAAACGGCTTTCCTTGAGATTCCTGTTCAGCTTAAGGTATCTGACTATAGTGAGCACACTGTTGGGAAAACTAGCATTGTTGAGGCTGATACAAAGTGTGTTGTGACTTGGTCGCCTCATATTTCTTAACACCCCCCCCCCCCCCCTTCCCCCTCCTCCTTCTCATCACCCTTCCTCCCCCTGTTCTGTGTCTGTCTCTAGTTACAGGAGTACTACAAGAAGCAGCAGGAGCAGTTACATCTTCAGCTTCTGACTCAGCAGCAGCAGCAGCAGCAGCAACAGCAGCAGCAGCAGCAGCAGCAGCAGCAGCAGCAGCAGCAGCAGCAGCAACAGCAGGCCGGGAAGCAAGCTGCGAAAGAGGTGAACATAACGGAGTACACACTCACTCAGCTCAAGTAGGCTCTGAAGTACACAAGTGCCCTTAAATGCAGTAAAAGTGGTTGACATGGGAGTAAGCAGAAGAAAAAAAAAATCACATAAAGGATGTAATGTATAGACTGTAGCTACATATAGTACAGTAGCTTTCTTCCTCTATCCCTGATCCTGTCCTCCTGTGTCAAGTTAACTGTAGTGTGCACAATCTGGTCTCAAAAAAAGGATTAGTGACTCCAGCAGCATGCCATGTGGAGGGAGTGGAGGAGTGCTGCGCTGAGCCACGGGTTATGCAGCCAAACTATTCATTTGCATGCCTTGAGCTCCAAGACTGAAGGGAAATCTCTCTGTGGGAGGGGTTTGCCATTCCTTTAATTGGCAATTAACCCCGCCAACACTCGAAGCCCTCCTCTGCTTTCTTTCTCTCTCCAACCACACAATTATGTGCCAAGTTTACCACAGCTGTGGTACAGTATGATAGCAGAGGACCACATCAGGACACAACACATGGATCAGAACTGATTAAATAGGTTTACTGTCATCACTGTAGTCATGAGAGCTTGTGTGCTTCTTTACATACCGTATGTGATGTGTGAATTATGATAGTCAAAATGGAACCTGCAGAAGACAGACTTAAGGAGGAAGACCGCATGAGATTTTTTTTTTTCTGATCAATGCATGAGGAGACACATCCTAGTTTTCTTTCCTCATCCCCCTCTCCCAGTGGGCAGAGCCCCCCGCCCCGCAAACTCCTCGCCGACAGCGGTCAACCAACTCGACCGTGACCAAAGCAAACCAGTTGTGGTTGACTCGCATGTTGAGAGGGTGTCTGAATCGCTCTCCCTTTCTCCCTCCGCTCTGCCACTGTCCCAGTTTTCAGGTTTGTTGTCCTGTAACAACTAGACAAGTGCAAACACTGGTCATACAGCCACACATACACGCAGAGAGAGATGCTTGATGTGTGCCGGTTCACTGCACAAACACAAACACCTGGGGGAATATGCCTCCCCACAGAGCTGCATGCAACTAATATGACTAAGGACGTTTCCAACAGTCACAGTTATTCAGCTGTTGTGAGGCATCACTCACAGCGACAACAGCTTTTTAGTCATGTCCTTCATTTCCCGGCAACTGACAGGGCTTTTGCATTTTTCTTTTGGCTGTGTGATTTTTTGCAATACTATTAGTTTGCTGGATTGCGGATTTGAATTGCCCTACCTTGAGCAAATGTAAGAAAGAAACAGGAGACAAAGAAAAGAGTTGAAGAAGGAGGAAGAATAAAATCTCAGATTTTCTTGCTGGGGTATTCGTGCACTAGTCCCTTTGACTTTTTGCCCTTTTCACTCTCTTCTTCTATCCCCCCTTCACTTTCTTGTCTGCATGGAAGTGATGCGTTGAAAGAAAGACTGAGTGAGTGAGCGTGTGTGTTAAATTTGTGTTTTGTGTGTCGCCGGAGCATTTGAGACTGGTCAGGAGTCAGCTTAATGAAGTGATTCTGACCATCACAAGAGATGCATGCTGGTGTGTGTGTATCTGTGGGCGTCCATCTACAGTGTGTGTGTGTCCATCTTCTGAGTGTCTTTTTGTGTGTGTGTGCGCGTGTGTGTGCGTCCTTGTGACTGGCAGGCTCAGACAGTGTGTGATGTGCTCATAAATCACATTGACAGCCTGTTACTGCGCTAGCTTTGGCCACTCAGCCACAGCTAATGTAAACAGAACACAGGCACACATCCACACACACACAATGTGTGTTTTAAAGAACCATAGCCATATCTCAGGAGGGAATAGGAGACAGAGGAGGGAGTGGAAGAAATAAAATGGACAGACAAGTAGAAAAGAAGGGGCAGGAGGGCCGGGGGAAAAAAGGAAAATGAGCAGGAGGGAACAGTTCAGTCAGGACATTCTGATCTTGATAAACCATTTATTGCAACTAATGAGAATTTGGCAACTCACTTCAAAGAACTGAACTATGCAAGCATGACACAGATTTTACGTCTTGCGTTTGACAAAGCCAAAAAGATGGACGGCGTCCAATTACACAGAGTTACAATACAACAAATGCATGTCTTCCTAAAGCAACTAAAGTAAAATGCTGGAGACATCTAATGATTGGAAACCGCACAAGCGGACTTGTGATCGCTGTTGCTCTGTTTGTAATGACCAAACATGTTCAGGAAAACTCATGAGGATTTTACTGTAGTTTTTGAATTGTCACATAAATCTGATTGTTTCTGTAACTGGCTGGCAGATTTATTCCCAGTTCCTACGGTCCCATCTATAACATTAATACGCAGGAATCCGGAGCATGTTTACTCTGCAAGCGAAATGTTACGTCCACACATTTGAACATGCGAGAGCAACAATCAGTTGATCAATTAAGATGTGACAGTAAATGAAAGGAAAACACAGGAATTCCTTGGAATGATCAAACAACCAATTACATGGCAAAAGGTGTTTTTTTTTCCTTCTCCTTTTATAAACCCATGTAAAGACACACACACAGAACCCACACACTACTTTTCCCCAAGCTCCACGTCTGAAAGGAAATGACCTATTTGCCCTTCCTGTGAGTTCTTCTTTGTTCAAAGAGTTTCAGGCTGCCACTTTCTCACACACACACACACACACACACACACACACACACACACACACACACACACACACACACACACACACACACACACACACGCACAGAAAATGAGCAGTCGTATTTATTTATTTTTCCCTTCCACTAGTTATCTGCGAGAGATAAAGACCTTCTCTCCCAGGGGTTAGTTGGGGGGTTGAACTTCAAATAGCTCAGCACGGACCAGGTCTGCCTCAGACTGGGAGAGCAGGAAAGGGGACATTTATCACTGTAATACACACCAACATTATCGTAACACGCCATGTTCTCCTTCACTCCTCTTTTAACCTCCCTCTGTCCCTTTGCCCCTTCTGCACCTCCTTTGAGTCCTCACAGCTTGGCATCAGGCCCTCTTTCTTTTGGTACATGCCAAATTTCATATCTCTTTAGTTCTCGCTTAAGTCTTTAGCCTCAGTTGACCTTTACGTCAACCTTATATTTATCTGGTGCTTTATTCTTGAATAAATTGAGACAGAATGATGCGATAGGTTAAGCAGACACACTGACAAACTTGTTTGCAAAAAGAGTTTCTTTTCTGCTGTAAAAAATAAAGCTGCGATAATATTTGTTTTATATCGGGTATTCAATTTAAATATACTACTGTAGGAAGTCACACATTTTCTTTAGGGGTTTTAAATAAAAGCCAATGTGAAAATATTGTGGTTTGGTGTACACCACTAAATGATTGGACTTTTCTGCGCAAAGCAAAAGGTCTTTTAGCTGAAGGTCTGTTCATACAAATTGAAATGGTTCAGATTTACCTGATCATGTATTTTTGATTAAAATTGTGGTCTTGAGTTTGGATAACAGACCGCCAAACAAACTAAGTGTTCTGATTGTGAGTCTTTGGCGGTCATGGTTTAGAAATCCACAAGGATGTCATTGACTTCACAAATTGTGACTTGACGAAATTAAATGGTTTTAACTTTTCCCCTGAGTCATATCCATGTAGCGCCACGTCACATATAGCATAAAAACATGATCTAACGTCTCTCTGTCTTCGTGTTCTTGGTATTATCTTGCAAACAGCAGTTGGGCAGTAAGCAGCTGGCCTTCCAGCAGCAGCTGATTCAGATGCAGCAGCTTCAGCAGCAGCACATCCTCAACCTCCAGAGACAAGGCCTGGTCCCACTGCAGCCCACCGCTGCCATGCAGTCTCTGCAGCAAGGTATGTGCACACGCTGTACAGCACAGGCATCCTTACAAACCTACAAGTGCGCGCGCACGCACACACACACACACACACACACACACACACACACACACACACACACACACACACACACACACACACACACACACACACACACACACACACACAGGCCTGAATCCAGTGCTGTCTGTGAAGCCTGTTAAGTTAATCAGCCTATAAAAGATAAAAGAAAACGTGATTGGTGGGTTTGTGGAAAGTACTCATTTGGATAATAGGTAAAATATGCCACTAAGCCTCCTGCTTAGAGATGTGTGCATATGCCTGGGCGAATGTGCTCATGCATGTGTGTGTACTTGAGATTAACCAGACACAAGTACATCATCGTTTTGCTATTGCTGTGCCCACTGGATTTGGTTTCTGTTTCTATGTGTAACTTCTCCTGCAGTAACTTCTCCCCCTTAATTTTGTCAGCAGAGTTTTAGGAGGATAAATTTTGACTGGCCCGCCCCAAGTTAACATGCGTATGTGTGTGCCTCTCTTTACACTTCTGTCTGAACACTTGCCGAGCAACGCATAGCACATACACACAGGCACACGCACAAACAGTATCTCAAAGGGAATGCTTTAGGGGCTCTAAAGTGGCCGTAACATTGCTAAAGCGCTGACTGAGTTGACCAAACAGACCGGTTTCCTTCCCGCTGTCTGATCCCAGATCCCTCGCCCTCTTTTTTTTCTCTCTCTTAGGCAAAGTCACATGTACTCACACAGAAACACACACACACACACACACACACACACACACACACACACACACACACACACACACACACACACACACACACACACACACACACACACACACACACACACACACTCATACGCAGTTGAAATAAACTCAATCATAATAATCACATTTTGAGAAAGTTTGATTCCAAAAAGTTTACCGACGAATTTACAAGTTTTCGAAGAGGTTGAACAGAAAAACAAAAACAACTTGATTCAAATGAAAAGACAGAGGCTACACTTTTCTTAGGAAAGTGTAAGTTTTCAGACAGTTGAACTTCGGCATCTCTGTGTCTTTCCTTCCCTCCGTATCAGACTGGAATTTCCCTGCAGTGTGAAAGAGCTGCTCCATTGTGACGGCTCAGCCAGGCGTGAGCTCGAGCATTCCTCTGACCAGCCAGGCCACACAAACACACAAACACACATGCATAAACACTCACACCTACACACACAAATGCACGCACTGTTGCCCCGCCTCAAAGAGCTGTTGTTTGGTGCTGTGGTGGGTGGGGGTGGCATGAGGGGTCCTTTAATGGCCTCTGTTTTTTTGTGTGTCTGCAGTAAGATGGAGGCATTTTGGAGACCTCTCTTATGATGAAACCCACCGAGTGCATCTATATATTTTTAATCCAAAAGTTTTTTTATGAGCAGTTTTAGGACTTCCTATAACTTTTATACAGATGAGTTTGTTTAATTTATATCTAGAGTTTATCATTTCAGGTTGCATTCGAACATGTCTGCATTCGTCCACTTGTGTTAAATATAACCCCAATAATCACAAAATCACAATCAGTAAATATAAAACGTTTAAAGCTAATACTGTTGGCACGAGGGCTCTCATCTGAAATGCTTTTCCCCCCCCAAAATTTCCTAATGAATGCGCACAAAATTGTCAATTTCTTTTGTTTAAAAATCGTTCAGCTTTCATTTGCTTTCAACCTAATATCTACCTTGAAACTCTTGGCATACTGCCGTCTTTGACTGGAAATCCCTTTCTCTCTGGAGTTACATATTAATTGTTTTTTAATTCACTAGATTTGTACAGTATGAGCAGCTTTATGAAAGACTCTTTACCGACTTTACACTTTCACTCCCCTTGTTTGCAGATTTGGTCAGGCTTTTCGGATAATACATGCTCATACTCTCACATACACATAAATCTATACACAGACCACCTCATTTTTCCAGAGTGAGAACTTTTGTTTTGGCGGGACCGCAAAAGAATGCAGACAAAGCAGACATAATATTTGGATTGCTGCGAGGTCCCTCTATGCGTATGTGCAGATGTGTGTGTGTGTGTGTGTGTGTGTGTGTGTGTGTGTGTGTGTGTGTGTGTGTGTGTGTGTGTGTGTGTGTGTGTGTGTGTGTGTGTGTGTGTGTGTGTGTGTGTGTGTGTGTGTGTGTGTGTGTGTGTGTGTGTGTGTGTGTGTGTGCACGCACATGTTAACATCCATTGGAGTTGGCTGTGGCATTTTAGGCGTCTCTCTCAGTGTGAAATTGGAGAAGAAATAACAAAGCTGTGACTAGAAATGAGCTCCAAGTGTGCACCCACCCTGTTCACACAAATAGTGTTTGTGACGAGAGCAGTGGTGCTGGTGGACAGTAGCAGTTGACAATAAAGTTTAGAAAAGTGATGAGGAAGAGTGGCTATCTGAAAGGATAACATATACATGCGAAAATCAACTTCTGGCTTGTTTTCCTCTCTTAACCACCCCTCCAAACCGCAGGGGCTGTAACAGGAGCATGTGTGTTTTATGTGGATCAGACTAATTAGTTGCAGCTATCTGTGACTCCAGTTTCTAAGTGTGTCTGCATGTGGGTGACGTCTGATTTATAGTTGACCACGTTTCCTTCGGTGTCATGTAAATGTGTTAAAACTGCCCAGAAAATGGGAAATTGATGTGTAAGTAATGTGAGGTAATCATGTGATGTTCTCTGCAGCGATGTGCCCGTCAGACCTCCAACAGCTCTGGAAGGAGGTATCAGGCGTGCCGAGCAGTGAGGAGGCCCTGAAACAGGCCGAGGGCCTGGACTTGAGCACCAATAGCTCTAATTCTACCTCAGCCTTCCCCAAAGCTCCCAGTGCTCACATTCCACTGCACAGCCTGCCCAATGGACAGAGCCACACCCCAAAGAGAGACAGGTACAGTGAGACAGTAATCCAGACCTGCCAACATTTCCTTCCCATATTGTGACGTTACGTCTGTCCTCTGTGTCACTTATGTTCTCTCTCTTTCAAACATTCTCACTATATTGTGTTTGTAATTTTCTTGACTCAAAGTGTTTCGCTTTTCAGTGAAGCAGACACAAACACAGTTATAACACGTGCAGCATTTCACACATCACCAGAGTGTAAATGTCTCTCAGCTCATTTGATAGGACTTGTGTTGGGTTCAGTATGTTCTGCCAGTAGACTGTCAACCACATGTCAGCATGGTATAGAGGAGATGTGAGGAGAAGGAGAGGATGGAGGAATGAGGGGAAGAGAGGTGGAAAAAACACGGTGGACGTCTGAATGTACTTCAGAGATCAATTCGGTATTACAGAGTGGGCATTAGCAAGGATGCATTTGCCGGGTGTATTTGTTCCACACGTCATCATACAAGGACTGTGTTGCCCCATGGCTGTGTTGGCTCATGAGCTTCTCTCCATCTTTAAGAGCCAGACTGTTTGAGTGGATATCCTCCTTCACCAAGGCAGACAGCGGAGATGACCATGTACCACTTTACTCCAAAGGCAGTCAACCCCCCAGCAGCCAGTAAGTAGCATAATCACGTACACACACACACACACACACACACACACACACACACACACACACACACACACACACACACACACACACACACACTCGTGTGGACAAGAAAGAAAGTATTGCGAAGTGGTTTTAAATGTCCTGTAGCTCTGATTCAGTGCTTGCACTCCGGGCACCTCAAACTCTGTTCTCTAACCCGATATTGAAGGGAGTGAAAAACTGCTGGAAGTGTTCATTAAAAAAAGGTCCTATTAGTTCACTGAATATGTCATGTGCTGTTATTCTAAAACTACTACAATGTGTGCAGGTTGGCTGAGAAGTTCACCAAGGGGGTAGTAGCAGAGTGTGTTAGCCTGCTAAGCTAATGCATGGCTGATGTGGAGGAGAATGTGGTTGCCAACAGTTTGTCATGTCTGCTGTCTGAGCTGCTTCTGAGTTGACTTAACCACAGCCAGCATACACACATGCACACAACATACACCCCAACCTCAGCCTGCACATATGATCGGGAAGAGGCAAAGAGAAAAAGAGAGCGAAAGAGAGAGAGAGACATGTTTCCATCTGCAAGACAAATGGTTTTTGTTAGACAACCTTCTGATGTTGATTTGGGAGAATCCCCATTCCAGTCCGTGCACACCCACACACACACGCGCGCTCACACACACACACACACACAAGCGTGCATGCACAAAGACACATAGAAATACACACGTACACAGTCGTGTAAATATATGTGGAGACAGCAGTCGCCGGCGAAGGTCCAGGTCTGAACCACATCTGCTACTGGACCTGCCACACACACATGCACAGATACAGTTATTTTGCCCCAAGTCCAAACCAAACCTGGCCTAGTCTTTCATCGTCAAACACACATACAAATACATGCACACTCATAAATATGAACTGATACACACACAAAAACACACAGAAAAGCTCACCACAAAAGAACAACCAGCACATGACGGCAACCGCCGCCAATCAGTCATGGCTGGTTGGTCCTGTGCCGGCTCTGTGTCAACTTCTGAAACATTAGAACTCACATCGACACTAGGACGTGCGCACACACACACACACACACACACACACACACACACACACACACACACACACACACACACACACACACACACCATTGACAGAAATACAGGTCATAGACTTCAAAATGTGACTTTGAGGTTGCTGGACCAATTCCCTTGTTTGCCTGGCTTCTGTAACTGACCCCACTCTGCTCTATCCTCCTCTCTCTCCACTTGGCATCATGAACTAGGCAAACTAATGACTGCTAACCAGATTCAGATGGCTGGATTGATGCTGCTACTGTGCTTGGTGTTTTAGTTATTTATTTTTTGTTGTTTCATGTGTCTTTGTGCTAAAGTGTGGCATATCATTTATTTGCCATTATTCCAATAAAGCTTTTCGACTTTGATTCTTTTTAAAAATGTCTTGCTGTTCTGTTCGTTTTGCTTCGACCACAACTGCGGTGACATCTCTATAAATGCACAAATGCCTGTTCCTGATTGAGTGACTCAGGGAACACTATTGGTTGGCCGGATGCAATGATTTTCTGTATATGTTTCAAATTAAAAGTCCTTGTTTGAAAATTAAAAGCTCTCCGGTGTTTCATACAGAGTGCCAGGTTTTGACCCAGTCTTGTTGTGTGTCACTCTCTCCACAGTCATGAGGAGCATGCTGGCTCTCATCCCCTCTACGGCCATGGAGAGTGCAAGTGGCCGGGCTGTGAAGCACTGTGTGAGGACATGGGACAGTTCATCAAGTAAGTCAACAGCCGCCTACAAATGTTGTGAAATAGTTGTAAATACAACAATGAAGAAGAGGCTCACCATCTCAAGAGTCAGATTTTGACTACATGACTGTTGCAAGTTTTGGGTGATAATTTGTAAATATGCAATGTTTGATACGGACATGTTTTCTGGTCTCAACTGCTTGTGCCAACAGTATAAGCAGCAGCAAAACGTGAAGCTTATCGAGTAATGTACATGTCATTCACGTACATCACCGGAGTTCTGCTTTTCCTGACTAATTCATCTCTTGCAGTCTGTTACATCACATTAGCACTGAGGCTCATACATGCATGAAAACACACCGGTATAAACATTCACTTGTCCTGTGGGTGAATTCTTTGTTTTCGAAAGATTGGCTGGGCTAATTTTCCAACAGATCCCTCCAGGTCTGTGATTTTTTTCAACTATTTTATCTTTTATTAGCTGTATATTTTTTATCCTTTTTTTTTTTTTTTTTTTTTTTTTTTAAACACAGAGACCAAAGTAGTCCACAAAGATGTTTATTGTTTGGATTTCACACAAAGTCCTTTCTTCTTCATTTAGTAGGCGATTTTACTTTTTCTCGTTACACATTTTGTATTCGAGCAGCTTCTTTCTCAGCCCTCTCAGTCTCCCTCTCCTTATTTCTATTTACTTTCACTCCTCCCACCATACACTTTTGATTTGCCGGTTTGGAGTCACAGTGTGATGCTGATGTAGTGTCTGGCCTTGACATTTTTCTGCCTCTTTTTCCTGTGTCAAACACACAAGCACAAGCACAGTGGACTTCCCCGTGGCGCTGTGGTGACTAACGAAGGCTTCACAAGCCTCTAATGAAGCCCTAAATAAACTCACAGTCATTATCGATGTGGAACTCTTAGCTATTTGAACAGTAGAGATATTAATAAGCCAGAGTGATGAAATACGTATTCACACAAACACACAGACACAATCACAGACGTGTGCGCAGTGATTGTGATGGCATCGGACAGTCAGATCAAAGCTCGCAGGCAGGCTGGGAAAGTTTGGAGAGGAAAGCTGTTGTTTGGTGTCTCATTTCACATAGCCCCAGGGCAGATGGAAGGAGAGCAAGAGATTGTGTGTGTGTGTGTGTGTGTGTGTGTGTGTGTGTGTGTGTGTGTGTGTGTGTGTGTGTGTGTGTGTGTGTGTGCGTGTGCGTGTGCGTGTGCGTGTGCGCGTGCGCGTGCGCGTGTGCGCGCGCGTGTGTGTGTGCGTTTAAAAGAGCAAGATGAAAAAAAATATATAAAGGCAGCGACAGATAGTGTTGTCAGTCCAGCAGTGCGCTCCCTTCCAGCAAGCCTTAGTCATCGCCCCAGGAGGGAAAAGGGTAGAGCAAGAAGAACTAAGAAGGGGGGCACTCCACTATTTCAGGTCTTTCTTCTCCTCTCTTGTCTCTCTTCCCACCTCCCCTCCCTCCTTCTCCCTGTATTCTGGTATAATACTCTGGCTGTGGTCGGTGAAGCTGTAATGTGGGTTAAAGCCTTGTCTGCCAGCACTCAGAGGAGTAAACAGAGCCTCATTGTCGGGACACATAGAAGAAAAAAAAACCTGCTACTGTTTATGGCCCGACTATGCAGGGAGGGAGGGTTTTGGGGGCAGATTCAGTTGAAATGAGTGTGAATCATAGGCATTTGGGGAGTTGCGGGGGAAGAAGAGTGGGAAGGGGAGAGTGGACAGAAGTGTAAGTGACGAAGAGAGAGGGGGCTTCACAGAGAATGAGTGCGAGAAAGAGAGGGAGATGGGTGAGATCATGTTTTTGTTATTATTATCGTGCACTTGTGTTGAGCCATCTATCTGCCTAGATTAGCCATGCCATGACATCATTGTTTTTGTTTCATTTCTGGTCTTTGCTTGAGATTGCCCAACTTTTGACTGTTGAAAACACACACACACACACACACACACACACACACACACACACACACACACACACACACACACACACAATTGTGATCACATAACATACATTCAAACATTTTCACAATAAACAAATCATAGAAGTGGCTTATGTATGAGCTTATAAGGATATGAGATATCACACTCTAACCATGGCCTGTAGAAGAAGGCGTGCGCACACACACACACACACACACACACACACACACACACACACACACACACACACACACACACACACACACACTGCAGCAACCTGTGAATAACCTTGGTGATGACGGAGAGGAGCGAAAGGGCTGGTGGAAGAGATAGAGGGAGGGGCACACTGGGAAAGATCAGAAGGTCCCAGGTCCTCCCACATTTGAGGAAACAAACAGCGCCACCATTCCCACATACACACACGCAGCCAGGCTTGCGCACACACATACATAGCCATGTTAATAAGTGGAGTGGAGCTAACAAAAAGTCTTAAGATAAGGCTTTGTGCGATAACACATGAGCTCATATCCAGGTGGTTGTCTTGGATTATGGCTCACTGAGTCCCAATGAAGTATACACACACAAAACACAGCTGCTGCGTTCTTCTCTAGACAAAATAAACTTCCAAGACTATGATTTATTTTTTTAGCACTAAAACAGCTCAGTTTAAACATAAGAGCTGAGTTTGGTTACTTCATCACCGAGGACCTGTGAATTGATTTAGGATTAATCCTACTGACTTAGGAATCTTTATTAAATTGGGACTAACAGTGCTTTGATCTTGATACCTTGTGTTTGTAGATCTCAATTTAGTTCCCAGAAACGAGGGAATACTGATCCCTTTGCATTTCCCATCTCCTCCAGGCACTTGAACAATGAGCACGCCCTAGATGACCGCAGCACTGCTCAGTGCCGAGTCCAGATGCAGGTGGTTCAGCAGCTGGAGATACAGGTGAGTCACACACAAATGCACACTTATGTTACGAGTACACACACTTAATTTTCATTTGCTCACAAACAAAGTAATGAAGACTGTTTCTGCCTGTCAATGGCAGTAACTTGTCTCAGGCAGGGCAGGGTTTATGGAGAGCAGTGGAGCTTGTAATTTAAAAGGAGCAGTCAGCAGGGAAGCTGCCATCGCTGCTCCAATTATAAAGCTTCTCTGGTCACCAGTAAGAGAAAGTGAGGCTGAGAGGGGAGGAGGGAGAGAAAAGAAAAGAGAGACACAAGCTAGAGAGCGGAAGACCAGGCTGCAAGGAGTCTCTTGTTCTCAAAGTGGTTCATGCACGCAATGCTCTTGAAACATCTGAATGCTTCGGCAAAAGTAAAACAACAGTGGGGAAAAAGTGAATTGCTGCTCTCAAACAGTACTGTATGTAAAGAAAAAAGTTCCAAACAAAGTGATACAAGGGAAAACACAAAGGCTGTCTCCTCACACAGTCCTCACACCCACTGCATCACTGTGTATTTGTCCACGATGGTGCGGGGGCGGGGGGTGGCCAGCATTAGGGTGAGCTTTTGTGTTTGGCCGTGGTAGTAAACAGCGTTTAGCTGAGCCCCTGAAGCCACCACCAGGGAACGCAAAGTGACAGAGAGGCAGCTGGTGTCACATCACATCAGGACAGCCGTCTCTCTCCCCATGACATGTCACTTCATCCCTCCGCACTCCACAGGCAGCCCACTGCTCTGCCCTTTTATACACACAGATGCAGGACAGGAGCTGTGCTCAAAATCTCATGGCTGCACACTGACACACTTTGCTGCTGTGTGTGAGTATGGAAATGATGTGCGCGGGCTCGATGTAGTTCCATTATACCTGGAGGCTACACGTGGATGTTTGTGTACTCATGTTCGCACACACTCACACACACACACACACACACATACAGGGTTCAGTGTTCCCACGGGCTGGAGCATCGCCTATTAAACAGCTGTTAACAAAGTCAAATGGGGACGAGTGTGTCTGCAGGCTAGTGTAAGTGAGTACGAGAGCTCCGGGTGCTAGAGAGGCGTCCTCTTGTATTTGTCTCTGTGCATGAGGTGTAATTGCCATTGTAATTCTGTGTCAATACCACACAATATCAATCTAATGGCTGGAATATAGGATAGCATGTATTTCATAGTGGTATCCACTCTAATGTGTGTTTTTTTGTGTGTGTGTGTGTGTGTGTGTGTGTGTGCGTGTCTGTTTTATAGCTGGCAAAAGAGAGCGAGCGACTCCAGGCCATGATGACCCACCTGCACATGCGCCCCTCAGAGCCAAAGCCTTTTAACCAACCTGTAAGTAGACGTTTGCAGCCCAGAGTCACATTGTGTTCACCTTCTGACCCCAAACCTTTACTCTTCCCTCTAAACACCATTAACTTTTTTCCACCGCTGTCCTTCTCGGGACTTCACGTGCCTCTGATTCTCTCTCGCTTGGTATTCACGCCCTCTATTGACCAACGAGGGTTATTCATAAATCGGAAGGCCTATTTTTTCTATTACTTTTACTCCTTTTTTACTTTCTTGGAACTTCCCATGATGCTGGTTTATATCCAAGAAAACTACGCTGTCCTAATTCTACAATGTAATGGGTTGCTGTTTTTCACATATCCAGACTATCCGATATGAATTCCCTCCATTTGTGCTTACGGTCCGTCTGCTCATCAATGAAAGAGAAGAGCCAAAACAGTCACTCACAGTCATACGAGTGTGCCAACAAATGGGACCTAAATTTGATGTAGTGTCAGTGTGTCTCTACATGCTTGTGTGTGTGTCCACGCTGCTTGGTGAGGTTGTTATTAGGTATCTAATGAATATTTCATTATTCAGATTGACGAGGAGTCTTATTAAAATATGAAGATGTTGAAATTAATTGTCAATTAGAGGTAGAGTGTCTTAATTTGAGAATATAAATGGGTGCAGCCGAGTGGCAATGTGTGCATGTTCCAGTGTGTGTATGTGTGTGTGTTTGTGTCTACTTTTGTGTGTGTGTCTGAATGATGTGTTGATCGCAGGGGGATCAGCTGCCATTATCATCTAATGGGAAATCAGGAAGAGGCGTGTTCTGTCACCACTGGAGACGAGCCTCAGGGTCAGGGATTGGAGGAGGAGGGGCGGAGGAGGAGCATCAGGAATGGAAACAAAGCTTGGCCTCAATTAACAGTGTTCGACTGTTGCCGTGGTGATGGGGCAGGGTTGCCGCTTTAATGAAGTACCTGTTAAACAGCCCCGCCCCCCTCCAGAGTTTAAATGGTGCAGAGAGGGGGCAGAGTAAATAGGAGGCGATTCACACATTTTACATACATCTAAACAACACACACAGACAGGCACTCACACACACACACACACACTCAGTGGTTTTAATTAGTCCTACACTAGCAGCCCTAAAACGTCTCTCCCAGAGAGACTGGGAGTTCTGGTTCCGTCTGTACGTGTGTTTGTGAGCACGCACGCATGTTAGCCTGCACGTGTAAGGCTCTGCCTAATTGGGCCGAATTGGTCCGTGAAGACTTTGCCACCGCAGAGCGCATGTGTGTGCCTCCTTTTTTACAAACATGCTGTCGTGTGGTTTTGTTTTTGTAAGCTCAGGGTTAATTGCAGCCTGTGCTGTGTGTATAAATGTATGTGCAGCGTGTACAAGTGTGTGTGTGTGGTTCTGCACAAATGATAGGGCCTCATATTCACTGAGAGTGCTGAAGGCCTTTTATTAATTTGATTTAACATTTGCCATGCTTCCTGAATAAAGCATCCTGTATAGCGTTTGGTTAAACCATGTCAGTTTAATGGGTGGAACAATTTTCCCTCGACAGGAAAAAAGTCGGCCTCTCCATCATTGCGTTTGCATCATTCCTGCGACACGTTTACGACAGAGCAGAGGAGCCTAATAGACAAGTCTCTCGTAACTCGCACCCTAAGGATGAATATTCCAAGAGATGTATGTAGAGACTTTACTGTATGGGCTTTTTTTCTACTTTGTGTGATCCATTGATAAGATCTGACCCTGCTCTTATCTTGACGATCCTCCTTTGTAAACAGCTGCGACGCTCAGCAGATAGTGAAGTGATAAAGTCAAAAGGCAGACAGCAGTAGTTTTCATTCAAATCCATCTGATGTTGCAGGTTTTAAAATTCTCCACACTCAACACATAAATTGCTTAAACTAGGTAGACAACTCCTTGAAAGCAGCGGGACGCCGATGTTCCTCCAGATGCTTCCTCCTTGCTACGAGACAGAACTTGCAGATACAATGCATTACTACTTTTTAATCTTTTTTTGTGTGTGTGTGTCTTAGGAACTCTAGCTACAGATTCCATTGAAACTTCCACACCAGTTTAACTAATAATTAGTCCTGTGTCTCTCCTTCTAGTTGAACCTGGCTTCCAGTGGCTCTCTGTTAAAGCGGGACAGCGAGGCCTACCCAGAGGGTCTTCCCCACCCCCCCACCTCCGCTGCCACCCCCATCACCCCACTGCGCCAGGGACCCTCAGTCATCAGCTCCTCCAGCCTGCACACACACTCCCACTCCCACTCGCATGCCGTCGGGCCCATACGTCGGCGCAACTCAGACAAGTACTGCACCCCCATCGCCTCAGGTACACCGTAACATACATCTTCCCTGATACCAGCATTGCCGTCTCATTTATGTTGTGATCATCGTCTACGCATTGAGTTGTAATTAACAAGTTAATTACCTTTATTTATTTACATCCCTATTAGCTGTTGCTAATGTTTGATCCCTGACTCCACCCGGGGTCCATAAAAATCAGGTGTTGATTACTGTTATATATATTTACCCTTTATTGTAAAAGCCATGAATTCTGCCTCAATTCATTCATCACATTCAGGTAGTTGTTGCCATCTTGTGGTTTTCCTGCAATCAAAGATTTCTCTCGTTCAATCTGCAGTTCCCCCCCGTCTACAATTAAATGTGTGTTAAAGTGTTTAGTTCTCACAAGAGTCTGTAAATGACATAAGGCTGAGATGCTCCTCAAATACAAACCAAAATTAAAAATTGTAATATTCCAGATGGTTACTGTTGAGATTTTCTTAACCATCTTTGTCCCATACTTCTCTTTAACTCAATAATGAATTGAACATCAATTAATCTGACTTATTGTGTTTCTCAGAGCTCGCGCAGAACTGTGAGTTCTACAAGAACGCTGATGTCAGGCCTCCCTTTACTTACGCCTCTCTTATACGTCATGTAAGTCCCTCCAGCGATTCCCCCAGCAGCTCTCCCTTTCTCTGTCTTTTCTAACTTTTATCCCCTTTCTGCTCGTTCTCAGGCCATTTTGGAGTCCCCAGACAGACAGCTGACTCTTAATGAGATCTATAACTGGTTTACAAGAAAGTTTGCCTATTTCAGGAGAAACACAGCCACATGGAAGGTAACGACTCGCCATACAAACCCACTCACACACACTCCACATGTTTATCTTTCAAACTTGTACTGCTCTTTGAAAATCTGCGTTATCTAAATATCTTAAGCTAAATTTATTGGTGCAAAGCATCATTTAAAAGAATTTACAAACAAACAAACTAGATAGGATTTGTTTGTTTTAATGAGAGAAAAAAGTAGATGTATCTTTAAGAAGTAAAACCCTGGATGATAGTTCTGTCTGTTGCTGGGAGATTATATTATTTCCAAGACATAGCTGACTATTTTAAAAGTAATTATTGCTAAGTGATTTCCTGGGCACCCACTGATGAAGCCGTGTTTTCCAGCTGAGACTTGTTGGACTACAACTAATGAAACAACGTTTGGAGGCAGTTTCCACTGTGCTTTTCGAAATGCTGCTCATTGGCCAAATGACCTCACTTAACAGAAAACATGGTCTTACTGAAGACCTAAACTTACTTCTTACATAATGACACATGTACAATAACACTGAAACACACATGATGAAGCCGACTTTGCTGAGATTTTAAAGACGCAACCGATTGAACAGTTTTTTAATACTTTCTATGATTTTAGAGGAACTGTCCTGCTGCCATCGCTGTGCTCTGGGTCCTTTACTCTCACTTTCAGGCCTAAACAATCCTCTCACCGCTGACGAGGAACACTCAGTGTCAGGAACACATCCAGTCGTCATACTGCATCTTTACAGAGAAGCTCAGAGAGAGCTATGGCACACTGTTCATGATCACACGTCATCCTCTTGCTTTATAAATCTCTCACACACCCATACCTGGCCTGATCTCCCTATTGTAGGTGCTGACCCATTTTCACAGAAACCTTGCTCTAATTTGGATCTCGAATGGAGGAAAAGTGAGGCGATGAGCAGAGGAGAGAGAAAGGGGCCCTCCAACAGACCTCAGCAATGAGGCAGGGATGGGAGGATGGAGGGAGTGGTGTGGAGGGGGTTGAGAGACAGGGCAGCCAGGACTATCTTTACCCCCTCATCTGACTTTTATGAATTTTAACTATTAATGTCTGGTGTCTGCTTCCTGTGCCGTTGGCCTCGCAGACCTTTAAATATAGCTTGCCATGGCCTTATGTATTTATATAGCAGCTCAGCGAGTCAAATAGGGCCGTAGAGATGTACGTCCTTTAATAAACCGTTATATTTCATGAGGAGAGCACTGGTGTCAGGGAGTGGAAGTCATTGATCAGAGGAGCAGAGGGGCAAAGAATGAAGGAGTGAGGAGGGAGCAGGAAAAAGAAAAGGATGATTGAAGGAGAAGAGAAGATGGGTGTTAAGGATTAATGTGCTATATAATGATCTAGAGTTTGCTTTTTCAACCAGATTCAACCACAATAATTTGCTTTTTTGGTACTTTTGAGTGCCAACACTCATAAATAATAATAAATCTATATTCTTCAAAATGTCATTTGTAATACAGAAGAAGCTTTACTTTGACTACCAGAGGTGGAAAATATAAGTGCACAAGTACAAATTTGATGTAGTTTAGGTACAAGTGTACACTCCCTCACTTACTTGTAGTGATAAATTAATTTTGGATATTCAAGAGTTTTCCTCCTCTGGGTCCAAATTACAGCTCCAATAATTAAAATGTAAGACTTTTGAAGTGTTTCCAAAATTATGCTATTACGTAGGAATCCTTTTTTATATATATATATATATATATATATATTCACATCACCTACCTATTTTACTTCTATTTTTTTTCTGCCTATGCAAGACTACAGTCAGACAACACTTATCCTGGGAGCATCAGAAAAACAGCTGAGCTGCTCACACATTGTCAGAGACAACGAGGTGTTCAGTAATACCTGTGAAAATGAAAGAAATTGAATCTGTTGTTTCAGTTTTTAATGGAAAAATAATCTCTTGTTTGCTGCACACAATTTAGTCTTTCTTCCCCAAAAATTCTACCTCCTGCGGTCTCCCCCGCTCTTTCAGCTGGAGGGAGCGGAGATGAGTGGCACATGTGCTGTGACCCACTGTAAATGACTGCTAATGTTTTAACTGGAAGAATTAGGCTTTCATCACGGAGACGAATGCAAATGGCACTGCAATAGCACCGGCGTCTGGCGTGCGCGGCGTGTGTGTGCGTGCGCGCGCGTGTGTTTGCACTGTCAGGGTGGCAGGCAAAGATTGGGGTCAGACTCATTTACAAAACTTAGCATCGCGGCTCGGGGGTTGAGGGGATGCGGGGGAGAAAGGGTTCCTCCGCTGATTATGGCTTGTGTAATTATGTGTGTGTGTTTGTATGTGTGTGCGTGTGCGTATCTGAGTGTGTAATTACGGCAAGGAGTGATGCATGCCTGGCCTGTCCCTCCCTCTCGGCTTAGAACAGCGTGTCAGAGAGAATATGCAGGATTTAATTATAGACGAATTAAAATTGGTAATGAAATTGGGCATGAACAAACTACAAATAGCAGATGAAAAGGGAGGCCTGTCCCTGGGGGGTTGAGACGAAGATAGCGGTGTGCCTGCCTGCTTGGCTGTCTGAGTGCCTGTGGATGTGTGTGTTTTTTTGTGTGTGTGTGCTGATGATGACTGATTAGAAACATTCTGAGATAAAATAACGCTACTAGAGAACGGCTGCCTTGAATTAGCACAGCACAGAGAGCCACAGTCAAGTGTGAAGTGGAGGGTGAAAAAAAAAAAGGGCAAAGTTAGTTATATTATATAAATGAAATAACTTCTATCCTCTAGTCATGGGATCGATAAACGTGTGATAGAAAGCATTTTATGGTAAGCGTCTTGAGTGTATTTAAGCTGGATAAAAGTGTCCATGTGTTCCTCTCCGCGCTGCACATTTTTCGTTGGATTCAGGAATTTTCTAAAGCCGCCAGCTTGCTAAATGTGTGAATTTACAAGAAGATTTAGATGTTCCTCTTTTATTCCTTCCAGCTTCTGCATGTGATTGTGGCTTGCAGCTGATTGCTTCCTCTCGTAACGAGACTGTTCGATTCTTTTTAACATTTATGAGCTGGAAGAAATTTTCAAAAGCAGAAAAACGATCTTAAACATAGGAAGAAAAAAAAATGTCTGGGTTTGAAATACATTGCAGCGTTTTCAGCCGGCTTGAAACAAAAAGTCAGATTGTGAGCGATAAAATTAATGGAAATAGTGCTATCATATGGAATATAAACTCTCTTTTCTTTTTCACTCTTCTCTCTCTCAGAATGCTGTGCGCCACAACCTGAGTCTGCACAAGTGTTTTGTACGCGTGGAGAACGTTAAGGGGGCCGTGTGGACTGTGGATGAAGTTGAATACCAAAAGAGGAGACCACCAAAGATGACCGGGTAAGTGAGCGCACTTACACACACACACACACAGATTCACACGTTCACGTACACATTTGTTGTTCTTGGTGTGTAGTTGGAGCTGATATGAGTGTGAGCTTATGGGTGCTGGCACTATGATTGCTTAAATGGACCCTCTATTATTACCGAGGGGCCAACTCGGGAGTCAAGTAAAACACAAAAAAAGAGGGGTGCGGTGGGGGTGCTGACTCATGATTTATGTAGTGTGTGTGTGTGTGTGTGTGTGTGTGTGTGTGTGTGTGTGTGTGTGTGTGTGTGTGTGTGTGTGTGTGTGTTTCCTGTTTGTCAACACCATTAGTGAGCAGCTGTGAGAGACGCAAGACAGGAAAAAAAACCTTGTTAGTGTAGGTAAACAGATGTTCTGTCCAACCACCAGAGCAGCCGGGGATGATTACACACACACACGCACACACACACACACACACACACACACACACACACACACACACACACACACATGCATGCCAGATATCACACACTGTCATATATGTATTTTAGCATCTGTTTACAGTCTGTAAATGTTTGTATCTGAAACAAACATATTTATGAGATTTGTCACAATGCTTCAAGTGAGTTCACATCCTTTCACATGTGTGGACAATCTGTGATTTTTCAATCTTGTTCACTCTCTGTATCTCTCTTTCGCTCTCTCTCTTTCTCCCCGCATGTGTGTGTGTGTGTGTGTGTGTAGAAGTCCCACCCTGGTGAAAAACATGATTTCAGGCCTGGGCTTTGGATCCCTAAACGCCAGCTACCAGGTAAGAGCTCTACTTGGAATTTATTTGTGTGTATGTGTTGGTGTGTTTTGTATGACATACACACACACCCACACACACACACACACACACACACACACACACACACACACACACACACACACACACACACACACACACACACACACACACGCGCACACGATAGCCAGTTGTAATCAAGGGCACTAATATCAATTCCCTCTTATAATTAGCCAATTCCCAAACGACGTTTAAGCTACCTCCGCTCACCTCCACCTCCTCCCACACATCACGCAACACACTCTCACCTCCCACCTCACTTTTTCACACATGTGCCACCTCCATTGCTATAGACACACACGCACTAGCTCCATCTCACCGCCACACACACACACACACACACACACACATGCACACAAAATGATTTATTGCGTCAAGTGGTTGTCAATTAAGGTTACTGCATAAAATTATTGCCTGTCCCAGAAATTCCACCTCTGAGCCTGTGAGAGTTCCTTTTGTCTTTTTTTTTTCTTTTCTCGACCTGTGAGAGGGGAGGTGGGGTGATTCTCAGTCACTGTCAAACCTGTGTTAGCGCACGTGTGGATGTGAGCATCTAGGACAGTGTCAAAAGATGCTCTTGTGTCCCGTCCTGCTGTTCTCTTCCCTGTGAGCCCCCGATGCTGCAGTGTTGAAGTTCAGGTTGCGGCTTGCTCTCTCTCAGCATTCGTGTTGAGAGTCTCCTGTCATCACGCACAGACACTTAAGGCAGGGACTTAAATGTACAAGTGCAGCTCATGATGGGGAAAGTACTGTATATAAGTGCCCCCTAGTGGCTTGTCCTGTTCACTGGCACTTTCGAGGGTATAAATCATCAGTGTATGAAGAAAAAACATTGATCATGCCTTGTGGCTCAATCAGCTTTCAAATAATTTCCCATACATTAAATATGTCCACATTAACAAGAATTATACTTTCTAAAAACCTCTGGTTATGGGTTGAAGTCAGAAGTAATGAAGTACAAATATATTGTTACTGTTTCAGGTATTAATACGTAACTTTGTACTTTTACTCTCTACATTTTAACAATGTGCACTCTTTATTTCTTACGTTTTCAAACCATGTTATTTACTTCAGCGTAATAGTGTGCATTTGAAATTCACAAAATCCTTGTTTGTGTGTGTGTGTGTGTGTGTGTGTGTGTGTGTGTGTGTGTAGGCTGCACTGGCAGAAAGCAGTCTGGCCCTGCTGAACAGCTCATCCCTGGTGACCCCTACATCTGCGGCCAGCCTCAACATGCTGCATGTGGGACACGATGATGTCAGCTCCACTGTGGAGCAGGTCAACAGCAACGGCAGCTGCAGCCCCACCCTCAGCCCTCAACAGTACAGGTAAGACACACGCACGCACACACACACACACACACACACACACACACACACACACACACACACACACACACACACACACACACACACACACACACACACACTGCAAAGCTGTAACTTTATGATTTTTTTTTTATAAATTACTTGTGTTGCTCTACAAACAGAAAATCCAAAGTTTCATCAAAGAGTTTTAATCAGGCCAGGATAATGAAATACGTTTGTCTGACATGATCGACTACTATTTCTGAGGTTTTTTTTTTTTAAATATAATTTGTCACCTGACGATCTACAAATGACTTACCTTATCACTCTTGGATCTAAAAAAAAAAAAAAAAAAAAAAAGTAATTACACATTTATTACATTTCAGTTTCACATGAATTATTATGTAGTTTCATATTTCATCTTGATTAAATAAAATATATGCAACCTTGACTACATACTTCAATTGAGACGAATCTTCAGATTTCATTTCAGTATTTTATTGACAATTTTGCAAGTAAAAGCTCCACCCTAATTGCCAGTTCTCTGCTCAGCAGCCACCCGGTGCATGTGAAGGAGGAGCCCACTGAGCTGGAGGAGGACAGTCGGCCAGTATCCCTCTTGGCCGGTGTCACACACAGCCTGCCATTGCCGAGCGATGAGCGCGACCTGGAGGAGGATCTTCCCACAGAGGAGCTGGAGTAAGACAGATCCACTACAGAGCAGAGAGGCCGGGACTTCATGAGATCAAACCCCGATCCCTCTCACCAGTGTGACGAGGAAAAAATAGCAACAGTACACTTAAGAGAAAAGAGAGAGAGAAAAAAAGAGATTTCTTTTGTTTGTTTGTTTGTTTGTTTGTTTTCGAGAAAATTCAAGCAACTATGGATGTTATTGAGAAACTCCAAACAGGGTTAGATGACCTTCGCTACTTTCAGAGGCAAAAACCAGACTGTGGAGCACTGCTTTACCTCCACGTGTTGCTTTCTCAACACTTGGCTCAGAGGTGTAACACCACTTAATGCATACACACACACGAACGCGCGCGCACACACACACACGCACACACACACACGCACACACATTCATCCACTTATCAAACCATGTCTCATCACGCTCCCTGGAAAGATCACCCTCTATGTAGAGATTCCTCAGAGGCGTGGACACGCACTCTCTCCTCCTCACCCCGCCACCCAGCACACAGCGCCCCCTCTGTCCACTCGGGCTGCCTGGCCGGCCATTTTATCTCTACGTCAGGTGAGAAGACACCGACGTGTGCGCATTGAAAAGAACCAGGTGCCCTTCTGACACGCAGACACACACAGGATCATGTGTACATAGATTCGGAGCAGTCACCTGGAGCCGTGCGGTTTACCTCTCCTTCTTCCCCCTCGTTGAGTCAATCACTTGCTCTTTCATGTTCTTTGGTTCCGATTGAAATGAAACTGTCCAAGATGAGGAGAAAGGAACGATGAGCGCTTTCAAAGATTACCCGACACCTCTCCCGAGCAGACGCCCGTCTTCACATCTGCTTGCGGTGCATATGGCGAGCGAGGCTGACCCAGTGGAGGCGGCGAGGCCCCCCCCCGTTCCCCGCCCACACCTCAGCCAGCAGCAAGACACTTAGCGAGGGACATCTTTTAGACTTTTTGCTTCTGAGTGATAAAAAGAAGACATTTTACTACCCAAACTTCACCCCTTTCCCATCCTCCCCAGAAGACTGCAGGAATAGGACCATGTGGTGCTGTCCTCCTCCTCTCCTCCGTCGGCAGACGGAGTGATGAGGGTGGAACACTTGAGAAAAAGAAGAAAAGAGGGGAAGTAGGGAGAAATGATGGCGGAAGCATCTACAAAAATATTGTGACTAAAAAGAAAACTGTTGACGATTATGGATTATAGCAAGAAAAGAAATGTGTGGTAGCTTTTGTCATTTCCTTTTCTCTCTCCTTTTTTTTATTTGATGTTATTATCATTGTTTTATTTTTGAGGATCAATATTACTGAGGTCGTGTTCGGTTTTGACATACCTTCTGTAAGGATGCTGTTGTTTTTTTGTTTGTTTTTTTTTGGTTTTGTATTGTAAGTTGTTTGATTTACTCTGGTTGTTCACACCATTCCAAGTGAGTATTGGCAAAAAAGAAAAAAAGAAAAGAAAAAGCGCAGTATTGTCCCGACTGTCCAAACCCCCCCCCACCCCCCACCCACCCCACTCCAGACCCACTCCCTTTCTGTCCTAAGTGTAGCAGGCAAGTAATTTGGAAATAGCACTTAAAGTTGCCATTATCCAGACAGATTATTTAACAGCTGAAACTTTATCTTTTCATTCTCTCTCATTCACTTGTTTTCGGTTGTGTATTTAGTTGAGAACTATCTGTAATGCTTTAAAAATATAGATATATATTATTACTGCAGTCAGAGAATACCTCATCCCACGAAGGTTCTGCCTGGAACTGTGTCCAAATTGATAAAGAAATAAGGGGGAATTCTTTCTGTGGGACACCAAATGTGGCAACTCTGCTCAGCTTCGAGTCAAAGCTCTATGGTTGTAATCGTTACTGTGTAGAAGCTATCTGCAATTCACTGTGTGAGTTTGTGTTAAAGGAACAGCACGTGAGATTTGTTTCTTTGTTTTCCGTGAGCATCAAAGCATTACTTTTCTCTCCAGTGCCATACCAAATTTGACGTTTATTTTAATCTATTATCTGCTTATTCCCGTTTTATTTTCGTTACAGGTAACCAAAGAATATGTAGAAAACCAAAAACCCTGTAGTTTATTTTGCTCTTTATGTTCCCTTATTTTCTTAAAGAACTGGCCAAAAGACAACAAACCAGGAGTTTGAATTCTTATTACTGTACCCATATAACTATTGTTTTACAATTCTCCATGACTTACAGTGCTGATCATTCCAAAAACCAAAGTGTGTAAAGTAAACTAGAATTTGGGGACATTTACAAACGACTCATATCAAGTACAGTATGAGGCCAAAAAACTTCAGTATTAACAAAACTCGCTAAGTTCCTCCAGAAATACTAACTAAAGATAAAAGGAAAAAGTATTTAGAGATGAAACCCTGTCTGTCCCATACTCGGGCCCACTGTGTTCCAAACACAACCTGACCCCACTGCAGTATGAGCAGGTCTAAAAAAAAAATGAAGCACTCACAAGGCACTTGAACACGACATTTATGCATCTCTACGATCTGAGATGGCAACAAAATCAGAGGTGAAATGAAGGCTTATGGCTAATTTCAAAACACTAGGTACGTTTTTCTGATGCTGTTGTAATATGTTCTAAACATTTGGAGTTTTTGATTCTTGAAAAAAAAAAAAAAATGCTCTGTAAAGAAAGTAATTCCCTGTTTGTCTGCATGTAGTAGTCACAAAAAGTGGAAGTGTACTGTAACGTGCTTCAAAAAGCCACATCGGTCGACAGGGAGGAGTTATTCCAAATATCTATTACAAAAACAATGAAGAGGGAACGACTAAAAAGAACAAAAAAATACCAATAGAAGAAGAAAACAACCAAGGGACGTCATGTAATTTAAAGTTGGGTTCATATTTTCATAGTTTTTGTCAAACTCTCTCTTGCACTTCAGATGGTTTTTCTTATTTAATGAAAGAACCTTTCCGATGACTTTGTGTTCAAACAGGACTGTTTCCTGTCACATTAGAGACTGATTTCTTACAAAGTACAAAGTGGCAGACAGACATCTTGAAACGAGATAAAAACCAAAAATAACACTACCTCCTTTTCAAAAACAGTTCAACACATAGCCAATGGGAGACTGAACTCTCTTAAATATTTTTGTTCTCCATTCTTCCTCAATGATAATAATGAATGCCAAAATTGTTGTTACACTGACTGTATGACTGACACACACACACAGACACACACACACACACACACACACACACACACACACACACACACACACACACACACACACACACACACACACACACACACACCCACACACGCACACAAAACAACACACATAACACAGGAATAAAGGAAAAAAAAAAAGAAAGCTATTTGGTGATCTGGACTCCCTGACACATCTGCTCGAGCCCAAAAACATAAGAGACGTTTCATTTTCCATAGAATTAAAAATGACTACCTCTCCTTAAAACGCATCGAAAGCACTCTCTACGTCTCGAAATGTGTTGTGAAGTGCTCGCGATATATGAGCAGTTTTCTAGCAGCCGTGTTCAAAACTAACTCTATTCCTGCACCTGATTAGCACCGAGCTCCGTGAACAGCCTCTCCACTGTGTGCTTCGACTGAACGTCTGCATATTCATGATCAGGCTCTCAGCCAATGAGGAGCTGGTCATCAACAGCAAAAGGTTGTTGGTTTTTTTTTGCTGCAGGGATGCTGTCAGATGGTCGTGATGGGAATACCGGTGCCAACATCGCACACTAACACACATCAACACGCACGTACACACACGCAGGGGTACAACAGGAGCGCAGAAGCAGGGCTATGGGTTAGTGCAAAACAGAGCTCTGACCATCCAGATATCCAAAGACCCACAACACAGCAGCACCCCCTTCACCAAAACACTTGCAGAGACGTTGAGAGGACAGACACACATAATGAAACTCATCACTACTACTAGTAATATCCAAACCAAGAGGAACTGCTGCATACAGTACATAGATGATCTCTGACTTGTGCTTTAAGGTACACCTGTAAACAAAGCTGTTTTATAAAGATGTAGATTGTTCACAGGTCACCATGTAACACTTCTGTTCTTTCTCCAGCTTGGCATAACATGATGTATTCTTGTATATTAATGCTTGGCTTATCTCTCCAGGGCATTCTTTCCCATTTTGTCCTTTGATTTTTCGCTTCTCTTTTGGGGTTTCTGTTCTGTTTCCGCATCTGTTTAGCTATTGTAAAGCTTTCAGCTCTGATTCCTATACTGTACCGCTAATGCTGAAGTATATGTATTTATCATATTAAGTGCTGCAGGTATCTTGGTTTAATAGTTTTGTTTTTATTTGTTTCCATTTTTTTTTTTTTTTTTTTTTGGTTCTTGAAACGTCTGGGACGCTGATTTTTTAAGTGTATTATCTCTAAAAAATGAAAAGAATTAAAGTTAGATCAGTGGTTTAGGTAACACCTGTTTGTATATTTATCTTAGCTAGGTCTATTTTGATACTTTTTTGTCTCTGTACTGCATTTATGCATTTTTAAGGAAAGAAAAAAAAAACAACAAACGGAAAACAAAGTAAAAAAGTTTCTTCATTATGTATTGATACCTCAGAAGGACTTTTTTTCTCAAAGACAGGACCAAAACCTCTGAAAAGAAAACGAGAAAGAGGAAAAAAAAAATGTAAGAATATGTAGCCCCTCTCTTGCTTTAAAAAATGTGGAGCTCTAGAAAGGTATTGCTGTTGGTCCTTTCAGGTGCCAATATGTGTCCCTGCTCCTTGTGACCCCTTCCTGTGACCCCTGACCCCTGTCATTCCTGTGCTGAACTCCCAACCGCAGAGCTGTCAATCATCTGCAGGTGCCATGAGGGGTGTCACTGAGTCAAACACCTGGCAGGTGGTGACCAGCCACAAACCTCATCTCCCCGTCCCACAGAGGCAGATCAAACACTGATACTGTTGCATTTTTGATACTCCTCCCTCTTGCGTAGTCTCAATACCAAAATGTGGAATGGCTCTCAGAGATGCAGCTCATCCTCTGACTACCAAAGGCATTGCAAGCAAACATTGCTGAGTCCAAAATCTCCTCAACTGTAACCAAACTGTAACCAAACCAATGCCGCAACCAAACAAAAGCCAAGCTACTTCCAAAATTCTCCATCGACTTCACTGATCACCTTTGCTGGTAGCTGATATCTCTGTCATACATCTACGCAACGGTGTTGTAGGAGCAGCCTGCATCCCATTGGCTGGTGACTGACTCAAAGGACACAGGGAGCAAAAATCCTGACGTGTGATTGGACAGTTCTGAGGTGTCACGTGAGGGGGAAGGGACTCTCAAAGTGGAGCATTGCCGAACGGTATTATCAAATAGACAGCCAGAATCCGATGGAACTACCACTTCAACTCTCCTCTGGTTAAACCTTAGGAATGTGTGTACATTTTCAGCAGTGACTCTCTGTATTGTTTTTTTAGTTCAGTTTACCTGTTTACCTCTCTTTATCCTTTGGTTTTTGTTATGTTTCTTGTTATTTGAAAGTGTGACCTGAGGAAGAGGCGGGAACAGGGACTGGGTGGTGGCTTTCGACAGACAGTGGAGCCCAGCCCTCTGACCCTCCACCCCGGGTAGCCATGTAATGCCAGTCACTGCCCTTTCCTTCATGCTGTATAAAAACACACACATATATCTGTGTATTTGTAACCTGAATCTTCTTGTGTCTGTCCATGCAGACAATAAAAAAACTGTACAGTAGGTCTAGTTGCATGTAATCTGTACTAATTATTGACAATGGCATTATAAAATGCAATAAAATACTTATTACACTGTCCTACGCCAAATTGTTTACTCTCTTTCATATACATCAACAGCCATCCGTATATTTTCTATACCACTTTATTGGGGGCTGGAGCCAATGATATCTCATTAAAGCAAGCTAAACACAGAGGCAATCACACGCACATTTACATCTATAATTGATATCAAGTCACCAATAAACCTCAAATGCATAATTTTAGATGTTGGAAGAAAACCGGAGTAAAGGAGAGAACCCATGCTTACACAGAGAGAACATGCAAACTGCACTGAAGGGCTGCTGGGCCCGGACTCCAACCTGTGACATTTTCACAAGCAGCGCTAACCATTATACCAATGCATGTCCATACACAAAGATAGAGTTCAAATATCTACTCTAGAAACAACCGGCCACTTAATCCATTAATCTACTCCTGATTTATCCAAATCAGGGTTGTAGGTGGAATCAGCTGATCCCAACCACATGCAGAATCCAGTGACCACCCTGAACAGGTCACACTCACACCTACAGGCAAGCACCAGTTAAGCAAACAAGCGCGTCTTTAGACAGTGGGATTAAGACATAACACCTGGAGAAAACCCATGTATATACAGGGAGAACATGCTCACTTTACACAGATAGACCAGTAGCCCAGAATCAAACCAAGGTTCTCCACTAAACTGAGACCCGTCTTCAACAACATCCAACTCCGTAGAGTAGCTACTGAATACAACAGCAGTGTGATCAGCACGATATAATGCACTTCAATACAATAGCTGAGAAAAGTCAAAAGTCAACACCTTTGTTTTGAGGGGACCTATTCAGACTAATTCAGTTAACTGCAATGTCCCTTGTCTTTGGATGTTTTGTGTACCCAGATGAAGAGAAATATTTACAGTGTCCAATGAAGCTACACCAACTTTCACTGTGACCTCTGATGGCAAACTGCTCGCCACTTAAATGCTTCAGTCCTGACTGCTGTAATTAGGAGAAAACAATAAAGGCAGCCACTGTTAGTGTGGGAAGGACTATTGGAGCAAAACTGAGCAAATGATTGGCCAGTTGAGTCTAACTGCATTAGAATCCTAATTTAAACCACTTGTGTTTATAAAAACAATAAGGTTAGTGGTACTAAAGGTCCATGTAAACATGACGTTCCTCAGAAATATATTCAAAACTTTTAAACTTTTCATTTGAAATAAACATTGGAGGGGATAGCTGTCTGATCATTTGCAGCCCGGAGCATTTTCATGAGAACGAAAATGCTGCATATCAGGCAATCATTAAAAAAATATACACAACGAGTCTGCGCAGTACCACAGCTCTTCGAGCCGGCTGGATATCAGATAGCTATTCCAATACAAGCTCCCTTTAGTTATTGGAAGTTGATGCTGCAGACGTCCTGCAGGCCTTCGGAGGTCGAGGAGTGTTGTGATACAGAGACTGGCCACCAGGAGGGGTAAACAAACCAGACAATACAAGCATCAACTCATAAACACAAACCCAGCAACAAACATCAGTGAGGTCCACTGACACACTGTGACCAACAGGGTGGGCCAGAGAGTGCAAAACAAACATGAACACAAACTGAATGAGCCGAGCCACAGGTGGCTGTAGTAGAAAGCAAGGATGGACAGACAGACAGACAGACAGACAGATAGATAGATAGATAGATAGATAGATAGATAGATAGATAGATAGATAGATAGATAGATAGATAGATAGATAGATAGATAGATAGATAGATAGATAGATAGATAGATAGATAGATAGATAGATAGATAGATAGATAGATAGATAGATAGATAGGTAGTGATCTACCAGTACTTTCAGGTTACTCATCTTGCTCATTTTTCCCTTCTGCCTCTTTACCTGAGTCTGTCTCCCAGGCAGGTTTTGCCGCATGCCCTACAGCTTATCTTTAAACCTCAGCTCGGCATCATGGGTATGTTGCCACAGGGAGAAAAAATGGAAACTGGCTGGATGTTTTTTGGAAAGTTGAAACTTTCTGTTTAATCTTGTGCTTTTAGTGAACTTCTCCATTAGTCAGCTGGGAGGAAACTCACTCTTGACGCTTAAATCCCTGTGACATTTGGTTTTTGGAGAGACCCCATCCTAAGCCTATTACAGACCCACAAGCACACATGCAGACACACAAAGACACACTTGCTGGCAGGGATACATCATGAATACTAAGCAGAAACTTAGTACCATATACTTGTGCAAGGTGAGCCAGGGTGCAGAGCGACACACAAAGAGGTTATTCTTGGCAGGGCAAACTAGTGTTTAGCACAAACCTGAGTCTGAACCTCTGAACATATTTATACATATTTCAGCTCATTTGGACAGAGTCAGCGTTAGGTACAGGCATATGAGTGCTTGTTTGAGCATTTGTTTGTTTGAGTGTTTCAGTCTTGATTTGTACACTAATGCCTTTGCTTCTCAGTCCATGTGCGTAGATTCGCAAGGATAAATCGATGTGCACGTGTCTCATGGGCTGCATGGGTGGGCGTGAAGGCCGCGAGTCCCAACAGCATGGAGAGCACTGAGGTCCAGGCAGACCCTGTGAGTCACAAAATACATTTACTAAGAGCCATACTGACATCTTTCTCTGTTTCTCCCCTCGTTCCCTCGCTCTGTCTTCCTCCCTTTTCCCTTCTTCCTCTCCGTGTCTGTGGCTGAGGCAGTAGGCCGTCCTCCAGACGGTGGACTGACTCACTGAAAACAGCACAACATGCTGTGTATCTGCTGCTGCGTGCATCAACTCGGATCTGCTCATTCAGGCTAATGAGCTTCAACTCGCTCTTCTTTTTTCTTCTTTTTTATCTACGTTCAAACTGTGCTGCATGCACAGCAAACAGCAACGCTGAGATACGTTAATGCTCTGCTGAGTTTGAACAGCTGTCAATGTAGTACTGTTTTACAAATGACAAGAAGAAGAAATAAAAGTGTCAAGTAATTTTTGATGGAATTCTTCAGAGAAAAACAACAAATTATACTTTATTTAATGCATACATTTGTTTATTTTTAATTTTCTTCATCCATTTTTTTTTCTCAGTGGTATCAATCTGAGATTATGTACACTCCATCCGATTAGGAGGTGAAGTGTGGCCAGGCAGGGGAGGGCTTCATTCTAACATTTAACACACACACGCACACACACACACACACGCACACACGCACACACACGCACACACAAGCACACAAGCACAGTTTTTCTTCCTTTAAATCGTGACACTAGGGGGAAAAAACAGGGAAACAAATGTTTTGGTACAGTTTAGACTTTCTTTGCTCCTGTTCAGTTTTTTTTTAAATAAAATAAAATAAAATGTCCAACAATTTTAAAGAACAACAAAAGAAAGCATCACGGTGGCTTGATTTCTGAAATGAAAACATATTCAAATGATTGAAAATATATACAGACACAGTAATACTGTTTAAATAGCTAAAACATTGTTAAATTGTGTCACAAAATTGTTGATGGCCGACTTTTTATGGTACTCACTGATACATATCAGACGAAGATAGAGAAGATGCAGAGTGCACTAAATAATATTGAAACGATATGACCGCATATCGTGAACAACATTTAGAGAGCACTGTTGTTTAAATTGAGAGGTGACACACTTATTCTTTTCTTTTCAAACAGGTTCCCAACTGTTAGTGCATCATGGCTCAATTGGTTGTTCCTTCAAGGAGCCATGAAGATGATGAGAAAGAGGATGAAGTGCCATAGCTGGCAGAGAGAGAGAGAGAGAGAGAGAGAGAGAGAGAGAGAGAGAGAGAGAGAGAGAGAGAGAGAGAGAGAGAGAGAGAGAGAGAGACGGGAGGGTGAAAATGTGGTTCCAATCATTCACAAAGATGCTTTTGTTCTGGAGCTGAGGCCCGCTCTCTCTCTCTCTCTCTCTCTCTCTCTCTCTCTCTCTCTCTCTCTCTCTCTCTCTCTCACTCTCACTCTCACTCTCCTTTCCACCACACTGTTGAAACAATCAAAAGTTTATAATAATACTAGTAGATGGACACTCATACTGTGTGTGTGCGTGCGTGCGTGCGTGCGTGCGTGCGTGCGTGTGTCCAGTTTCACTTCTCTGTGAACACACCCCTACACACACAAACACGCGTCTCACTCTGTGTCTCTGTCTGGACTGTCGTTGATTCCTCAGCTTGAACATTTTCTACCAATAGAGCTCCAGCCTCCTGCGGCCAGCTGGAGATATCACGCTGTCTGACCACAACCTCTCGGAGAAGTGGAGCCGCGCTCAGCCGAGTCTTGCAGCACTGTGGCAAAAAGCAACTTGTTGTTTCTCCGCTGGCTATCAGCGGAGTGGAAAGCCTGTAAAGCCTCAGAGGCCTCAGCCCAACAAAGATCATGTTTGTGAGCTGTGAGAAAGAAAGTAGTACTCTCTGCATTGCTAAAATTGTCTTTGGACAATTTGCCTCAGGTTCAGTCTGGGATAGGGCACAAAAGTTCTCCTGAGGCAATCCTTTAGAATTCAAGCATTGGGCGACAGTGGTGACTCAAAAAAAAACAACCTCCAGCCAGCAGTAACATAAAAGGAAGTGTTGTACTTAAACACAGTGTGGTTGTACTTTAATGCAATGTTTGCAACTCCTTACGTTTAATGTTCATATGAGGTCACCTCCATCCTTCCAACAACAGTATTATTGCTCTTTATTTCTTCCTTTCAGTTAAAACTGCTCTCAGCCAACAATGAATCCATACAGCATGAGCTCACAATGATACATTTCCGCATATTTATTTCCAAATCAACAAAAGCTGGACTAAGCAAATTCAGGAAAGTGCCTATTTGCTTTCTTGAGTGAGAAATACAGAAGTATCATTACCGCCGTCATGTCACCTGAAGAGTCTGATCAGTTTGCCTGAACTGAAAAGATCAAAAACAAACATGCTTTACTTGTGTTTTGTTAGTATCTTTGCCTTGATTTGTGTCTTGATGTTTTTGCATTGTGTCCAGTCTTTCGCGGTCCAACAGTTCCTGGTTCATGTCTCATGATGAGGCTGGTCTTTATCTGTGCACTGTCTCCCTGCTTTTCTTCACGGCCTTGTTGCTCACTTGATTATTTCCACCTGCATCTCACCAAGTCCTGACTCAGTCTGTCATTGCGTCTTTGTTGTATGTTTCCTGTTTGTCAGTAAGTTAGTTCCTTGCTTTAGACCTGTGATGTGTCTGTTCCTCTGTCTGCCTTTCACCTGGATGTTTTCACCGGACTGATCTGTTGGATACCAGCATTGCCTGAATGAACTTTATTTATTTGGAATATACAATAAAACAGACCCAATATCAATATGCATTAATAACTTACGAATTGGAAAAGAAATCAGAGGTGCAAATGTATTAAACTCCACCCATTCTCCAATAGAATAGAAATAGTTATCTTTCTCGTTATAATATATATTGCAATATATGGCCTCAATCTTTACCATTTTTACATTGTTTATCAGGAAAAATTGCAGAAGATCGAAGATACATTTGTGCAACTCCAACATATGATGCATGCAAACACCAAGGAAACAACTCCAACAATTCCAAAAATATTGGAAACAACTTGAGTCATACATATTCATACACTTAATTATTAAAAATCACATCTTTGTATACTTATAAAAAAAGATCATATTTGAACATCCCACAATTTTAAAGCCATGGATTAAAACACTTCAGTGTTCCCTGAGAATATTAAAGTTAGTATCTCCTCTAAGATGAAAATCACCAAGTTCACCACAAAAAACACCTTTGAATAGTGATTGTATTTGATCTTATTTGATCTTAAACATAATCTGCGCTTTTTGTAAATCCACAATATTCATCTTTTCATTTAAATATTAATATGTTAGTGTGATCCACCTCATGCAGGATTCTTATTTCTCTTCTTTTGATGCAATGTGACGAACTTTGATGGCCGAGTTCACTTTTATAATCCTTGAAGATCCAACATCCTCTCTTTCATAACGGGAATCTTATTCTATGCCAGCTTTGGAGGAGGGCAGTGTGAGGCCTCTCGCTTCTTAATGCTAAAAAATCAGTGCCAAAGCAATCAGCAGATTTCTAAGATTTAGGTAGTGGTAAGCACTCTCGCCTCACAGCCAGATTATCCTTGGTTTGAATCCACTCTTTCTATTTATTCTCAGTAGCTACTGAAACTATGAAGTAGCTGATCAGTCCTGTCTTGAGAATGTGAGCGTAGATGTATTATTGTAGAGCTGCTGTGACACATGAGCGATCAGCACCGTGTGGGTCAATCATCACTTCACTCATTCAGTTCATGAAGTTACGTCAGTGGGTTGAAAGTGGAACAAGGAAGCACGCATGCCGTTTCGGTCTTGTAACTATTAATGTGCAGTATTTTTTTTTTCAGCTCTACAACTACTTTTATATACAACAAATTTAACCTGTAACACGTTCGTAACTGCATTAATAAGTCAAGAACATTATTGAATTATCAGTGAATGCTTACAGTAATGGGTTCATTTAAAGAAGATTCCTCATGCATGACAAAAAAACGTAGTTGCCTTTCTTATTCTGCAGTACAGCGTCGCCCTGATGTTGCATGAGTACGCATGCTGCCACACTTCAACGTCTTTTGAAATTAGTAATTGGCTTATGTATCCGGTCCTCTGATTTGATTGCTCTATGATAGTGAAGTGCTGATAGTAGATTTCAAGATGAGAATTTCTTCATTAACACCATGTGATCTGGTGAATTAGCCAAAATTAACAGTGAATTCTAATAAGCTATACTTTGGGAGTGCTCATGTCACACTCATGTTAAAAATCCCCCGCAGTAAATGACAAACTGGTAAGTTATGCATGCAAAGCAGCAGGGAGGGCATGCACTCAAAATGTGTTGATATGAATTAGCTCAAAGGGAGTTTAAAATGCTGCTATCGGTAGATTGTTGAAGTCCCCATTAGTGACTTTCATATTGGGTCAGTTTCATTAAATGAGGTCTCAAATCCACATCTATAAGAATTACACAGAACAAAGAAATCGAGGTTGAAATGTGAGTCACTTCTATTTACAAAAGCACTCAATGTGAGCCACAGTGACTCTGGAGTATGTCACCCCCCCCCCCCCCCCCCCCCCCCCCCCCCCCCAAACAAAAAAAACCCCAAACTGATCCAAAAAATGCGTCTGAAACAAGCCCTCTCTAACACCACCACTGCCCACACAAGCTGTGACCCTCGTGCCCAGACAGACGCTGCACTCCCACAGAGCAGGAATCCTGCAAGTATTCCAGTGTCAGAGCCAGGCCGTGTCAGATGAATGATTGCACAAATTGAGCAGGTGGTTATCAAGTTGTTTGCAAAAATGAAGGCTGTCTAAGAAGCCGGAGAAGATTTGCTGCTGTGAATCACCCCCGTGTCCCCGCCACACCTTCAGACATCAATCACTGAAAACACACACCTCCAGGTGTCAGCGTGACAAGCGCAGACAAAGCCTGTCTGACATGGGCAGGACTTCTTCTGTATCGTTTGTGACACAAGAAACATGACTAATTAGTCTGATCTCATTCGTTTCACGAAATGCTCTCGAGTCACTGGCTTTCCTAAAAATTGCAACATGATTTATCTTTTTTATCGAGTGAAATCTTGTGTTATGCCACTCTCTGTTCAGTGTGTCAGATGATTCTCTACACATTCGGGTCAGGCGGCGGTGGAGTGGTTAGTAGAAGACTGGTTTGATTCAGGCCTCGAGGAGCTTTCTGTGTAGTTTTTATGTTTCTCCTGTTTGTGCATGAAATTTCTCTGTTTACTCTGGTTTTCTGTTGCAACCCAGGATTATTTTTACATTAATGTTGACTTTAAACTCGCAGTAGTTGTAAATGTGTGGGGTTTGTGTGGTTGTATGTCTGTTCTGGAGACCTGTGCAGGATGTGCTCTGCCTTTTGCCTCATCTTTGCTGGAATTGTTACCCAAAGTTGGATGAAGTGAGGACAGAAAATATCTGTTGGATTGATATAAAACAACACGACAGAGTAATCGTGTTTTGTGGCGTTATTATTTGCGATCAAAGTTGTTGAAATGGTGTAACAAGGGGTATGAAACTGTATCTATGCATCATATCGTAGCGATTTGAGGCAATTCGAGCTATTTTTTGAAAAGTTATCATTGCACTACTTTACCAGTCCGGCCCACTCAAGATGAAATTGGGCCGTATGTGGCTCCTGAACGAAAATGTGTTTGACACTATTTGTAAGAAAATAGAAAAAAAATACTTTATTTTACTTCCCAGACTGTACATCATAGATTTGGTTGCAGAGTGAATTATTCACCACAGGTGCGCTAACACATCGATGACATATTCATACACATGTCTGTAGGAGGTTATTAAGTATGACAGAACATTTTTTATGTCTGCTGAGAGACTGTTATTACGTGCTGTTGGATTAATAGAAAAAATAAAAAAAACGTACACGTCCACGCTTTGCAATGATGGTTATGATGAGAAACCATTTTCTGAATGATGGGCTGCGTCATAAGTGTGTTCGGTGCGGCAGGATTTGAAAACTGTGTGAATAAATCCAGTTAAAATCAGCAGTAAATGGGAATAAGGTTTGGATGTGCTGGTTTTCTTGTAATTTCCCTTTGGCACACAATTACCAAAGTAGGCATGAATCATCAACAAAATGATCCAGTTTGGTCTTGAATGCTCTCGCATGCACGAGAATGAATGAAGCAAATTCCCACAGTGAGTCACGGGAGCACATAAACAGTGACTCAGCAAAGGAAGGACAGAGGCTTGGTCAGCTTTTGTCTGAGGACTATGTGTCCATCAAAACAAACAATAGATCCTTTCAAAATGAATTCATTTTGGGTGATTTCTTCAAATGACTACACTCTAATTATGAGTTAAAGCCTTCTTGGAGTGGATCAAAATGTCACAATATGCAGCTCCTGAATTATATGCATGGAACCAAAAGTCACCAGCATTGAGGCCATAGAACACTTGGGTGGGCAATGTCATGACTGTGTATAATGGAGCCAGATTACTGGAAATCTGTACAGCTTCTGATACATTGCATAGATTGTACTCAGTTACAAGTACAAGGTTAAGTGAAAAGTACTCACAGTCTGAGTTACTTTTTAAACCACTTTTGTAAAAGAAGGCCTTCAGATAAAACAGATTAAACAACCACGTTTAAAGCCTTTTTCACAGACACTAAATTATATTTAAAAAACTGTCCTTTTATTTAAGGTGATCAGTAGGATTGGTGAAATGCTGTTTAGGTGCCCCTGAAACCCAAGGTCATTATTACAGAGCTTTCAGAAAGAATTAGAATACGACTTGCAAAAGACCCAATAGGATTAAAGTAGGGAGCTATAGAAGGATCCAGCAGGAATATTTTCCACTTTATTAGATTACAATAAATCACACATACACAGCGAATTAAACTGAATTGATGAATAATAATAATAATAATAAAAGATTTTGGTATTACACAAATGTATAAACTTCCCCTCAATCAACATTAAAATATGTGAAACAAAACCATAAGCATATATAAAAGAGATAACTTGGAGTGTCTTGTTGTACAATAAATTGCAAGATTACTGTGAATACAAGTATTTTTAAGCTCAATAAAGTTGTTTAAAGAAAGAACGCGCTTTTATGACTCATAAGAAACTGTCCCGTCAATGTTTTTCCGTCTCGACTGATACTCAGAGTTGCAACAGTAAAACAATGTTCTTCCTTCAAATACAAGTCCACCCATTTTCTTTGGCAGTTGAAATATTTGAAATGTGATTCTTGTTTTTTGTGAAAAGTTTGAGTTTGCTCCATCACTCAAACTGTTTGTTATTTCTATTGGAAGAGTTTGAAAGAACATGTTTGTTTTTACAAACTCAATTTGGAACTCCTGGCTTAACGTTAGAACTAAATTCCATCCATATCCTCTTTTATTTTCTGATTCAATAAGCTAAAGTTTACTTTACAGACATTTTTTTTTTTAAAAATTCAGTATTTTGTAATGTTTACTCATAAATATTTTCTACGTTTCAAGTCCTAATTTTGTAGAATTTTGGAACACATGTTTTAGTTTTCGTTTGCAAATAAATATTTCCACTGATGGACCTGTGGCCTTTGATAGATCTCGTGCATGGTGACTTGAGGGGTTTGCCGCCATAGGGAGATTATTTGAACGTTATGAAGATGTCCGAGATTGTGAAATACTCTTTTCTGTATTGCAGTTCTTCGGTTTTAAATTCTTTCCTTTGTTTCATTCCTCCTATAAAATCGAATTGTGTTTGTTAGAGTGCACTATCAAAGTGTTTCCACTGAATGTGCAAGCAGACACATACCTGTCTCTGAGCATCATATGTTTTGCAGACAGCTATAGATAAAACACTATCTGGTAGGTTAGGATGATTTTGGATACATGCAAAAGTGTCTCTGCAGTTACCTACACAAACTGTTTCCCTGCAGTTGAGGACTAAATATAGGACTCCTGGAACTCTAGAAGAAAAGCTCGGCTGTGTTGGTGTCTGGTTCGGGTTAAGGGATAATTATGTGACAGTGGAGTTCAGGCCAACTCCTCTGTAGCCTGGAGGAAGCACAATCACTGCTGACTGCAGTTTCCTGTCCAATAGCTGCAGCTCAGAGGTCTGAGGCGAACAGGCTCCGGTGAGGGTGAGGAGAGAGGCGACACCAATGTATAGGACGAACGCTTCTCACTCACGGGGGTTTCGAGCGCAACTTGGTGAGTTTGGAAACTTCAGTGCGTTTGGAAACTGCAGAAGCGCAACGCAAAGTGAGGGAGCCTGCAGAGGAGACAAAGAGATCCCAGCCTGCACGAGTGAAACTTGGCCAACATCTGGTGCGCTGGAGGGGGGGGCGAGCCGCACAGCACAGGAGGCGGAGAGAAAACTCTCCACCGCTGGAGAATAATGCACTGAACCGGGGATCCAGGTCACCTGCGCGAGCCCGGGAGAGAGTCGGTGACAAGAGCGCTGGGAAAGTTTCCTCGGAGGGCTACAAGTCCACCTGGAGTGACCAGAGGATGAATTAGTCCAACTCTGGGCTGCACTGAGTCCCAGCCAGAGAGAAGGTGAGAAGCAGCTTGCTGGGCTGTTGTTGCACATCAAAGTGAGACTTTCTGCTGCACGAATCCAGAGCAAAATTAAAAAAGAGAAAAGGATCCCGTGTCTGGAGCAGAGTTCTGGCTGAGCGTGCAGGGACTCGTTGTGGGGAAGCAGAGCGCAGACATGCAGTAAAGGTAAACAGAATACGCCCGTTATTAACTAACAGATAGTTGTTTTTAGTGTCTTTCTGTTGTAAGCTTTAGTGCATTTCCTCCGAAATGTGAATTCCAGATCACTGTTAAAAAAAAAAAAAACCTTCGTGAGAGCACACACACTTTGTGCGTAAAACTTTTTTTTTTTTGACACTTTGATGAGCGGTGGCGCGTCGCGATAACTTTTTTCTCCTTTCGCGAAACTCCGCGTCGTGTCAGGACCTTAAAATAAGATAAAAAAAAGTGCAGCAGGAGTTTAAACAAGCTCCCAATGTTTATGGAGCGGATGTGGACTCAGTCAACTTGGCCTCGTCAAGCCTTATTCTCCCGACAAAAACTTTAACGATAAGTTGTCAAAACGTTTGGAGGGCAGCGGGTGCAGAGCGCGCCGCGGGTGCGCGCAAACAGCTGCCCAGCTGCTCTCTCGCATGGGCGGGCGCGCGCAAAGCACATGCTGGAACGTGAGGTGTACAGCGAGCTCGTCTCATGGTAATAATAAGTTAGAGAAAGTGCCTCGTGCACGGGTCTGATTGGCTGTTTGACGCTTTATTAAAACATAAGGTGTTTTACTTCAGGTATTTGAGGAACTGTGATCTGAATTAATTGTTCATTTCGCAATTACTAAGATCAAATCTACACTTTTGTGCAGCCTGTTATTAATTGTATTTTGTTGATTTACTCACACCAGCACCATTCAGTCGGTAATTCAAAGTTATATTATATATTGCAGAGGTAATTCCATTCATAAGTTATTCTTAGACGTTTCTGTTTTGTCAGCACTGTTTTCTGAAAGCAATCTGACACTTCCTATACTTACTTTCAAATAGCTGAAAGGGATTCATGCTGGTTCAAGTTGTGCCTGAAGAGACCTCTCCCTGTGCAACAATCTGTCACCGTGTTGCTCATTGAAAAGACAGAAGAATTAATAGTTCATTACACCCATGCAGTCATTGCTTTGATAACATTTTGGCTGTCTCCCTTTTCTCCCCTTCAGGCTCATTCACCTCCTCCCATAAGAGCCAGGCCCACGCCCATGGATGAGGAGAGAAGTGCCGCTGCCATCTCCTCAGAGCCACCGGATGATGGAGACCCTGGTCTACCAGATCCACAACCAAATTCACATAAAGCCTCCACCAAAAGAGAGACAGAAAGCACCTGCCCGAGCCCGCAGCCCTGTCCTCCAGCAGGTAAGAAGTTGTTTGCAGCAGGAAACCCTGAAACATGTGCTTCACTCCAGCGTGTGGCTGTTACTGTTTCTCTGTTTGGAAAGGATAAACAAAAGGGCTCGGTGATGAGTTGGAACGTGCCTCCGGACAATGTTTACAGTCAATAATACCCTCTTTCCATTCGGCCTTTATTCTTGTTTTTATATGACTGTCTGAGAAGAACAGTGGAATAAAACGTTACTTGAGATTACGCCCTGTATTATGAGAAAGAGGAGCTGCTGGAGTAGTGCTTGAACTGAAGCCGTTTTCTCTCATGCATGTGAAACTCATGATAGGCATTGGGTCAGTGTGTGGGTGTGAATGTATAGTAATAGCCGTATGTAATATGTTTTCCAGTCTTCACCGGCTGTAACACTGGAAAAAATAATAATCAATCCCTTCACTTCTGGTAAAAAGTGTAAGAGTTGATGTATGTTTTGCTGAAGTTGAGCAGTTATGGGGCCTTGTTGTGTTTAAACTTTAACACTGGTCATTAATAATTGGTAAAGGTTGAGTCAGAGGCTGTGCTCCGGTAACTTTGACTGCGTTGCGGTTTTTGTGAGTGTTTTTGCTGGATGTCATTGTGATTCATTAGGTCAGAGGTCATCTCCGTGACAGACAGAGCAGTTGTGTACTCAGGTGATTTGAGACGGGTTCTTGTGGGGAACACGCCGCCTTGGATTATCGGACAGGTCAGCACCAACTCAGCATCGTGGAATGCTTAAATGCCACAATAGGGCTTCTGGGAGTTTGAGAATGCCCCCCCCCCCCCCCCCCCCCCCCCCCCCCCCCCCCCTCCACCCCCCTCACCACCACCACCACCACCACCCCTCTCTCTCTCTCTCTTTGTGGGATTGGTTAGGGAAGGTGTTGACGGGCACCCGGGCGGGAATGGAAGGCCGTGGACTCAGTTCTGTGTATTTTGTGTCTGAGTGACTCATCCAAAAGAAGCCAAAATGATTCAAGCTCCCTGAAGCTTCAGTGAGAAAACAAGAGCACTGACTGGATCAGAGTGCAGGTCCTGTGTGGTAACTAGGTTAGGTGTGGCCAACAGGGTAGTGTGCAGAGACAAACGTGGCCAGATGCCATGAGAACCCACCTCAAAAATATGCGGTTGTTGATGAACTTCTATTTTCTACAATTTATGTTTTGCTTTATCTTTGGAAGGCAGGTCTCCACCCAGTCTTTCACAATTAACGTTTTGAAGTTGCAAAATCATGGAATCCAACAATCGCATATCTCTGTTCTTCGCTACATTGCGGTCGAGTATATTTGATGATAATTCCTGGAGATTCTTAATGTTATTAAACAGGAGATTTGTGCCCAAACATGCCCAACATGCTCCCCTGGCTCTGCTGGCTTTACCTGTGTTTGCTCCTCGGGAGGCCAACACCAAGTAGAACTGTGGTTTCTCCTACTAAAGTTAGACATCTTTCAGCTGTGTGGTCGCTGTGTGTGTGTGTGTGTGTGTGTGTGTGTGTGTGTGTGTGTGTGTGTGTGTGTGTGTGTGTGTGTGTGTGTGTGTGTGTGTGTGTGTGTGTGTGTGTGTGTGTGTGTGTGTGTGTGTGTGTGTGTGCGCGTGTGTGTGCAGGGTAAGGTTAAGTTGGTGATCCAGGGGGTGGAGAAGAGAGCAGAGGATTGGTCAGGCCACTGCTGAGGGCAACAAGGCCCTGCTTTCAGCTGAGATTCACCCCCACCCATTCCTCTGCACGAAGAGCCTTGGGGCTTTGGAACAAGAAAACAGATTCAACTACAGATCGAACTGAGCCTTCAAAGAATTATCTGGTAGCTGGCATGCCATAAGACAGAGAAGCCATGTTCCAATATGAAAGCTGCATGCAGAGTCAGCACAAATGACAACAAATGTGGATTTGTGTTCTGACAGATTTGCCCATGTGTTCTTGATTTATAGCAGTCGTTCCTTCGAGCATCACAATGGAGCTGAGTCCAAGCTTCTGAGAGGAATTCATCTGAACAGTTTTATGAAATTCTGTGAATTGTTTCGAATCACAGTTGCTTTTATCTTTTCAATATTGCCCCTGATTCAAGCACACTGGTACAATCCAACCACGCGATTGAACAAATAATGAAAAAATATAAGTTTAAAGAGATTTTCACTGGATGCCTGTTCGTTGGTTCATACCAGTTGTTTTGATGTTGCATAAATTCAAATTTAACTCTTAATTTCAACTTGTTTAAGTTTTTTGCTTCTTCTTTGGAACTGCAATCTAAAGCATGTTTTAACTCGTTTTTTTCCAGTCCTGTTCAGGAAGCTTCTAAGCTTCAGAGTTCTGTGCACATTGAACCTGAAGGTAACCTAAACTCAGCACCGTACCTGAACCTGTGCAGGCCTTGCAGTGTTCTGTACCGTCTGCTTAAACATTTCTTCTGAGGGAGTGGTGCAGTATTGTTGCAAAGATTTTTGAAATGATCATTTCTTTTTTCTGTAAACAGGTTCTGGTGAAATTTTGCATTTTATTGACAATGACTTTGTAGATGGACAAAGTGCATTTGTCTGTTCCCTTCCAGGGTCACCACAGTGGATCAAGGTATCCGCATGGTTGATTTGGCAAGTGCAACCTGAGCAGTTGGGGCTTAAGAGCCTTGCTTAACAAACTCACAACAGTGGGATTAAAACCAACAAACTTCAGGTTACAAGCTCTCAACCCTAAACTTTCACAAATAACTTTTGAAAGGACACACTGTCTGTATTCTCTTCTCATTTGGGCTCTGAGTGGTTGGTTATTTCTCTGACCTTCGATGAAATGTGGGTATTCATTCTGAGGTCTTGAACTAGATTCACGTCTGACCACTTTCAGCAAGTTTTTAAAGAATATTAAACCTTTGTGACTTATTATTCTTTTAAATCTCCAGAGAATACACACAAAATAGACTTTTTTTTCCATTTTTTTAAGTCAAAGTTTCAGGTGAAAAGTTTTGCAGGAACATCTTTTATAATGTTGCCGCATGAACACTATGTTATATAGGTATTTCATTGTAGTATTTGTGAACTACATGGCTGCAACTGTAGTTGGTGTACACATTTCTCTTTGATTGTGATCAGTTTGTGTGGCAGTCTGCGAGGTGGTTCGGTGATCATAACGATCCAATCGCTCCGTAGTGTAAAACTTTAACCTCCCCATATTTAACCAGTCGAATTTTTCTGCTGTAAGTGAATCAACCTTCCCTCAGTCATTACAAGGTCATAAAATGATGGTGTGTGTGTGTGTGTGTGTGTGTGTGTGTGTGTGTGTGTGTGTGTGTGTGTGTGTGTGTGTGTGTGTGTGTGTGTGTGTGTGTGTGTGTGTGTGTGTGTGTGTGTGTGTGTGTGTGTGTGTGAGTGCGTGAGCCCTGCACCACCACATGCTACACTCCCACTCACTCTTCCAGCACGAGAACTTTTCTCCTCGCTTTCGTCGGTTTTTGTTTTCTCACTGACCTTCTCCTTTCTGGGATTGTCTGCCTTTCTGTCGTGATTTGTGTTGTTTGATTACAAGCAGAACTCGCAATGTCAAACATTATTTACACAGATCTGAACGCGCCAAAATATATGCAGATAGAAGTTAGTTATTTGGCTCCAAAAACACCAAGGGAAGGAGGAGCTTGACTTTTTCTCCAGCTCATGGCGGCCCGATACATTGATGGCTTTCGATTGGGAGATCACAAAGGATCACGTTCCATTCATAACATTATCCAATCATCTGATTGACAATCAGTCTGAATGGCTTAAACATCAAGTCTGTTGACAACAAGCTCATTAACTGATTTGTGAAACTACCTATGGTGTGTGTCTGAATTGGAGATATTACTTGTAAACAGTAAAGGTGCATGGTGGAGGTGTGACGGAGCCGGTGTTTCCAAACTTCTGGTCTCCATGGTGACTGTTGGCTGGCTTTTGAAGGCGTCACTACTATGTTGTTACGATATTCAACTATTTTCCTTTTATTTTCAGAAAGTCAGCAAACCGGCCAGATTTTTGTTTTACCGTGTTATCTCAGTAAACATGTATGATTAAAGATGCGTGCCTTCATAATTATTGTTATTTATTGAATGTAGATCATTTTGACCTGGAATGCTGTTATCGAAATGAGCTGCTGAATTTCCCAGTGAAGATATTGAGGACATCATATCATTATTTAAAACAGAGGTTGATCAAAGTCTATGTTAGCAGTAGCAATTGGCTTACTAAGCAAAAAATGTTCGAAAAACAAAAAAGTTATCTGAACAACTCACGGCTGCGCCTAATGTCATAAGTGAATGTCGTCTCTCTGCATGTTTTACTTCCCCATCGTAATGTTAATCCTCTATGTCATCGTCCAAACTTCCAATATTTGACTTCTTTGCACCAGTGCATAGAAGCAGCTATTTTACTACTTTTCTCCTTTTAGCCACTGAGGTTTGTTGAAGCTTGTGTCTAATTTGGTTTCTCAGAGATTGAAATAAACTAGGGGCAGTTTGAGACATTTTTATAGCATATTTGAACGACAAAAATGAGGGTGCTTTTTTTTTTTTTTTTTTTTTGCCACCTCACAAACATTTGAGAATTTCTTGCTGCTGTTGCTGTGGTGGTCTCTCTTCTTCTCTCTCTCACTCAGCAATGGCTTCCTAGTAGAGCCTCCAAATCTTCATATCTCCAGTCATAAACTGTGAGCAGACGCTGTCAGCATGATGTGATAGCCCAAACTCATTAAACACTTGGATCAGCAGCTTGCTATTGGTTATTTTTTATGAAGCTTTCAGGTGTGCAGGTTGTTTTCCTTTTTGGTTTGAAGTCTGGAATTTTGGTAAAAAATGAACTCATATTTAAGTTTTAGTATAGAACAACAACTTGTTAACGCAAAAATGGCACAGCTGGAAAATGTTAACTCTAAATAGGATTGATAAAAAAAACAATTATTCAGTTTTTTCTTTTTACGCTACGTGACTGATTCTCCTTGTCTTTGATTTACATTTGTTGTAAGGCGAGCGCAATTGCATCTGGTTGTGTTTCTGTTTCAGGCTCCTTGTGTTTGATGCAAAGCAGCTTGATTTTCCCATGAGCGAGAAGAATCTGTGAAACCATGTAACACAATTAAAATTCCCTCTTAATCCTGATCAACAGCAGACAGTTTTTGTCTTTAAGGAGATTACACGTCTTTATTCTTTCACAGTAACTATAATCACTGATTTTGGACGTATTTCAATGCTGCGCTGTGTGTGTGTGTGTGTGTGTGTGTGTGTGTGTGTGTGTGTGTGTGTGTGTGTGTGTGTGTGTGTGTGTGTGTGTGTGTGTGTGTGTGTGTCCAGCTCTAGCCAATGGTGTGCTCGGGCTGCATGACATTAGTTAAACATGTGTTATTTGATGATGTTTTTTTAGGATTGAATATTTGCTACACATAAACAGGAACTCAGTTATATTATGTTGAAGTTAATTGCTTGGTGCTTCCAAATAACAGCGCCCTTTCTCTTCTTGGACTCGATTGTAACCGCATTTGTTTTTCCGTTTTTTTGTGATCCCCTGTATATCTGCAGTTTCCAGTGACAGGAGAAGAGCACTTGTTGATTTTGTGGTTTCGAGTCATTTTTCCTTGATTTTCGTGCTTTTGTGCCCCTGACTTCTGGCAACATTTTAAAGTACTGAATTGAAAGATGATCCACTGTCAACAAAATCTAGGGCAGTAGGGCTTCATCTGATTGGCCAAACATGTTGACGTGCAGAACTTGAAGGCACAGTGCATGGAAACATATTGCACCGCGGCCATTCTTTTACGATGTATGTAGAGTATTCTGGGTAACTAGAGGTAGCTAATCGATTAGTGTTGGAGGCAGTTTAAAGAATACAGTTCATAGTTCTGATTCAGAAATAATGTTTTGTGGCATCGCTTGGTCCATGTTCAAAAAGAAATTACTGTCACATGACGAGGTTTAGCCAACAAAAATACTCGGAGCGATTTCTGTAAAAACAACAGTCGTTGGCCTAATGAATAATGCAATTTAAAATGATAGTAGTTTGAAGTTGATGCTGTTTCCAGGTTAACCTACAGCATTCTGATACTGTAAATAAGGTCCCTCTCTCGGATCTCTGATTGGACAAAACATTAGAGAGAAGCTCAAATGCTACAAAATCTAGTCAAAGTGTCCTGGACCTCATGTTGGGAACCACTGAGAAAACAGCGTTTGAACTAACTTATTTCCCTCGTTTTAATGTATCACTCCATTATTTATGACTTTCTGCCTTCAGTTTCTCGAGTGAAAATAAATACACCCACTACAGGCCAAAGTAAACATGTAAAGGAAGTTATAACCGCTTTCAACAATTGAACTCCTCATTAGTCTGATGAGAGTTTATGATCACGAAGAAGACTAGAGTTCATTCAGAACTCAGAAGAGAAAGTTTTATTTTATAACCTCATGGGCTGTATTTGTTCATACCAGTTTATTTCTGTTAGTTTTTTGTGAGAAAAAAAAACAGATATGCACAAAATATATATATACACACACACATATATATGTCTTTTGTCAGAGGGATGTACTGTATAGAGCTGGGAGAGTTTCCTGTGTGTGTACATTGTGTGTTCAGGAAGATGTGGGAGTGAAAGTGTAGGTAGAAACAGGGTTTAGGAAGTTTAAAAGGAAGCTCAGTTCAGCCCTCTGTTGTCTATGAAGCAACACTTCCTATTTAGATTGAACCCTCAGGAACAGCTGGATGCGCTTTCCTCCAGGTGATTCAGGATATGTCACATTGTTTGCCTGCCGTGTGTGTGTGTGTGTGTGTGTGTGTGTGTGTGTGTGTGTGTGTGTGTGTGTGTGTGTGTGTGTGTGTGTGTGTGTGTGTGTGTGTGTGTGTGTGTGTGTGTGTGCGCGTGTGTGCGCGTGTGTGCGTGTGCAGTACGTGTACACGTGTCAGCAGCTCAGAGGAGGCGATTCATCGGAATTTCAGTCTCCTAGTAAACAAACAGTTAACTATTAAAGCAAAAACATATGGATCGCACACACACACACACACACACAGTCAAGCATTCAAAAACAAATACACACACACACAGTCAAGCATTCAAAAACAAATACACACACACACAGTCAAGCATTCAAAAACAAATACACACACACACCCACCCACACGTGTAAACACACAGCCTGATCTGCTCAGCAGCTCTTGATTGCGCTGGTCTGATTTTAATTAGAGGCTCATCTTTCTCAGATCTCAGAAATGGCTCTGAGGTCGAGCGGTTTGGTGGTTTGATGCTGGTGCCAGCACACAATTGGTTGAAGGCCTGCTTGGATGGCACTATGGCTTTGGTGGGAATGCGTTTAGGTCCAACAATCGCGGTTTACAGAGGGAAGAATTCGACTTGCTCGGTCACAGGAATACACTCTTAACCCAAAGCATCCCAGCTGAAGCAATATACTGATAGTGAAGCAGTGGGAGTACAAACATACATTATGTTCCAGACATAATCCACACGTTTATTGCAATTTTTAGACAGTTTCACAACATAGAGATGGAGTCATGCATTCTAAAATATGTTAGCTTTTGTGAAATTCAAATTTCTTCATTTTGAAGCCAGTTTGGTTGTGTGCTGTGCAGACTTGTTGAAGACACAGCCTGCACAGCTTTTGTTTTGTGTTTTGTACACACTCAACCACTTTCTTTGTGCCTCAAACCGCGCTACCCATCTGGTTCACCTGACATAACCTGGTGGACAAAGCAGAACAGAAACTGCTGTTTTTAATGGTGCAAAGAGGAGCTTTTTCACATTAAGTCCTATGGCACAGTTTCGTAGGCCATACTGACGTCAAAGCTCAATCAGTCACTCAACTATGACAGAGATTCTCATCTCATCCTCTATTCATGTCGCCGGACTAAGACAAGACTTGATCAGAAGTCTAGTGAGTGGAAAAACTATTTCACCCCCCATCCCTCCCCGTCTATATGTCCTTGAGCAAGACATTCAAATCGCCCCCAATGAATGGAATAAGCACCTATTATGGCAGCCATGACTGTTGGTGTGTGTGAGGAGGTGAATATGTTGATGATTATGACGAACAATGTTCAGAACTTTAAGGACACTGTGGAGTTTGTAAGTTTTCTCTGGGTACTCCAGCTGGTATTCACCCTACGACAAAAAGGATGATGAAAAAAAACCACATGCACTTTTACACAAAGGTTGTGTAGTGAGGTAAGCAAGTCACAAGATGCAACTGTAATTGTGTTGACATTTAATTGATGTAAGTCTTTCTTGAAGTCGGTAGTGTCGTTATCTCACAGAACAAAACCTGTTTGTCATATCTTAGTTTTGCCAGTAATTCAAATGCAATAAAAAAACAAAACCCAATTGAATTATCAAGGCAACCAAAGTGATTTGAACTTCCAGTTTGGCTCTACAAATGTACATTATCCCTGTAGCACTCTTCTGGATAGCTGGAGTTCGACCAGACAGGAAGTATGGGGAAGTGTGAATGGAAATGCCAGTCAGCTCACAAGCAGTCAAAGTTCAGAGCAGAAAGTTGTGAGCAGAGAGCATTCTCCCCGTATCCTATGTACTCTAAGCATCATTGTATTTCCCCTACATTGAAAATATTTCATTTTGCAGCATTGAGAGTGAAACCTTGTTTGACGTTTGTCACACAGCTGCTTTGGCTTTAGTTAAATCTACATTTCTCAGATGAAGAAATAGTGGAAATGTCTTGAAACTGTTATTGTGAAGTAATGGGACCTTACACTGAAGAGGCCTGCCCTTTTCTTTCCCCAAGTTTGATTACACTGGTCTTTAATGTGGCTTTGGTAGCATCATAATCCCCCCCCCCCCCCAAAGCCACTTCCAGAGAATGAGAGCACAACAATGCATGTGGGATGAGGAGGAGGATGAAGGTCACCTGAGGCTCTTTTTGTTACAATTATATTACTGATGTCAATATTTTGAAAAACATGCCAACTGTCTCATTATACTCAATTGTTACCCGCTAGCAAATAGTGTAATTTTTTATATATTTTTTTATGATCCATCCTCAATATTTTTGATCAAATGGATGCCAGCTGCACAAAACAATGAACGATTCGAGTGGAGGTAAGAGATGAGGCTATTTAATAACTGAGTCATTGACTGTATGACTACGTGACACAATATATTCCCATGGTTGTTTACAATAATCTGAGCATATGGCTTGCAGGTTACTACCAAACATATGATCTTTTTGTCCACATTTTCATCAAAAACATTAAGCACTATCCCAGACATGTATGAATAAGGACTGGTGAAAGGATGTAATGACATAGTCAGTGACATACATAACATACATTGCACACACATCTTAAACTAGACATTCTCGCGAGTGGCTTTTGTATCTGAGGCCGGCTGATTAGATCTAATGGATACAACATGGACCTTATAAATGGCTTTCACATGCAGGAGACAAAAGTGAGGGTGATGAGAGAGCTGGTACTCGAAAGAATAAGGATATACTAGAACTATATGTAGTGCGTGCGCGTGTCAGGGGTTTTATAGACCACTGTCTAACAGGACAAAAGACCACCACACACACACACACACACACACACACACACACACACACACACACACACACACACACACACACACACACACACACACACACACACACACACACACACACACACACACACACACACACACACACAGAGTTATGAAAGCAAGCACAAATCCAACATTGCTTAAGTCACTGTGGCTTTTCATCAAGGTTTGACCAACTTACACAATCGAGTGATTCAGACCAGCAGCTTTGATGAACTCAATGTTCTTGGAGTTACAGTTACTGTTTGTTCAGGCAGGCTGAGGGTGAGTGGACCTCTGGACATCCAGCGGCACGTAATATTAATCCTGTGTTTACTTTTTACATACCGCAACATCACAAACCCAATTACCAATAAATAACTCTTGGAATGGATTTTTTATAAAAGGACTATTTTTATTATTACAAAATATCAACATTATCTACATTTTGAAGTTCACATAACAGAAACAACAACCATACATGTTATTTTAATATAATGGCTTGGCTTCGTCAGATGTCAAACTTCAAAACTTCATTGAAGTAAACAAATTATGTAATGAGCCCTTATTTACCAGGTAACTGAAATTGAAGATATATTTATAAAGGTAGGTCTGGCCAAAGCAACAGCAACAACAGGGAAATGATTATGAAGGTCACTAACAGTTAAAAACAAACATTAAAACTTGATCAAAAAATGTCACATGATCATGTTTAATGCTCTCATACTTACATATAGATATCTGAGACTCCAGAGGTTTTAAAGTGCTTTAATCTATTATTTTTTAATAGATATGTGTTTTTTTGTTGGTCCTATAGTAGTTGTTTTTTGCCAGAACAACAATAGAATATCAACACATTTCCATACTGATAAAATATTATTTTTTTGCCTCTACTACGCCTCATAAAGTACTTATTTATAGATATCAATATAGCGACTTCGTAGAAGTATAGATGCGTACTTATAAAGTATGAATCAATCTGTATAGGTATTACAAATATGCAAAATAATTAATTGCTCAGAGTTGATGTCGTATGCTGAAGATGAAGAGTATGAGGAGAAGCAAGGGACAGGAAAGAAAGGACAGATAGAGAACTGAGGGAAAGTGGACAGTGTAAATAAACAGAGCCGGGAAGTGTTGAGTCCACGTACAGGACGCGGTTTGGTTTGTGTGTGTGCGTGTGCGTGTCTGTTTATCAAGCCCAGCTGGCTCCCATTTGCCCAGGAATGAGTCTGCACCTCTCAGAGAGGCCTGCGCCTACCTCACTTTGAAGGCCTGTGTGTGTGTGTGTGTGCGTGTGTGTGTGTGTGTGTGTGTGTGTGTGTGTGTGTGTGTGTGTGTGTGTGTGTGTGTGTGTGTGTGTGTGTGTGTGTGTGTGTGTGTGTGTGTGTGTGTGTGTGTGTGTGTGTGTAATAACAGCTTCATTAGAGGACTGCGTGGTACCGTTAAACACATAAAACTCCCAGACATGTATTTACTGCATGTATATTCTGAGTATGTTCTCCTATGTGTTCATTTTAAACACACACACACACACACACACACACACACACACACACACACACACACACACACACACACACACACACACACACACACACACACACACACACACACACACACACACACACACACACACACAATGCGCCACACATCTTTCAGGTTTCACAAGCATGCACATAGACCCCTAAACAGTCACAAGGGGTTGGATTTAACTGCTTCCAGATGCAGGTTTAGGACAGAGCACACACCAACACATAGACAAAATCTTCTGCTTTGTTGTAGTCAGCAGAATAGCTCCGTTCAAATTAATTAGGTGTTTGCTGATGGGAAATGACATGGAAATGGAAGAGTTTACAACATGTGAGGAAATGAGTGGTTGTTTATTTCAGATAATCAGAAAGAAAGCTCGGAATCGAAGGGTTCTCGCCTTCTCAGCTCAGAATTATAAAACATTATGGTGATTTCAATGTTTGTTTGTTTTTTTATTAAACTGTGTGTCTAATTTGTGTGTCTGTTTCTTCTTTGTAGATGTGGCCCACACCTATACTGAGCCCCTCATATTGAGGTCAAACGGCACCCAAGAAAGGCTGCTAGGTGAAAATGGCGACAGCTGCCATTTCAACAGCACCCTCTCACATTCAGTGCTCACAACACCCAACAAGAGCATCACGTGTAAGTAAAGGACCGTCACACACAAACACAAACACATGCACACATTCACACACCGAAACACACTCAGAGAGACTAGTGAGAGTTTAATTTCCATTGCTGATCGCTGGTCTGATGAGTCACATTGTCCTGACCTTTAACAAATACATTTGCACACCCTGAAGAAATAGGTCAGGTAATCATACACACACAGACAGAAATATCTACATTGTCAGCTAAGTAGGTTAAGTTTTTGATTTCTGACTACAACCAAGTCTGCACCCAAATCGACACACTTGAAATGAAACACCTTTCTTTCCGCTCTTCTTTCACTTTCTTCTTTTTCCCTGACTTTTTTTTCTCGCTCTCTCTCTCTCTGTCAGTCTCCCACGAAAGGTGGGTGTGACTGACACTGTGAGTTTTACCCCCTTGCACCTGGCTCTATGAAGTATATTGGCTTTATCTTAATGAGCCATACCAAAATAGATACTCCAAGAGCTTGTTCCAGTAGTTTCACAAACACACAAATACACCGTTTCTGCCTAAATCACTCCCGTATGTGTCACGTTATGCACTGATTCCACAATACTGTGAGATTTCATCAGTCGAAGCCGCTTCATAAAGTACTCGCAGCTTCTGTTTATGGCACAGATCACATGCTATCATTAGTTTGAGCTGGAATATGAATCACACACCGAAGCAATAGAAAGTGAGTCATTTCAGCCAGACCAAGTAAACACCACCTCAGGGTGCTATTTATTATACCACTGATGTTTTATACCGTGTGAATTGAGACTTAACTGTGGTCAGGCGCAGCGCACATTTTAGAAGGGCCACGCTGTAAAGCCGTGATTAGTGGCACATACACCTGCAGCAGCTTTCCACCACTGGCCTAGTGGCTTTAGTTGAATGGGATAAAAATACAAATACAATTAAAAAGAACAAGACATAGTCATTCAAATATCAACGCAACTTAATTGTGGTGTTTCAGTTTCCTTGATGTCGTTGTTTATTCTATCAGAGGAGCTGGTTGCCATTTCTCACTGCTCCACAATCAAATTAAAATTTGGTTTTGCCACTGCCATTACAGTAATATAATTTACAGGACTGGAGATGGCTATGTTGGCTCATATTGTGTATGATTTATTTACACAGGTCTAAACTACTTCCCTAAATCCCCAGCTGTCCAGTCATAACACCGCACATCAGCAGCTCTCGGTTTCAGTTTGCTGAGGAGAAACATCTCGACACCTGGATGTTGTCATTCTGAAGTCATTTCAAGCGACTACCACCACCTGTTTCTCCCTTTTACACACTCCCGTTTCCAAAAGGTTAGCACCGTGTGTGTATTCTAAGTAGAAACAGAAAACATACGGAACGCTCATAAAACTCTTACTTTAAATAAAATGCTGAAAGCAAGACATTTTATTATTCCATGATGAATTTTAGATGATTTTGGATTTTGATAATGGGGACAAAAAAGGTGGGACATGAAAGACAAAAGTGAGTGCAACTGATTAAAAGCAGTGAAACCAACATTTCACAGCCAGTGAGGTTTATTAACAACAGTTCATCACAATGAGTCAGTAGAACAGGGGTCCATTTGGTTCACCAATCTGCTGAAAACTGTTCACATATTCTGCAAGGATATACGCAAGAAAGAGTTTACGTGTCTCAAAATAACAATCATTTTTAAGTTATCACAATCTGCAGTATATCGGGGAAACGTGTAGAAATAATTTAGCGAAATTGTCAAACCCTTATTTAAAAATATATTGGAAAACAGGACTAGAGTCTATACAGGAAACGATTTCGTGAGCTGAGGAATACTCTGATGAAGGTGCAATCTACGAGTACAAATTCAGATGAGACAGAATGAAAGCCACGTGTTAACACAAACAACCAAAAAGTCCATCACAACAACATGTGCTGAACTGGCCTGCCAGCAGTCCAAACTGTCTAGCAATAGAATGTAGTGCATCATGGGAAAAAACTCTGAAACTCTGAAAACTGTTGAGTTGCTAAAATCCTGCATCAGTGCAGATTTGGTCAAATGCACAGTATTCCCTGGGTTCGTGTTAGACGAGCAGCGGTGACCCCTCAAGCGATGACGAGTCACTCCAAATTTCTGCGTCAAAGTCAAACATTATGCAAGGCTGTGATACATTAATCCACCACATGACACGTTTATATGAAAAGATCCTTTATGCATTTCTCGGAGGATATCACTTCTTCCTTGAGAAGTTCAAATTTCCAATTTTTAACAACCACAATATTCACACTCATTGCAAAGCATGGCCGCCAACCCCAAAAGAGCTGGGAAACTAATTTAGACGTTGGTTTAAATCTGTCCTCCTGTCATTCCCAGAAAATGAGGGCTCGTGACTGTGAATGAGCGATGAATGAAAAGAGGAATCTGGGGATGAAAAGAAAGTTGAAAAAAGTATGTATATGAGTATGTGTTAAAAAAGTAGAAGGGTTTTTCCCAGAATCCAGGGCCAGCCATTGTGACACATCCCAACACAGGAACCTGCCCCATGATAATAGCTAGTTTGTGGTAACTAAAAAGCCAGTATCTCAGGCAGGAAATGGGTAAGTAGGTGAATGCAGTGCGGTCTGAAGTGAGTAGGTGTGTGAATGTCTCCTGTCTCTACCTGTTCTGTCTGCTGCCTGCGTCTATTTTCAGGTCCAGGCTGGAAGACCAAAAAGTTTGGGTGTGTTTTTTTTTTTTTTTTCTGCCTCGCCTCTCTCCCTCTCTCCCTCCGTCTTCTCTCTCAACTTTTTTTTTTTTACATCCTAGTAAAACCTATGAAACCTACCAGCTCCATATGCTGAGCAGCGAGAGTTATGCAACGACAGTACGCTCGAACAAAATGTACTGCCATGCACACCAGCCTTCATTGGTGTTGGTTAAGCCTTCACGTGCCTCCTCCCTTCATCCGAAGCTTCTCCTCTACGACTTACACAATTGCACACGTGTTTCTCCAAACGTCAACCACAAACAAAACTTTTTCTAAAATTTCTTTCTCAGATGACATCTGACGTCTACTTGTCCATGTAAAATTATAAGTGTGTCCTGGTGACTCTCGCATCCGCCAGCGTTGTTTGAGCATGAGATGGTTTGTGTGTTTTCTCAGAGCCATTATCAGTGTGTAAAAGATTATATATGGAATGTGTGTCATCTGCAACCAATCAGTCAATCATCTGCGTATCAGTCTTTTTAATGAATGTGTCGACTAAAAATGGGCTGTGACTCAAGCCTGCAGTGAGGTCATGGCTGTATGACATCTGTGAATGTGTGCAGGAATGAGCATGAGGGTGTTTGCGAGTGTGAGAGCGAGGAAACAGAAGCATAAACACTAAATTCCTATCTCACGGTGATGACATCACGGCTGCAGTATGTGTCTGGGGTCGAGCCCATGACAAGTTGAGATCTATGACCATATGTGATTGTCTGCTGTGGTGTGAGTGAAACGCACACGTATATATACACACACGCACGCACAAACTACTGAGTGATGTCATGGTCACAATGCCGTCTTTGAGGTCATAACCACAGCAGGATGCGTATGTTTACACGTTTAACTGCTTACGCTATTTTAGACAGGAATAAGTAGCACATGTAATCATTTAGGATTACAGTAGCAGCATTTCTTATACTTCCACTTTGTTTAATTCACCTTTTCAGTGAAGGTGTGCAACGGAGTAGTTTATTCTGTTGCCAACGGAGGAAAATTGTGTGCAGTGTGTTTTTGTTAGGGCACATAGCAGCACTGTGATGCTGAGTTTAATTAGAGACTAGACACCAGGCTGAAACCGCTGTCTTTCTTCTTTTGCTGCCCATATAACAGTCCCCCCCCACCCCCACCCCACCTCCGGCTCAGCTCGCTCTCACTCACCAGCAGACTTCCACTAAATTTTACACCTCTCATTGATCATATTCGAAGGCCCACACATCATACATGATGACCGCAAAAATACAGAGCAGATATTAACTTATTGTTGTTTTTAGTTTGTTCACTGGGTCATACTGCCAAAACTAAACAGCAGATGCAAACTTGTAGTCAAGTATTCAGTAATGTATTGGTCAAATCAGACTATGGTCTCATTAGGGGAATGGCGTTTGCATCAGAGCCATACCTTGAGGGTGTGTCATAACATGCACATTATAGGCTGCAGACAGCCTGTGTTTTAAGAACTGATAAGTTTATTCCTACTTTAGTTTAAAGAGATTTTAGTAAGTAGTATATCATTTTGGCTTTTGTTCTTTAAAGAAAACTGGTTGTTATAAGGAATTTGATGGTAATATGCATCACAAATGGACATTTTTAAAATGTAATATTGAAAAAAAACCTAAGAAAAACCTTGAAGTTATTGTTAATTATAAATTATTACGGTATAATTTTACCTGTCAAGCTCAGTTAAAGTTAAATTGGCCCGTAATTGACCTCATGCAATATCTCAGACCAGCAGTACTTGTTCTGTGTTGTTCTTGAAGGTCTTTTTTTTTTTAATTATACAGGCGTTTGTTATGTTTTGAAAACCAAACAAGTGCATGTTCTTTTTAATTTAAAATTTTACCACAAAATGTGCCCCTCAAAATACTCACTTGTCATTTAAAACATTATTTCTCCAGACAAAAGTCTTCAGCAAATGTGCAGTAATAATCACAATGATAGACTTCATTCAATGCATAATTTTTAAGCTAATAATCATGTATTTTTCAATCTTTTCAATTGTATTTCTCTGAACAAAATGGTTTCTTGATTTCAACGATTTACTCACCTGACTGAATTTCACCCAGGCATTCGACTTTTCTTGGTACCAAGAGATTTAAATTACAGAGCTTGGCTTTTCGGTGTGACATAGGGTGTAGAAAGACACACTTCACCAAGCTCTGATTTACTGAGTTCCTGCACTTCTAGTTTGCATGCACTTTGCAGGTGATTGATGCAGAATAATACCAAGAGTGCCATCAAAGAGGAGAATTTAGGTGAGTTTTGCTTGCTTTAGATCTCTTACAACCGGGGACGATCAGCTGGAAATTCATCGCTTCTGTTGGTTTGCTTGCAGTCACCATGAAGTGATGGGCTGAGCCTCCACAAGCACAAAAATGTGGACTTGGAGCCGTTGTTGGAGGAATTTATCAAACATTTCGGAATGTTACAGCAGATAAAGTCTAAAGATTTATTAGAGAAAAACGGAAAAAAAATTGCACTCTGGGAAATGAAATGTCACAAAATCACATCAAATATCTTATTAAAATAAAGTCCTCAAACTAAATTCGTGGACAGCCAGTTGAGGAAACAATGACAGCTGGTTTGCAAGGCCTTTTCGGAAATAAAGTTAAAACAAACAAAATCATAAACAACACATGATCTGGGAGACATGCCAGGTACTCCATAATGCTGAAGGCATTCCATGGACATTTTGTTTAAATTTGTGCATCTGTCTGATGTGATCCTGAGTGCATTCTGGTATTGGCCCAGCTTCCATACGAGTGTGCACGCAGTATCACATTTGGGCACGTTTGTAAATGTGCAACCCTTGAAGTAGATCAGGCTTCAAGTCTGTGAAGTTACTTGCGGCTCAACACAGCAGCCAAGTTGTAAATAACCAGAAAGTTCTAAACTGTAAGTTACAGCAAAATCATCATTGGGCTTTACAACTTCAACACTGGGGTCCGCAGCTCAAAACAATGCAGCAGTTCAAGAACAACCCATAAAAGAATCATGATGTGATCGTGGATCTGGAAGGAATTATAGACATAACAAAATAGTTTGAGAGTATATTTGCAATGTTGCAAAACTGACTATTTGTGTCAAATGTATTCCTGTCTGGAGATGAATTTGATGAAATAGGCTGTCTTTTGCCCACTAACCTTTGGTCCATATAGGCAAACTACAGATCAGACAGTGAGATAACGAAGTTGGCGCAGACACAGACAGATTTCACTGTCAGTGTGTTGACTCATTCCAGCCGAGTAAAAGTCGAGAGAGAGTAATTTTCTCTTCTGGGGGAAGTGTGTAAGTACAGGGTGGCTGAAAACCTCCAGGAGAGGTGAAAGAGGTGAAGGGTGTGTGGCTGGCAATGTGCTCCTGGATTGTGATTCACCCACACTGACTTACTGGCTGCACACACCTGCACAGACATGCATGTGCAAATACGAATTGTACTGAAAGATAGCGAGATGTCCAGTGTTAACGCCACACATGCACGCTCTGCGGTTTCCCAGTCTCATCATGTTAATCCCGCAGTGATTTGGATCTTTATTTGCTGTTATTTTTAACCGGCTCCCACTGCTGAATCATTGTGTTTATGAGTCACACCCATGTATCCTCCTGTTGCAAAAATGCACAAGCAGCAACCCATTTCTTAAACTTTTCTCCTCTCTCTTTTTTACTCCATCTTCCTCTCATACTTTCTTGATCGTAGACAAAGGGACCTTGTCTTTTCTGTGCGTGCACACGCGTGTGTGTTGACACGTGTTCATGCATGCATACGTTTGTGTTTGTGTGTGACTCCTTGTCTTGCTCTATCCGTCTGTCAGTTCAGAGGAGAACATTTCTGAATTTCTCACCAACTTAAGTCCCCCCAGAGGACAATGCAACACTTAAGGGAATTGTGCACAGTATTCCTCCCCTCTGTCTAATCCCTTTCTTCTTGTACTGACCTACATCCTGACCAGCTCAAAGTGGTAAAATAGAGCATTGCGGAAAGTGCTAAAGGCAGGCTGAAAGGGAAAAAAGGCTAGACACAAAAGGGAGGAGATGGACCTTGGGAGGAAGAGAGAAAGACATAACACATACTTTTAGGGAAGAAAGTGTGGCTTTTCCTCACCAGCTCTGACATACAGTACATGTACATCTACACACTCACACACTCGCCCTGCAGCCTGCAGCCTGCCAAACATCTGGAGCGAAGTTAGAAAACGCTGAATGAAAGAATCTATAATAACACTGGACTGGTTGTGCGACCGCGACCGTCAGCCAATCCAAACACGCTTGGTTGGGTTATCTGTCTACGAGTGGTTATCAAGCATACACTTTTACATCCAGTCTAGAATCATAGCAGTAGATCATTGATTATGCTTGCTCAATTTCTGAGTGGTAATGTGTGTGTGTGTGTGTGTGTGTGTGTGTGTGTGTGTGTGTGTGTGTGTGTGTGTGTGTGTGTGTGTGTGTGTGTGTGTGTGTGTGTGTGTGTGTGTGTGTGTGTGTGTGTGTGTGTGTGTGTGTGTGTGTGTGTGTGTGTGTGTGTTTTTATGGGCTCTGATGTTCTCTACTCCGCACTGTTAAATCTCACCACACCTCTCCACACCATATGCTTTAAGCCCCCCCCCCCCAAAAAAAATGTGGGCCTCCATACGATGGTATTAAATAGTAGCATAATATATCAAAACCAGGCTTCCATTTTATTCTTCTTTTCAGGGTGTGTGTGTGTTTGGCTTGGCAGATAGACTCAGAGATTTTCTGAGTTGTTAGGACTCAACAGTACTTGGAAGAAAGTAGCGCCAAGATTAACTCTGTCCATTTACCCTAGTATGTATGCATGTTTGTAGATTCTGTATGTTCCATGAAAAATGCAGTGTTTGAAAAAAAGCACAAAAAAGATGTGGTTTTTTTTAGGTCCAAAGACTCCTCCTCCTGTGTCACACTCTTTCAACTATCCCGTCTTTTTTCCTGCAGTTCCTTCTAGTTGTGTAAGAGTCAGTGGGTCAGCTCACTAACTACATCGCTCTTCCCATGAGGCATTGTTTTGTGGTCGGTTTTGTAATGGGAGTTGACTCGGTCGTACTCTGTATGGCATCGCATCAGCACAGACTGAAACAGGCCAGTGAGCTACACACAGAGCAGGTGCATAACACTCACATTACACACACTCACTGACCAGTCCAGACATACACTCAAACAGCCACATTATACATATTATTAATCCATTATTGGATAGAACAACTTCAGTACACTCCGCACGCCATGATTTCTAGTCTGTTTGTGACCAGTAATCCACCTCCGGGTGGGGATGGTGAGGTGTCTTAATCCGGTCAACCCTGTGCTGAATGATTTTTATCATGGAGGAATAAATTATATCTCAGATAAATCCCAGCTAGTTCCCCTGCACACTGGACAAAACAAGCCCGGTGAATGTATTTTTAAATCCAGATGAAGCAGGCCTGTCAACTCTCAAGAGAGTGAAAGATATAACAATACCTCTAAGATAAGTCATATTTTTACACTAAGTAGCAGATTTAAAAGATGAAACAAGAATTGTAGCTACTAATTTCAAGCAAAGAACTTGAATAATTTAAATAATTGAATACAAATATAGCCATTTGGTCATTAAAACCTATTTTGTTTTACATTGTTTAAAATATCATTCAAATTCATGTTTAGTTGAAAATGAGGTTTTTGAATATTATTTTGAGGGGTGCAAAGACTGGTGCTGGGGGCCAGTTGTGTCCGCAGGCTTCCAGTTGCCCTTTTCTTGCTTCTTTTATAATGTTAATCTGTCATTATTATTATATTTATTTTACATTCAGTGCTAAGAAGTGTCTTCTAAATAAAACAAATGTCAATTTTACACTCAGTTAATTTCTTTTTACTGAGATTTTTATTTATTTATATTCTATTGTAAATCTTACAAAGTTTCACATGCAAAAAGAAGCTTTATCCTCCCATAAACATCCAGTACAAATCGACATGCAAATCGATCTAGTCTGGTATGAAAAGAAGATGAAAATGTGTCAAATAGTTTCATCAATGTTTAATTTTTTGTACGTTTGTTCCCGGACATTTACCTACTGAAGGAGTCCACCGAACCATCACTGATCACAAAGGATCTCCTTTGAATCTGTATTGATTCCAAAGTCTTTATAGTGATCACCCTGTTGTTAATACGTGCTCTTTTCTCCCCTCCCAGCTCAACCAGCAGCCAGATCCACTCCTGTTTACCACTCCCAGCCATGCCGGACACAGCCCGGCAGCCAACTACGCAATGGAATCAAGAGCCATGCGCACGCACACTCCCCGAACACGCACTGTCCCCAACACACGCATGTGCCGCACATACATACACTCCAGTCCAACGGGGTCAGGAACGGAGGCCCTCATGAGCGTCCTAAGCTGGGTTCCCTCCAGAGAGGAGGCTCATCAACCTCCTCATCCTCTTCAGCCGGGCCTAAACATACCAAGAAGTTGCGGTCCAACCCTTCCATCACGTCCCAGAGCAGCAAGAGGAGCAAGAGCAGCTCCAAGAGCAACAGCTCTCAGATTCCCACAGAGGGACAGGATGGTACGATATGAATTCTGATGGAGAGGCAAGAGCAGGAGGAGATGAAAGGATTTATAGCAATAATATGGTCTATTCTTTTCACTGGTGTGGTCGGAGTAGGTGATAGGTGCAGCTTTTTTTTGGTATACTTTCTCTAAACTTTTTTTTTTTTGATAAATCTTCATTAATAAAAGGCATTTGAAGTTCATACAACTTCATCTAGTATTTCTTCACATCACTGAACGATGATCAAGAAAAACAAATAAGAAATTCATGAGCCCGGAGTATACACCTCACTGCATTAACCCTGTCACTCCTTTAGTCACCCCTGAGCCACACTCCTCCATCGCCTCTTTTGAAATGCCCCTTATCACAGCTTGACTGGTTGTGTGAACTTTTCTGTTTTAGTAAGCAGCATTCAAGAATGACGATTGCAAAGCAAAGACAATTCAATGGAGACAAACTTCAATTTGTCACGTTAAAACCAAGGTGACCCGGGGTTAAACAGATTGTATTTTCTTCAACCAACAAGTAGTAGTCCTGAAACTGCAGACGTGTCACATCTAGTAAACTCTCTTTCCATTACTGGGAGATCAACAGGGGAGAATGTGTGCATGATTGAACAGATGTAACGGACTTTCTATAAGAAGATGTTTGTTGAGGAGACCAGAAATGTGCATATTTCCTAGCTATTAGCTATACAGTCAAATCTAAGTGTGACATGAGAAACTGAACTTGTCTTTTTTTCTCTCTCTCAGCAGACTGCTGTGTTCACTGTATTCTGGCGTGCCTCTTCTGTGAGTTCCTGACTCTGTGCAACATTGTGCTGGACTGTGCCACCTGTGGCTCCTGCGCAGGGGACGACTCGTGTTTCTGCTGCTGCTGTGCGTCAGAGGAGTGTGGCGACTGTGACCTGCCCTGCGACATGGACTGTGGCATCATCGATGCCTGCTGTGAGTCTGCAGACTGCCTCGAGATCTGCATGGAGTGCTGCAGCCTGTGCTTTTCTTCGTGAGGCCCCCCCTCAGCCACCTCAACACCAATCGGAGCAGATGGCTGCTGTGCACCCCCACAACACCAGGAATAATTTTGACCAGCGCTTTGCTAAAGAAGTGCTACACCCAGTCTTTGTCACCTGACCGTTGGCCTGGCTGGCTCTGCAATATGTCCGATGTTTTCCTACAGGCTTTTCCAAGCAAAAGATGTGACCGAATGCAGAGAGCGAGTACTGGTCTATTCTTCCTTCCCTTATTGATCACACAGTGGGACAGTAACCTTCCCTGCTTCGTCTTTGCTGCTGGGTCATTGTTTCACAGCTGGGCATACAGTGCAGAGTGCATTCCAGCTGTGGTCTAGGAGTGTCTGCTGAGCTGCGTGGACCAGGCCTCGGAACCCTCACTGAACAAGCTATTATTACCATACAGCCCCTTGTCCCGTCTGAATGACTGGAGTTCTCCAAGCATGAAAAATGACCTCCAAAAGGCAAATGAGAAAATGGCTCCATTTAACCGGATTTTAGTGTTTCTGTAGATAAGAGCAGCTGCATAATGGGAAAATGGTCGCTCAGATCTCTGTAGAAACATAGTCTGTCCTTGGCAAGGTTAAAGTCTTCCATTTTGATTACTTACAGCGGCCTTTGTGACACATAGTCCAAGTGGGAGATGTTGAATCCATCGCTGTCTTTTATTCTTGTTGTATTGTACGGACTAGAGAAAACATAAATGGTGGCTCGTGGCAATATTAGATTTCTTTTATTAATAATATCCTTCTTTAACTGATCTATTCAGAGAAAAATCAAGAGAGCCTGCAGATGTGTACTGTAAGTAACAGACATCACATTGCAAATGGCTGATAGCATCTGTAAAGGACACATTCTCTAATCGAACATGTGAAGGGAGAGCATCCTTAATCAAAGATCTCTCCTCGCTTTATGTCTCCCGTCTTGTTTACTTTCACATTTTATTTGAGGGGCTTTGACTGGATTCATTGAATTCCTGGTCTTCTGGTAAAGGACTGGAAGGCATCACACCCCACTTTAATACATTTCATTTTTCTCTGTCGTTCTTGCTATGTGAACAAATGGCCTTGGCTTAGCTTAAGGCCTGAATTTTCAAGTGCGCTCCTCGCCTTCACCAAATCTCTATTAATCCTTGTTTTGTAGATTTTAGTTAAGATATTTGCATTTTTTTTCCTCTAATGTGAAAATCACATTTCTGTGTTATCGGGTTTTGCTGGGCTCTGTGTAAAGCAGAAACTGCTCAACATCTAATTTAATTCCTCGAGTGAAAATCTCATGACATTATGCTAAGTTAGATCCATATGCTCGTAGCATGAATGGTACACTTTTGATAACAGGCCTGCACTCTCATATGCTCCGGCGCATACCTTTTCCAACCCAATACCTCTTGAGATGTCACCTAGATCTGTTGTGCATTTTAAAATGACTTGATACAAATCGCTCTCTCCTCTCTGATGGAATACAGTTAGAGAGGTTTTTTTTTTTTCCTCAGAAATACTAAAGAGTGGGCTCTTACTGGACCTTAGTTACTAGACCTATAATTACTTGTACATAGAATTGCTGATGTGCTATGCTAATGTGGCTGTGTTTGAGTAAACCCTATTTTAAGGGCTGAAAGCCAACACGGATGATCAAACTTTACTACCGCTGTAATCAGCTCGATGACACCAAAGCATAGTTGCATTTCGCAGCTTGCATTTACATGCAATAGCAAAGATTTCAACTTATGCAACTTAAGAAGACATAATGACTGTTTATGTGTCTATATTGGACCGAGTGTGTTTCAAATTTCGGGGACACGTTCACCCTCAACCGAGAAATCATCATGTTTTTTAGTATGCAGAGAGATTTATGATGGACAATTGATCATACAGTGTTAGGATGTGCATTGAAATTCTGACAATATTATTTGTTTGTATGAAATAGTTTTCAAAGTACAGATTGTAATCACGGCAGTTCATTTTGGGACGAGCTCTCTGTCACCGGGTCAACTTTGCCAGAAAATGTCTGTGGTGTGTGTCAGGTCACTGCATATGATACCAAAACAAAAACAACTGAGGACAAATAATCAGTCTTACACCACTGGATTGCTATTGTACCTTATTACCGGCAGTGGAAATTCCAACTGTTTACTCGTAGAGATTTAAGCAGAGTGGTTCAAGAATATGAAAACATGCGATCAAGTGTCATCCCGGGTCACTTTATGCCGACAACAATTGGTTCCCTGTTTTATAACCCAGCATAGTTAACATGCTGTTTCTTAACTTTTCTGACTGCAAAACCACAACGTCTCTGTAACTCAACTTTCAAGACTTGTAACACTCGGCTGCAGCTGCTCTCTGGGCTCAAACCTGGACCGAAAGCGTAATCATTTATTTAGCCCTTCAAATGACAGCATAAATGCAGTTCAAGTATGGGAACCTTACAAAGCACTACTATGTTATGTGAATCATCTCCTCCTGGGACACGGCCCATTTTATTTTCTCCTCTGTAGTGGAGATGTCCACAGCCATCTTGCTTTACTCCTTTGAGCTACTCCACTTAATCCTGTTATATTTTAAAGAGGACAACCTGAACTTTCCAGGGGTGTGTCGTGTGTTGTGAGGAGTTGAATCAAACTTTTGTTTCAACCCAGTAGGATGCAAAAGATGCACGTGTTGCCGGAGAAAATAGTTGAAGAAGCAACCACAATATAAAGTAATGTTTTGAACCAGCGGTATTTGGCAGTAGAAGAACGTAACATGGCATATTATCAAATGAAGGTCTTCTTTTTAGGACGTAGCATCACCTATTCTGTTGGGATGGTCAAAATCACAAGTTTAACATGACGTAAGAAGGTACTGCAGAGATAGTGAGCACTCAAACTATCCATCCATCCATCCATCAATCCATTTTCTCCCGCTTATCCGTTTCCGGGTCACGGGGGTGGCAGTCTGAGCACTGTCACCCAGATCACATTGCACCAATTAAGAACCTTTCCTGCTTGTGGTAAGCCCACGGGAAGCACTCAAACTTGGTTATAGAAAACAAGTGAGGTGAAGGTACATTCTATTAAAGCCTGAATGCAAAACAGTAAAGCAATTTATTTTAATGACGTTCAAATACTTTTTATTACTTCACTCATTACATACCAATTCATGTTATACTGAGAAGTGCCTCACAATTTATGGAGGGTGTGTGCAGCTTGTAGCTGCTTACTTGGTCTGGTGACGGAGAACTTTGCTTCGATAGAACAAGTTCCCAGGTGAATCTTTGGTCTCACACTTTGATCAATCTATTAAATATAGAGATTATTTTGGGTCTGAGGTTGTACCCGTACAGGACAGGTCATCATCTCATTTCAAAGTAGTTCCTATGTATTTAGTCAAGCTTGCACAGCCATACTGGAAGCAAATACAAGTTTACTTCCCATCGATTCAGTATTGTAGTGTTTTGTTAGAGTTGCGTTGACGATGAAAATGTCTGACTGACTTTTATGGATTTATTATATTGTTATGAGATTTAGTTTGGAAATTGATTCAGATGGCTGGCCAATTCTGCAAATATTTTAAGAGTTATAAAAGCCCAGCTGAATTGTTACTCAACTATAGTCCACTATAGTGTCATTTTGTTTACATGACCTTCATTTAATGTCAGTTTGAGTTGCTGTCCTGGAAGTTGCATTAACATCTCTTTGTTTAATACTGAATAAACAATGTGAATTACATGCACTTTTCATTCTCTTATGTTCACACCACATTACAGGATTAGCACATTTTGGTTACATGAATTATCCTGCTATGCTCTGGTGATGTGAAAACTTCAAATTGTCTGTGCATGGATGCTGCAATTGTAGGTATATAGTAAGAAGTTATTTCCACACTTACATATAACTAAAGTGTAAAATATCGTAAAAGTTTCACTGTTAAATTTATGATTTTGCTTTTCTGCCTGTACTTTGTAGCTGATCCCTAAACACTGAAAAAGCTACACACAACTGAAACTTTTGCATATTCCATTTGAGTATTGTGAATCCATAACATTTTCATTAGATATATTCACATAGAATCCTATATACCTTATCAGAGCTTATTCAACATCAGCATAACTCCACCAGATTAGCTGTGTATGAGTGGAAGATGAGTGAGAACAATGAATAAAAGGGGGGAAAAACAGCAACATTGGGGCTTAAGCAGAACAGAGCTCTTTAATGTGTTTTTTTTTAGGTTTGCCAAAGTCGTTCAGTAGGAATGTGCGTTCAGGCCAATACATCAGTGTGTGGAGAGATGCTGGGGACTTTTATGGCTTGAGATTTTCTTTTTCTTCTACCGTAATCTTTCCCTCCCTTTTCATTCTCTCCTTATTTCATCTCTTGTGGTTAGAAATTACTGTATGCCTCATGAAAACCATTCGTGTGCGTGCGTGCGTGCGTGCGTGCGTGCGAGTGTGCGTGCGTGCGTGTGTGCGTGCGTGTGTGTGTGTGTGTGTGTGCGTGTGTGTGCGCACGTGAGTGAAGTCCACTGGGTGTTAGATGCTGGCCAGTCTCTGTCTCTTGTACAGTTCACTGATAAGAGGCACAGAATTAGAGCCTGAGGCAAGTGGCTATCAAGGGGTCAGTTACTGTATGCTGTGTGTGTGTGTGTGTGTGTGTGTGTGTGTGTGTGTGTGTGTGTGTGTGTGTGTGTGTGTGTGTGTGTGTGTGTGTGTGTGTGTGTGTGAGCGAGCGAGCGAGCGAGAGAGAGCGAGCGAGAGAGAGCGAGCGAGAGAGAGAGTGAGAGGGAGGGAGAGAAAGGAGGCAATTGAAACGTCTCAGGTCAGACAGAGAGGCGATTCAAGCTCCTCAGTGGGAGAAGAAGCACAGAGGACATCTCTGGACATCTGCAACTGTTTTGCAGGAAGCCATTCAGCAGTCGACCCTCATTTCCTTTTCCATGAACGCACATATGCACAAACACAAACTGAACAAATCAAAAATGATTCACACCCCCACCCCCTAGAAATTTCACATGCACAAAGCAGACACAGGGGACAAGTGGCTATTGAATATTAACCATGAAATTACAAAAGCTGCATTCTAATGAAGGTGATGAGGTCAGAAGCTGGGATGGAAATCATAAATTAATACCCCTGACATGACAAGCCACTCGCCCTTGGATCCCACCAAACACAGCTCTCCCTTCCTTCGCTGAAGTCACAGAGACACCTAGAGAAGAAAATACTCGATTTATTATTAATAGTGGGTCAAAGGAATGCCACAACAGACACAGAACTCATACAATATTCCTGATAGTTTTCTGAAGAGATGATTGTAAAAGACGACAACCATGTAACCTTTATGTGTGGCTACATCTGTAGGGGTTACTGTTAAAGTGTTCTGAAAGGACCTCTATTATTACAGCCCTCTTCACACCAGGCAATAAGATGCATCTTGGGTGATCCGATCACAAGTGGGCAGCTTTAAGTACGGATGCGAACGCAGCCAAGATGCATTGAGATCCGACTGCTCAGTAAACATTCAGACGATGTGCAGCTGACATACAGCCACACTTTTTAATAATTGTATACACAACTGTATCCAGGGCCACATTCAAAGACAGCCTACTTAAATAGTAATAACTTAATTTGAATAGCACATCTCTAAACACAGTTACACTTTGCTTTTACATTTACATAGTTATTTGACATAAAAATAACTATATGACAACTGAGTTGAAGCATGTAAACTCATTAATGGACTGGCAACGTCATACTCAAGCGCAATGCAACAAGAAAAAGCAACAAGAACCAGGGAAAGTGGTTTCTTGTCAAAGTGGACAAGAAACAACCCAATTTCATTTTAATTTGGTCTTTAAAAACAGAAATTGTATGCATTTGAAACTGAGAAATGAGATCAGATCACACATGGTCAGTCAGATAAAACGATGCTGGTTAAGTTAGTAGATCAAACTAATTCCACTGACAATGCTGGCATAAACATCATAAATATCAGCTGTTATTTGTCCTCTGCCCACTTTATCCACGTTGGAGTTATATGGGCTGGACCCTTTCCTCAAGTGACTCTGTGGATGGCAGAGTACACCCCGGACATATTAATAGGTAATTACAGGACCAGCACAGAGAAACAAATAATCAAGCACAAGCGTCCAAAGAAGAAAATTCAGCCTCACTAATTAACCTAACAAACATATCTGGTTTGTGAGAGGAAGCCAGAGTACCTGGGGGGAAACCACACAGGCCCAGGAAGAACCATGCACACAAGGGCCGACGAATCATTTTAATAAATGTGTCTCCTCTAACGTCAAAACCTTGTGAGGTGAAGTTAGAGCCTTTTATATTCATCAGGCCACATGGAAGTCGCATAGATGGAGGACATTTTCGGAACTGCACAGTTCTTAAATCTTCATAAGGAGCAATGAAGCATAAAATGGACAATGTTCTCAATGACACCTCAGTCGCATGGCAAAGTCCACTTCTGAGAGATTATTAATGGTTTTTCAAGCTCATGTGCTGGCACACAGTTTTGCACAGCTCTCTCCGATGAGCTCTCACCTGGTAGGAGGGGCTGGGCAGAAAGCAACAGAGAAGCTTTTAGAATATGTTTGGGGGTTTTTTTTATTTGCTTTTTTCCACTTCAAAGTGGCTTTAATCCAGTGAATGCAGGTATCTCTACAGTATCTAATTGCAGTCAAGTCATTTGATTTGTACATAGTTTATTTTCTCGTCCAATTTAATCTTATTTCCATAGCGTCAAATACAACACAGTCACCTCACTGCACTTTTACAGAGAAAAACACAACAATTCCACATCAGCAAGCATAGGCGACGGTGAAAAGGACAAATTTCCTTTTAACAGGAGGAAACCTGCAGAACCAGGCTCAAAGTGGTGCACTCGGTACACAGTATTATTTATGCAGCTTTGGTCTGACCCTTTATAGGTGATCTTTAAACACCTGAATCTGGAACATGTCCTCCACCATCACATAGAGAAAAACAATGCCATATACTGTACAGTTCAGTAGCAAGAGCTTCTATGTCTCCTCCACATTTTCACATTTAGACAAACACAATTATGTGTGAGGACAAGTCATTTGCATAAGATTAGATTAGAAAGCAGGCAATAGTGTAATTGGTCGTTTGGAAAATACATTTCTGGTTAGAGCTTTAGTCCAGAGCTGTTACCAGATTTTATTATGGCCATTGAAAACTTGCTGTAAAAGATGCCTCCTTTTTTTTCTTTTCTTTTCTTTTTTTTCTTTTCATTTTAGTACAGCAACATCATTTCTTGAATGAGCCCTCAAACTGTAATTGTCACATAATAATAATGGTACAAACTACGTTGTCCCATGCTGCCAACAATGTTTCTAGAGGTATAAAGAGCTCAAAGCTGAGACAGATGGGCTGAGAGTGAAAGTAAATAAGGAGAAATTTGTAATACCCCTACTGGCTGTTAATCAGAGGGAGCTCTTTGGGGTGCAGCTGTGTGAGTCAGAGGAAGTTTTGCCAACATGTTCCGACAAAAGCAACATGTTTTCTTCCAACATGAGAACACACAAAAAAAAAAAGTACAGAAGAGAAACATCATAATGCAACGTTTGAGTTGGATAAATAAGGTGGTTTTTGTATTAAATATTCTGTTTGTTTGGGTTTAATTTTTTTACTGAGAGAGGAAGGAAAAAAGTAAATCAACATGCGGTTTAAACGTATTCAATTGTTAAATCAAACACAAGTCCATTGTAACTTCATTAAAGGGTATATAACCATCTTCCATACCATAGCACACTGTGTTCATTAGATGCTGATTGCATGTTCTCCTCTTTAACGGCATTCAGCAGTGTTTTACAACAAGTTGAACTGAAATCATGGCAGGCTGACAAGCTTGGATCAGCAACAAAAATGTGTGTGTACTGTATCGAGTTACTGCTGCTGCAGGACTACTGAGGGAACCACAGCTCAGTGGGCTTCCAGGGAATACAAACTCACACACATACACACTCTCAAAAAGGCATTGTCTCTGCGTCGGTCTCAAGGAAGCATCGGAGCAGCAGGCCTGTGCACAGAGAGTGGGTGGAACACAGCCTGCGCAGAGCAGCGATGACCATTTGCATGCGTAACCCTTAAAAACTATCCCAGACCATCTGATATATGTTTTGACGTCAGTCAGTGTGAGAAATGGAAAAGTCGTTGTTTTTTTTTATGGCAGCCAGCGCTGTATATGGGAAAAAAAGAAAAGTCCTGAATGTCTTTCCTATAAGACCGAGACACAATAGCCCCTGACTTCCAGTATGTGCTTGGAGTGATGTTCTCATTACAAATGTCTATGTCCGGTGCTGATACAAACCCACCCCCTTACTTCATCCCAGCTCTGTTGAACAATGACCATATATCTTCCTTATAAGACGATGACAGATAGATTAATCTAGTGAGCTAGATCCCTCTGCTGTGAGAGCATCCGTTAGATAATGAATCACTGATGAATCATCTGAAAGATTTCACTAAGACACAGAAAAGTCATTTGGTTTAATGGATATGTATACCTATAGTGCAGAAGGATATTTTCGCTCAATCTGATATGCTGACCTGGGGTTATTCTGGTCATTTCCTTGCAGGAGTTGAGGCTACAAAGACTTATTTGCTCCTGTATTATAGTTTTTCTCTCTCTCTCTCTCCTATATATATATATATATATATATATATATATATATATATAAAATCATTAGCCATACAATACTATCAACTCTGAGATCTACAAAAACCAGAGCCATGACGTACTGAATGAAAGAAAACAAGAAAACCACATTGCACGGCTGGGACAATGTACATAGCTGAACTCCTGGATGTGAGGCAAAAAACTATTCCCACTGCACCAGCCACAACCGCCCGTGCAAATTTCAGCCATAACCGTAACTTTACCCTTGTCTCAACTTGAAAGCAAGTTTTACAGTAAATGCAGAAATCGGTTGAGGATGATTGAAATGCCGTACCCACCCCAGCTGCATGGGAATTCAGCATAAATGGAGAGAAAAGTGAACAATAAAAAAGCAAGACATTAAAGGATGGAGGAGATAGACTGTAACGCCAAACTGAATACATAATGAATGCCATGTTAGCAAACAGAGAAATGCACACACACACACACACTCACACACACACACACACACATCAGCTCCATGGCAGTTCTGGCACCCGTCTCGTTCTGAGAGTAGAGCTCCTGTGTCAGACAGGGGAGGTGCATTCAGAGCAGACATTGCCACTTAAGAGTTGGCTTTCATCTGTGTGGGTGGGAGGTGCCAGATACGCAGAATTGGCACTACTACAATAAAACACTGGCTAAATGTTGGCTCTTGGTTAGCTCGAAGTATTCCTCCCATTTGGCTGCAGCTTTAGGTCTTGGGTTTTTGGCCTGATGACTCACCCCATAGCCTTATAAAAACAGTAAAGCTCACACAGCTGCTATTATAATTATTGCTGTTCATTTGATTGATTATTAATTACTGCTAATTTATCCTGCTTGTTTTCATATTCAACAGAAAAGCTTCAATAGCCCACAGCGAAATGGCCACGGTGACACCGTGCAGCAAGAGGAAGTCATTTCAGGACTTCCATTTGCTTGCAATGGATCCCAGAGGGCAAAATAGGAGGCCAGACAAATGTAGAGTCGAAAAACTTTTTGTTAAATGACAACAGAATGTGATTCAAGTTCCAGAATTCATATCGCTCAGTTTGTGCCCATTTTAGATACATCTAAAAGTATATTTCCTTAGTATATTTCCAATGGGAGCCTGAGAACATTTTCCTTGTTCTTAACAAATCCCACGACAAGACTAGAACCAACAATGTGTTAGTGTATCTTTCAGCATGTTCCAAATGGTTCCCTTCCTATGGCACTCAGTCTTAAGCTCATTTGTAACTATTGAAGACATACATCTTCAAACTCTAGTCAGAAATCTACAGGCTGATTAAACAGAACAGGCTGGGTAAAATCCTTAAACAGTTGAGTCCCGAACGCTGTAAGAAATACTCACTGAATGTGGAAAAAAGACTCTGTATTCACTAGTATAAGGGAAACATTTGAAATTCGTATTTGATTACAGTTAGTCGTTACTTCTTTAACTTAATCTGATATAAAAAAAACTAAATAGTTACTTAGTAACTTCAATTTGTTTAAAGTCTGTTTCAGTGTGCAGAAAGATCTATTATTGTAGTGTAGGAGAACACAACCGCCGAACTGTCAACACTGAATGGGTCAGTCTTATCTCATATTCACTCCGAAACTTGTCAATCTCAGCCCCTCACAGTGAGAGCATGATCAGTCCCACACAGGCCACAAGGAAGTACACTGCAGTGTATTGACAAGCACAGACGAGGGAGCTTCTGTTGATTCATGAGGAGATTTCTCGCAATGTTATGGAGACCATCATGGATGCTGTTTTATACAGCACTACTGCCAGAATGATAAGGGAGCAAGGCCTCGACCAGACACGTAACCGTCATCACTATGTCACCTATGTGATGAGATCACAACACGCGCACAAGAAGGAGGGGGATAGGAATGTAGTCCTTCACTTGTGATTTCAACTTGAGTCAATGTGAAATACACAAACACTGGTGCAGTACAGACTCAAGCTGGCTCACCACATTGGTTCAGGAGGTTATTTAGTTGGAGGAAGATGCTTCACAATGTGGGTGTTAGCGGCCCTTGAAATACAACAAGTGGAAACAAAATGATTCCAAAATGCAGAATCAAAACAGCTGAAATAAACTGCAGACAGGCTTTATAAAGGTAAGCTAATATGTATTTATTTAGAGATCTGTGAATTGGCAAAAATATCTAATCGCGATTTTTCTCAGACACTGCAATTTGTCCTGCGTTTAATTAAAAAACTTTCTTTACCTGTAGTTTACTTGTAGACGTAGAAGAGTGTTCCCTTTTTCAGGTTATGCTGGTATTGCTGCAAACAGAGCAGATCAGATTTACTGGTCCCGGATTAGGTGCAGAGCGATCCTAGTAACTTCCATAATAACTGAAATACCATTGGGATGATATCTATTGTAAAACAGGAATTGGTCCCAACACACAACAGTGCGAGTCAATGAAATCTTTGGCTATAGATGAGTAGAGAAACAAATGACTTGGACAGTACAGTCACATCTCAGCAATAGACTATTTGTAGCAAGTCCTCACGTTAGAATTAACAAATAATAAATTGGTAGATTTATTGTGGCCTATACTTTTGGGTTGTGTTTGAGGACAATGATGAATACAGAGATTGGTAGCTGAGAGACACACAGAAAATAAAAAAAATTAAAAAAAAAGGAGCACTATTATAATAAAGAATCTAGAAATATCACAAAAGAAGGAGATTAAGAGCTGAGGTGACAGCGGTAGAGGAAAAGAGAGCTGAGTTGAGGAATGGCACCCTGCTGGTTTAAAGACACGATTATGCAACTTCTGGCCTACAGCCAAACCCTTCCAGCTCCTCATAACCACAGCAGCATTACTTCGAGGGGCACAGGAGAGGAGGAGATATGAAAACCCGTCGTCCTGACACATGCATATCCTCCCTCCTCAATCCAAACCTCGTAATGAGCTTAAGGTCTCAACTCTTCTGTGCTGCCCAGGCCATCACATGTACCCTCAATCTCTACAGTATCATAACCTCTTCTTATCACTTGCTTCTGACCACTAATCTTTGCATTCGGCTCGATCAAGTCTCATTCTGACCATTCTTTTTTTTCAGGTACCCCGTTCCTTATGAAAAATGTGAACAAAAACACAATTTATTGACACATTATTACTTTGGTGGAAATCGGAGCTCAGAAAATGACAGAGTTGAAAAGTGAACACTGGGTCGATGGAGAGCCAAGAGGGGCAGTTTGGCTCTGAGTGGTGATGTTGACTTGCCGCTAAGTGAGTGTGTGGTTGTGTGTGCAAAAAGTGTGAACGCAAAAGCTCGCTAAATGTCAGACAGGGAGTTGGCAGGCCACACAAAAACAGGCTCCTGTTTTTGAGTCAAGCTGACTCATGCCACCTTAAGCAAACAGGGAGCACAGACCAGAGCCTTGTCCTTTTGCACACGCACGCACGGACGCACGGACGCACGGACGCACGCACGCACGCACGCACGCACGCACGCACGCACGCACGCACGCACGCACGCACACACACACACACACACACACACATTCACAAAATGCAATGGTAACAAGTCAACATCTCACGGGTCTAAACAGCCTCTCTGGTTTCTGCTCTGTCTCTGTTTGGCTTTGGTACACACAGTACTGTCTATTTCACCAAATGACCCACTGCAAACCCGGAGCCCTGAGCTGCCAGTTGAAAAAACCCAATTTGAGTACATTTACTAGGTCATCTGGAGAAAAGAATGAATGTGCCTATAAAGGTGAAATCCACTAACAACACTCCATTGTTTTCTATAGCCAGTAAAAGCAGAGAAAAGGAAGGAGGGAGTGACACAGCTCGGATTATTAAAAAAAACAGTGAGAATGATGAAAAAAATGGCGAGAATTTTTTTTGTCTTAAGGTGGGCGGGATTCAATCCAGAAGCAAATACACGCAGATGATTAGGTGGGGGTGGTCAGCCTCAGGGAGCACACAGGAAGGGGTGCCTTGTCAACACAAACACTGGTTTCCGGTTCCTCGTCTGAAGCAGCTCCTCTGACCATTGTCTGTGCATGCATGTATGACTACAAACAAAGGAGAGCGAGTAACTGCACTGTCAGGGGCTGACATGGCACACGTTCAACAAGATGTGGTCCGGTTGACTTCAATGTAAGACCTACACCTCTGCAAGACTGAAGGGAGGTGGGAGTCGGGGGTCAGAAGGCGGCCAGGGTTGGGGTAATATCCCACAGAGCACAGACTGTTTGGGTCATAACGCTCTCGCTGCCTTGACAACCCCAGACTCCATTTCCTTTCCCTGCTTGTTGCTCTTGTGTAGTTGCCCACCTGCTGTCATGTGTCCACCTTAGGGCAAGGACAGCTTTCAAATAGAGTCACGCCACATCACAAGTCTCCATCAAGGCTGATCGTAACCACTGCTTTCTACAGAAAGATCACAAAACACGTTTCAATTCACACGGGGAGTGAGAACCATGAAATCCAAACCTTATTTATTTTACAACAGCAGTATCCTACGGGGAGATTAATGATCTCCATAACTTACAGGTCACTGCTATTTACTGGAAGCTGGTGATAAAAGGCTCAAAAACATATATGTTCACTCACTTTGACTTATGATTTGAAACAAAGCTATTAATGTTGATTTTACGGAATCCATCCGAGCTGTCTCACTACACAGTGAGAAGAGAGAAAACCCTTAATCGATTGTGAACTCAGAGACTTTTCTGCGAAGAGTTTACATGGCCATTGATTATGACCCAGAGTCCTTGAACACTTACTTCAATGTCCTACAAATGTATGTAAACAAAATAGATAGATGAAGGAAAGCAAACGTGCAGGTTTAAGGACATGTGAGAAAATAAGCAAGACACAAACAGAGACGCATTACGAATTGAAAGTTTTTCACCACAACAGTAGATGTTTTGGATGTACTGTGGATAACCCACTCAGTTCAAATGTATTGCCTATACCTTTGTTTTATAAGGAGTTTGTTTGATAATGAAAAATGTATTAGGGGTGTGGTTAGAAGTACAGTATTGATTTGTCTGGGAAAAAAAGTGTTGGTGGTCGAGTCCTGGGTCCAGTCCGATGTACATTAACTCATCAGCTTTTACACTCACTGAAAATAATTCCTATTTAATGTTGGCATGTTGACAGAGCCACTTGTAGCCTTTTGGCTCTCTTGTCGAATTAAGATAGTTGCCTGGAATTATCGGCTTTATATCGATTTGTTTAATAGTTTGCAAAAGTAAATTGCTATGTGTTACCTTCATACAATTTTGTTAGTGACGGGCTGACTTAATTTCCTTTTTCAACGCTGCTGTGATTAATCTATCACAGTAAGTCCAGCAGCTAAGATGGAGACTGAACATCTGAACTGGTGACTTGATGACTCATGAGCCTCACTCTATTATCAGCCTAGCAAAGGTTAGTAAGTCACCAGTAGGCTGCGGCTATCTCAGTGTCCTATCTGTTTCTGTGGCAGGTGGGAATGAGGCTGTTCTCAGTTGCTGGCTCTGCTCCGGTTCTCCTCATGCCGGGCCGTTAGATGGGATGGTGTCTGCAGAGATAGGGGAAAGAGGCAACTCTGCAGACAGCTGGTAATGATGTCTTCTCACACATTGCACCCTGTGGATAATGGCTATGTCGCGGCCTGGCACATATAGCGAGATGAAACCGAATAGTCGGCATAACTGAGTCTGGGGTGCGATCGTCTGAATGGCCTTGTCTAGTCATCTTGCTCTAATTCTAGACTACCATAGGTAAGTCAGTGTAGCGTGTAGCTCATTTCACACTGTGATTCTCTTTCTCCTATCAAGATCTGCTTGCTGCCAGATTGAGTTTAGAAGAACATAATTAGATATTTTTTCCAGATGTGACGAGAAGTTATAGAATTTTGGTAACTTTTGCTTTGTTTTCAATGGCACAAACTCAGCTTCGACTCAGATCCAGTCCTGAAACAATTGCCGTCAATGTTGCCAAAATACATGCATCTCTTTCACAATCTAGTCTGAAGCAAGCAAGTCTGACTCTAATGGCTTCCACATCTTCATTTTCTGCTCGAAAATGCTTTTTTAATGTGTAATTCCCTTTTTAAGAGGAAAGCTGAGTTTAAAGACTCAATCCTGCAAAATGAATGAAAAAGAAAAGGCTGATAATGGCTTGATGCCCGTCAGTGTTCCTCTTTTGAATTTTCCTGTATGCCCTCCCGGTGTGACAGTGAGGAGCAGAGTCATGGTGTCAGCTGCTTCATGGTTGAGGACATCGTGGAGGCCCGAGAGCCAGATAGCTCAATTACACAGCTCCACTCCTTCTGTACTACTAACGACAGATTGACTGGCGGGATGGAGATATTTAAAGGTGCACACACACACACACACACACACACACACACACACACACACACACACACACACACACACACACACACACACACACACACACACACACACACACACACGCACACACACACACACACACACACTCATGCACTCACGTGCGTAGAGTCACACACAGAGGCAGCGATGCTGAACTGAGAACTTGATGCACAGGGCAAGGTGTGTGTGTGTGTGTGTGTGTGTGTGTGTGTGTGTGTGTGTGTGTGTGTGTGTGTGTGTGTGTGTGTGTGTGTGTGTGTGTGTGTGTGTGTGTGTGTGCATTTCTTCAGTCAGGTCCTGCAGTCTACGGCACTGACCTGCTGGGGAGAAGTGAGGAGGAGAAGGGGAGTGGAAAAGCCAATTAAAGGAAAGATCACTTGTGTGTCTGCTGGAGTGTCTCTGAGAACCTCTCACAGTTAACCTTTCCTGCTGGAGAGTGAGAAAACGAGAGAGGAACGAGGGAGAGGATGGAGAGGAAAAACTAGCCAGGGAGACCAGGCGTTTCGACTCTAATGGTCCCTCAGTGTTAGAGTGAAGCTGGTTAATTTGCCTTTCCTTTTCTGGGTGCTGCAGGGTTTAGCTTCTGTCAGGCCAGCGTTGTGCTAGGAACTTATGCCAGTATAATAGAGGATGTAAGAAATTGTGTGAGTGTGTGTGTTTGTAAGGTGATGGATGAGATTTTTGCTTTCTGCAGGTCATTTGGTTTCACACTTTACCCAGCAGGTCACACAGTGCTGATGATAATAAAATAAAAAAATCTGTATGATATTAACACTGTTAGAGCTGCTGCAGCCTTTGTGTGTTAAAAAAAAAAATAAAGTTTTGGTGTAACCATATTGTGTGCATTTGTCATCATGAAGCCTGTGTGAAGAGTGTGTGTTATGCATCACAGCAACTGAGGACAACACAAATTGGGCCTAAATTAATGGGTATGAGAGTGTGTATGTGTGTGACTGAGGGGATGGTGGGGGGTCGGTTTGCGACTGACAGTGTGTGGCAGCATAAATTGGGGTGAGATTAATGGGATGCAGATCTGCCTCTGTGCTCTGACCCTCATCAGGGCAGGGATGAGCTGTGTGTCTCAATTAACCTCGGCAGCGGAAAGCATACACACAAACACGTACACACTGAAATCAGTACACAGCGCTCTCACTCTAATTCAGTCAAACCTTCAAGCAATCGCTTCTCTCGGGTTATGAGTAATTCAACTCTGTATGTGTTTCAGGTCCGTCACGGTGAGACTACAATAACGCAAGGTGGCTACAGAAGCACACCCTTTACTTTCTTACTCTTTCCTAATTGTATACATGGCATGTAGATCCCTGCAGTGCTGCCTGAATGATTGCAATTAAAGGGAATCCCTCTTTCACCCCCTCTACCTATCCCTCTCTTTCTCTCTCTCTTCACACACACACACACTGCTGCTACTGGTGTGAAGTAGCAGCAAGCACACTGAAGTGGTCTTAATCAGCCTAGAGAGTCACAAATATCTTGTTCCTCCTCCACGCCTCCTCTGCTATTTGCTGTCTTTCAATAGACCATGCCTCTCTTTCTCAACACACAAGGCACTTGCCTTAAGGAAGAAGAAGAAGAAAAAAAAAAACTGAATCGTGTGACCTTCGGGTATGCTTCATGTGGACTCCCACAATGGAAGCACATTCAAAATTAAATACAAGACTTTTCCATATAGAGTGTTAAGAGTGCAAGAGACAGTGAAGAGTTTATTGGTGTCCAGTGATGGTATGGAAATCACATCAGTGCTCAGTTGTGATGTGGCAGCTGCTCTGCCATCATAAAACTGCTACAACAGAGGCAGTATCTCCTGATGGTAAGTACTACTGGCACTATGGTTTGTACTCCTTTTTTTGATAATGCCTTATAGGACTGGTCAAGCCTCTAAAGTGCACCATATTGCAAACAAGTCAACCAGTTAAATCCTAATTTATCGTTCATTCATCCAGTTTGAATTGTGCGAGGCTGGAGCTACCCTAAGTTGAGTACGGACAAAGGTGTATACCCTTTACAGATCAACTTTGTGATTTTGTAATGTTCAATGTCCAAAGCTTGTTTTCTTCCAGCGAAAACATCTGATTCAAAACTTTTAACTGAAATTAAGATCAAATGATGAAATAGAATGTCCCAATGTTGTTCTCAAGTTGATCTGACTCAATCCATGACATAACTGTGCTACAATCCAGATGTTTTGTTTGCCCAATGCTGCCATCACTGAAGGTGCAAGCTTTCACATTGCTCGTCTGCACTGCCAGTAATAGTATAGTGGTCAACTGGGTGGCAGATCTGTTAAGCACAGAAACCAAGTAGTCAGTCTTCTGAGGTCAAAAGAAAAGGCATTGCTCCTCCCAATGGCAAGTAGCAGCACTGCATAAGAGTGAGACGTGAAGGTGGAAAAAGATTAAGCAGAAACCCAAATTGAATTCTATCTGAAGACTAAGTATTATTAATGTAGGGTTTTTTTATATATATATATTTATAGAAACTTTTCCTTGTTCAGTGTGTCTTAACAACCACAGACAAAAAAAAAATCAGTTTCTGCTCTTTTTACACAAAACAAAAAGATCATTGAGACATTGATTCAAACGATGTAGTTTATGCCACCTCACACAGAGGGGAAGATGGAGTGTGTGTTGGTATTCCTCTTTGTTTCTGTGTGGCTGGTTCGCTGACTCGCCCAGATGTTGGCTAATTAACACCAGTGTTAACGACGCTCTTCATCTGGATGATTAAATAATCAAATAATTAATTCATTAAACAGGGGTTTGCTCTCCCTCTTCTGATCTCCAGCACAAAGCCTGCCGCGGTGGGAAGTGGAGGTTCAGGAGGGTGCAGGCGGACTGCTGTGACACAACGACGGGCCAGAATGACAAGAGGGGAGCTCTGCTAGAAATGGGCTTTTTTTTTTTTTTTTATAAACTGTGAATGTTTCATACAAGTGCCTTTTAGACCAAACCAGAGATAAGAGCTGCCATTTCCCACAGTGTCAACGACGGCAGCAAGCAAACTAAATTCTTGCACTATAAAACTGTATCCCCCCATAGGCAGAGGCGGCCCTCAGTATTTATGTTTCATTACCTTCCAAGGCAAATGAAATTAAACTCAAGTCAATTGCACTGATAAAAAAAAATAAAAAATTTCAGTGTGTATCTGTAGACGTGCGTTGAAGAAAGACATCATCTCTCACGGCTGGGAGAGAACATTGCCCCACGTTAATACAGTTGGACCAGACAGATAGATGGAGGCCAGATATGAGCTGAAGGGGGCCAGCAGGGAGAGGACAGACACAGAGGGATGAAGCGGGTGACAAAGATGTTTCATCATGCTTATTTCCACTGGTGTAATGTGGTGGTAGCATCCATTGGGCAGGACAGGGCACACGCCACCTTCAAACAAAGCCATGTACCTCACACACACACACACACACACACACACACTCACACACACGCGCACGCGCGCACACACACAGACAAGCACACGTCCAGGCTTCCGCAGCCCTCATTTTAAACACTCCTTTAGCCATAATCATTTTCATATAATTCACTTTCATACAATTCCTTCTCCTAATCATTATCAGGCCCACTAACGTCTTAATGACTTCATAAATTTAAGCTATAAAAAGTAATGGAGAAAGACAAATGAGATAATTAGGAATAAATCTTAGTGGAAAGCCATTTATCAAAACATGGAGAGGCCCTGAATATTCCCCACCATTAGGCTCTGCTGTAATTAACACGGGCTCTCAGTTATGAAGGAAACCTGGTAGCAGAGATATTAAGATCCAAAAGCCTCACTGTTATTAAATTGACCGATGAATCTGCGACGTATAATATGATGTGGATTATTAGGATCCTTTTTAATTAAAAAGAGCGTTAAGATTTTTTTTTTTATATATTTAAATTTTTAACGCTTTAATGGTGGCTTGAACTCATCTCTCTGTGGTTATGGGGCAATGAGACGAAGAGAGAGAGAGAGAGAGAGAGAGAGAGAGAGAGAGAGAGAGAGAGAGAGAGAGAGAGAGGGAGGGAGAGAGAGAGAGAGAGAGAAAATTAACAGAGGGAGAAGGAAAGAAAGTGAGGAAGTGTGTGTTTGTGTGTCTGTGTGGAGGAGAGGGAGCAGCAGCGGCAAGAAAAGTAATCTCTCACACTCACACTTTCATATTCTCCTTTGGTGAAGACTATGTAAGTACATGAGAGAAAATGGTATTCTAATTTGACAAACTAATACTAATGCATATTCGGAGTAATGCATATACAGACAAGACACTATTAATTCTTATTATCTTTAAAAGTGTAAAATGTAATGTAATGGTTTGCTCTGATTAGTGAAAGTCAGAATCACATTCAGTGTTTTTAAATTAAAAACTATATTTCGGCTCTCTATTCCCTCACTCATGCATGCTCTCTCTCCCTCTCTCTCTCTCTCTCTCTCTCTCTCTCTCACACACACACACACACACACACACACACACACACACACACACACACACACACACACACACACACACACACACGCACACACGCACACACACACACATTATCTTCTCCTTTGTCCTCCCAGAACAGTCAGCTTTCACAGTTTCAAAAGGATGTCATCGAAAAAGTCAGGGATTTTCCTCTTTTTATTTTTTTTTCCCTTTGACCTTCAATCTGGTTCTGGTTCTTCAACAATGGGCCCCTTTAAGATTCATCAGATCTCCATTGATTTTCATTTCCGTCCATTGAAAATGTACTTATTCCTTTTGTGACTTATTTTAAAATGATAATATGAATGTATTGTACTACAAAAAAGCCATGCATATTCAAAATGGCATTGTCCGGAGCACAGGAGAAGAATTGTAAAGCCTCCTAAACTTAGACAAACGTTTCCATTTGGATGAAAATATTTTTTTTACTCCTAATTAACGGCTGTTGGATGTATGTCCCCGAATTATCATAAACGCACAGATTGAATTTATGACATTTCGAACAGGGGAATAAATGAAAGGAATGTTCCGCATGTCGCTGTAGTAGGCTCTGTCTAAAACATGAATCTGCAGCCACTCAGGAGTAGGCAGTCTCACGGGGAGAGGAAGAAGCAGCGCTAGTTAGTCAGCTTCAGCATATAGAATCTTTAGAATGCTTTTAAGGGGAAAAGTATTCCACTGCCTTATGCAAATTATCTTCATATAAATGACATGCCAACCTCCAATCACTGACCAATTAATGACCTTCGGGGGCATCTTGTGACACATCAACGGCACTAATTTATACTTGACAGGTCCCCTGGTGCGTGCCAGCAAAGTTCGCACGTGTGTGTGTGTGTGTGTGTGTGTGTGTGTGTGTGTGTGTGTGTGTGTGTGTGTGTGTGTGTGTGTGTGTGTGTGTGTGTGTGTGTGTGTGTGTGTGTGTGTGTGTGTGTGTGCGTGTGTGTGTGTGTGTGTTGAGCTCATTTCCATGGAAACCTACTTTGCAGATGTGCAGGTTTGTGTCAGTAAAACGAGTATCCCTCAATGTGCTGTATGTGTGTGTGAATGTGTATGCGTTTTAAAATCTGTTGTATTTGACCCCCTCACAAGTGCCACTATTGCATTTGTCCACCTTGGTCCAGGTTTGGTCCAGTTTGCATCCCTGCTACTAACTGCACAGTATCAACTCCATCAGCTTCTGTTATGTCCAATCAATCACTGTACTTCTCTCACTGTGTGTGTGTGTGTGTGTGTGTGTGTGTGTGTGTGTGTGTGTGTGTGTGTGTGTGTGTGTGTGTGTGTGTGTGTGTGTGTGTGTGTGTGTGTGTGTGTGTGTGTGTGTGTGTGTGTGTGTGTGTGTCTTCTTCACTTCCTAACTGGCTTATCAGACTTCTGCACCAGCAGCTCTCATTAGAACATTAATTGAAAAAGTGTAATTAATCCTGAAAGGTGGCGAGACTGGACTGTGGCCAGAGAGAGAGAGGGATAGAAAGAGAGAGAACCAGAAAGAGGGAAGTGGACAGGGAGTTGGGTGTTTAGGATGACCCAACACTGCCCCCTGTTGTTGCTTGTCAGTTTTTTCTGTACAAGCGGGACCAAGCTGCTCATGCTGGTTCATATCTCGAGGCAACGGGACCTTTGATGTCAGCAATCAATATTTGTTTTAGATTGACAGCAATTTTAATGTGGAAAAAAATCTTTAAAAAAAACAAACAGACTAATAATTGAATCTGATTATGTTGAGTTTGGTGAGTATTTAGATAATAATTGATCATTAAAATGATATGTCGCGAGTATGTTGGGTTTTTTTTTTAATAAAACTGCATTTACATTTATATTGCATGAACCCTGACAGTATTTTCAGCAACCATATTTTGCTAGTTGTTTCTTTTTGACTTTTATATGTAAAATTGGACTAGAATAAAGAATACACTTGCACTGCAGAGTGTGTAATGTGTTGCATTTATCCATTTTTAAAATATGCAAAATGTTTCTAAAAGTCTAATAAATCAACAAGTAGAAACAACATAATAATAATGCTTTGGTCAAATAAAATGTATATAGAAAAATCACATTCTATTTAAGTTTTATTGTATTACATTATGAATGAAACTCACTTTTAAAGAGCTCATAACATTTAGTCATTACATTCAAATGGTCAAAAATTCAAATATAGGTATAGATCGATAGGAAAATGTAGTAAAATGAGGATGAACTGAAGAAAAACACAAAAGAGAAAAATACTTTCTTCCAATTTCTCCGTTCGTCCCTTGTACAGATGAAGAGGATGCAGAGGCAAACGAGAGGGAGAAGTAGGAGCAAAAGGCCTGCTCTATTATTCTAATCCTTGGTTGTGTCTGTGTGACCTTTGGAGGGATGATTGTTTCTCATTTAGGAGTGTGAGGTGTGATCTTCCCACCCGTTTGATCCCACTCACCTGACCTTTGTAAATTGGCTGTTAAGCATATCACAACTCGACCCTCATGCCTCACACATGGCCTGTTAATACACACAAGCAGAGCAGCTCCACCCTCAGAAGTATTTAGGGACTTGGACTCACACATATACAGTAGCGACTTTTTGATCCAGTTTTGTTCATTGTATTTATTTAGTCCAAAGTCTTTTTGGGGAAGACTCTATGGAATGTAAATATATATATATATATATATATTTTTTTTTTTACATATATTTCCATTTCCCTTTCCATTTTAAAATCACACACATATGGACACATTTTTGATACAGTGACTTATGTGCATATGTGTGTGCCTTCAAAAAAGAGACGACAAAGAAAAAATAAATAAATAAATAAAATTGTCCATTGTGCCTATCACCTTTTCTTGGCTTGGTTAATGAGTGGCAGAGCTGAATGGCAGTGAGGTGATTTTTCCATCAGACTGATGAGAGGAGAATTAAAGCCCACAGCTTGGGGTCTACAGCACCATTACAGAAGGAAGAAGGTCTGAATTCATTTGGCCTGGCCACGATTCTAATTAACAACTCAATCCCACACAGCCACAGCGAGAGAGGGAGAGAGAGAGAGAGCGAGAGAGACAGACAGAAAAGAAAAAGGGAGGGAGCGGGAGCTCCTGCATTGTGTGCAAGCATCTCTGTGTTCTGGAGAAATGTCAAAAAGATTGGTTCATCTTTAATCACAAGCCAGAACTACACTATAATTTTGCGACCTCCGGCTGCTCCACGCCTTTTCACGTACTCCATTCATGTCGAATCTGTTTGTCTTGCTATTTTTTTAACATTCATAACAGCTTCTACTTTTAGCTCTGCGTCTCCCCTTCCAATCCCGAACTTATCCCGCTCCGTGTTGTCCGCTGCGCAGTCCGCCATGCATCCTGTGGTTTCCTAAAGCTGCGGGCTTATGGGGGACATTTCCCTGGATTAAAAGGATGATTTCATTAGCCTCCACGGGTGTCAGGTTTCATTCCAGGGATTAAATCTTGCAGATTAGAGGCCAGGGCTATTCTCCAGCATGTCATTAATATCTAATAGCACAGGAAATGTAATTGGAAAGCCTGTCTTTCTGATTACTAAGCAAATGTATGCTTTGCTCTTTAAGACGATAAATTGGGCTTTGAACACTGTCTCTGTCCAGGGTTTAGCCCTCATCCCCAGGCAGGGTCGCACAGACAGTCTCTTTCACACGGAGCACAACTCAGGAAGGTCAAACCACGTCGAGCAACTTTTATCTTGCCGCAAGCAACGTTGATCAGTTTTCACTGTTTTACCACCTAAGAGCTGAGAAATGCTGTAATCACGAAGCATTCTCGAAGCGGCACTAGGTCACAGCACATCTCAGCATCTCCCCGTCTCAGGGGACAAACTCGTTCTGAGATCTGACTTCAGCAGCCGTAAAGATGCTTTCTTCTACTTTTGCCCCCTTGCTGAACATTAGAAAGCTGTCCCATCAGCCTGTGCTGGCCCGGGCTGGTCCCCACAGAGGCCTGCTCCGAGTGCTGTGTGCCTCCTGTCAGTCAGAATGCCCCTCAGCAGCCTCCCTCACTGATGAAGTATGGACAATGGAGAACAAGGTGGGCGCAAGGG